>NC_069500.1:224492790-224801540 GCF_027579735.1 Bombina bombina
GGATGGTAATGGCAACTCTTAAAGTCCAAAAAGCTGTTGCAGTCAACCATTTTAAAAAAGGTGGTACTAGTTACCCTCCCATCAGTGAAACAAAGATTTAAGTCTAGGTACACAATAGATTTATCATTAATGACACTCGTAAAGTTTATACCTCTATTGTTAGTATTTAAATGGTCTATAAATAGATTAGCGGAGGACTGATCCCCCCTCCAAATTAATATAAGGTCATCTATAAATCTGCCATAGAATACCAGGTTCGCCCCAAAGCCCGATTCATATATATAGTGTTGTTCGAAGTAACCTATAAATAGGTTAGCGTAGCTCGGGGCGAACCTGGTACCCATGGCAGTACCTCTTGTCTGTAGGAAGAACTCATCCTGGAACACAAAGTAGTTGTGCTCCAGGATGAAAGTGATCAAGTCCAATAAAAAGACTCTTTGGTACTTAAACACTATATCACATCACTATATCACATCACGATTACTTCACGTGATTATAAGTTACATTGTTATTTCTATTTCGCACTATACTCAAACTATTTGTGTGTTCATATATTAGAAGTTTATTAGATTCACACGGCTACCACTATATTGTAGTTTATATATTTATAGTAATAATTGTTGATTTATAAGTTGAATTGCTGATTTTTAGAGTTATATATATTTATTAACATTAACTCATATTATTATTATTTTCACAAAACATCTATCAGTATGCCAACTACCATCAGGTTCTTTTAAATGTAGGTCTAATAGATGCAAGATGTGCATATTTGTGGACAATAAACAAAAAACGTTTAAATCTAGCGTCACCAAAAAATCATATACTATAACTGGGCATGTGTCCTGTGCATCTAATTATGTTGTTTATTTGTTGACATGCATTTGTGGAATGCAGTACGTGGGGCGCACCTGTAGGTGTCTTAGCACTAGGTGGGCTGAGCACCAACGAAATATGAAAAATAACTATAGACTCCACAGTGTCTCCAGACACTGTAACAACGCTCATAATGGTGACCTTAAATGCTTCTCTATCAACCCCATCGAACATATACCTAAGTCTCATTTATATAATCGTTTTTTTAGACTCAGGCAGAGGGAGACCTACTGGATTCATGTACTGAAGAGCATGCACCCTGACGGCCTGAACCTATGTGTCGATTTGGCCGCCTTTCAGTGATTGGCTCTTTTAGGTCTCCCTCTCCATTAATGAGCCTTGGTCCATGGGACTGTAATTGACAGGTCATGTGTGTATCATCATACTATCATCAATATTGGGTTAATCTTACTATTCTCTCCGTTGTGGTTATACATCTGTATTTGGGATATATATATGATAAGAAGGGTTATCAAGTCTTCCCTAATATATGAGCCCTGATCATAGGGCAACGCTATATAGGACACACATCCCTATTAACTATATATTATATAATATACTATATTATTATTATATTTTCTCAATTAGTTTTGGTTTGGTGGTGACTTATGCCACGTCTGAGATCCTCGATTTTATATTTAATATGTATGTTTTTGCAATATATATGTTTTCTAATATATATGCTTGTATTGTTGGAATGTACTGGCCTGCCTTATCCGTGAGACTATGACATATGTCTAATCTGAAAGGAAATTTATTGTATAAGAATGCCCGTTCATATGAACTTAAGCAATTCTTTTGTTCCTGGTGGCACTGACGCTTTTACACAAACACGTAGGGTGCTATTTTTACCCCAAGTTGTTGCATCCAGGATCAATGAAGCTGCTTAATATCATGATCAATTGTGTATATATTTTATTACTTTTATTTGAGA
The DNA here is from genome assembly GCF_027579735.1 of Bombina bombina. Lineage (NCBI taxonomy): Eukaryota > Metazoa > Chordata > Amphibia > Anura > Bombinatoridae > Bombina > Bombina bombina. Next base: position 224,494,601 of record NC_069500.1, read on the forward strand.
TGTCATATGTATATGTTTTAGTATTATACAATGTTAAGATGAATTGTTACCTATTATCAATTTGTAATATTCGAAAGTCGTTGTGGCTCACGTCACACACACACCTCTCCTATTGGACGAATGTGAATGGTCGGGAACCAATCTTTGTTTGGCTCTTTGATTGGCTCCCTATAGGGGAGTGTGAGTGAGGTCAGCATTGGATAGGCTATCAAACACTATAAGTAGAGCAAGTTGTGAGATAGGCATTATCAGCCTGATGAAACGACCCGTAGGTCGAGAAACGCGTTGCTGTTTGCCATATGTTTTTAAATATAACTCAATAAACACGAGTTTTTTATCCATACCACTTCTTGCTCTTCATTATTCTGATCCATCATCCTGATTGGTTGGCCGACCTGCCTGTCTATATGTGAAGCCTGGTATTGGCTACTCCCGGAACAGCTCTGACGTCCAACGTTGATTCTGTGTGGCCGTGGATTGGCTGAACGGGCCCCGTGACCTGACGTCTCCACGCACTGTTGTGCTTGTCTATCGGGTGACCAAAAGTCCCGATCCGCTCCACTAGGCATTCTCATATGCCGCTATCCTTGTGAGTATATCCCATCACGGGCTGTCTCATTGTTTGTCTTATCTGGTTGTTACGATATTGTCCCATGAGGCGCCTCTTTCTTTCTCTCTGATTTAGAATAGGTGTAATTACAATTTTTTGTAATTTAGTGGGGTTTTTTTTAATTTAGTTTAGTTTATTTTATTGTATTTTAGTTTAGATATTTGTAGTTTATTTAATTTATTGATAGTGTAGGTGTATTTGTAACTTAGGTTAGGATTTATTTTACAGGTAAATTGGTAATTATTTTTACTAGGTAGCTATTAAATAGTTATCAACTATTTAATAGCTATTGTACCTAGTTAAAATAAATACCAAGTTACCTGTAAAATAAATATAAACTCTAAAATAGCTACAATGTAATTATTAATTACATTGTAGCTATCTTAGGGTTTATTTTATAGGTAAGTATTAAGATTTAAATAGGAATATTTTAATTAATAATATTAATATTAATTAGATTTATTTTAATAAGGATTTAGTTAGGGATGTTAGAGTTAGATAGGGTTATTATACTTAATATTTATATAATATAATAACGATATTAACTATATTAACCCTAATATAATTAGGGTTAATATAGTTAATATATATACTATAATAACTATATTAACTATATTAGATTAGATTAGGGGTTAATTAATTTAATATAGCTGGCGGTGGTATAGGGGGATTAAATTAGGGGTTAATGTAATTAATATAGCTGGCGGCGGTATAGGGGGATTAAATTAGGGGTTAATGTAATTAATATAGCTGGTGGCGGTATAGGGGGATTAAATTAGGGGTTAATGTAATTAATATAGCTGGCGGCGGTATAGGGGGATTAAATTAGGGGTTAATGTAATTAATATAGCTGGCGGCAGTATAGGGGGATTAAATTAGGGGTTAATGTAATTAATATAGCTGGCGGCGGTATAGGGGGATTAAATTAGGGGTTAATGTAATTAATATAGCTGGCGGCGGTGTAAGGGGATTAAATTAGGGGTTAATGTAATTAATATAGCTGGCGGCGGTGTAGGGGGATTAAATTACGGGTTAATGTAATTAATATAGCTGGTGGCGGTATAGGGGGATTAAATTAGGGGTTAATGTAATTAGTATAGCTGGCGGCGGTGTAGGGGGATTAAATTAGGGGTTAATAATTTTAATATAGCTGGCGGCTGTATAGGGGGATTAAATTAGGGGTTAATTTAATTAATATAGATGGCGGCGGTGTAAGGGGCTCACATTAGGGGGTAGGTAATGTAGATGGCGGCGGTGTAAGGGGCTCACATTAGGGGGTAGGTAATGTAGATGGCGGCGGTGTAAGGGGCTCACATTAGGGGGTAGGTAATATAGATGGCGGCGGTGTAAGGGGCTCACATTAGGGGGTAGGTAATGTAGCTGGCGACAGTGTAGGGGGATCACATTAGGGGGTTATACTTTTAATGTAGGTGGTGGCGTGGTCCAGGAGCGGCGGTTTAGGGGTTAATACATGTTTTATTGTTAGGATAGTGAGGGGGGATAACGGATAGAGGGTTAGACGTGTCGGGCTATGTTTGGGAGGCGTGTTAGACAGTATGGGTGATTTTATAACTTAGTCAGGTTTTGTAGGCGCCGGCAGTTTCTAAAGTGCCGTAAATCACTGGCGACTCCAGAAATTTGTACTTACGCAGATTTCTGGACATCGCTGGTTTATCTGACTTACGGCACTTTAGCCTCTGACGGCGCCATATATGGGATAGCTTGAGTTACGAGCTGAAACTACGGGCGGCGGGGGTTCCTCCGCTTGCGCCGCAAACTACGATCTATATCGGATTGCGCTCTTAGTTGTTAGTTTTTTGTAACTTAGTAATTTTTTAGTGTAGTTTGAAATTATTTGAGTAGGGTTAGGTGTTTAAATATATAATATAGTTAATTTAATTTGTAGTTTAATGTAATCTAGTATAAAAGTTAGGGTAGATTAATTATTAGTTTAATATAGTTTAATGAAATTTAGTATAATAGTAACGGTAGATTAACTAGTAGTTTAATATAGTTTAATGTAATTTAGTATAATAGTTAGGGTAGGTTAATTAATAATTTAATATAGTTTAATTTAAATCTAAAGGTAAATTTATTATAAGATTGGGATGAGTTAATATTTAAAGTTAGCTGGTTGTTAGGTTTAGGGGTTAATAGGTTAATTTAGTTTATGGCAATGTGGGGGGCTGGCGGTTTAGAGGTTAATAACTTTATTTAGTTGCAGTGGGCGCCAATGAGCGGCGGGATAGGAGTTAATAACATAATGTAGGTGACGGTGGTGTAGGGGGCGACAGATTAAGGGTTAAGAACATAATGTAGGTGACGGCGGTGTAGGGGGCGGCAGATTAGGGGTTAAGAACATAATGTAGGTGGCGGTGGGCTCCGGGAGCCGCAGGATATAGGTTAATAACTTTATTAGAGTGGCGGTGGGCTCCGGGAGCGGCGGAATAGGGGTTAATAACTTTATTAGAGTGACGGTGGGCTCCGGGAGCGGCGGAATGGGGGTTAGTAACTTTATTGGAGTGGCTGTGGGCTCTGGGAGCAGCGGGATAGGGGTTAATAACTTTATTTAATTGCGGCGGGGTCGGGGAGTGGCGGGATAGGGGTTAAATATTTTAGTATAGTGGCGGTGCTTAGTGACAGTATACAAATAAAGCTGTGAAAAAGTTGAATAGCAGCGAGATCGTTGACTGTTTAGTTAACAACAGTCCGCTGCTCATTGCCCCGTACTTGGTGAGCAGCTTTTTGACAGCATTTTTGTTAAACAAGGAGAGTGTATTCAGGTCCACGGCAGCGATGTTAGGCGATGTCAGGCGAGCGTATTGGTGCAGTCGAATGCAGCAAAGTTGACGGCTTGATAAGTAGGCCTCAATGTGTGGGTGAAAGTTTAAAAAACAAAACATTTGCACAACCAAGGATGACAACTTTAAAGGTAACAAAGAAGCTATAGCAAGGTTTCATGACAGTCAGTTTTAGAAAAAGTCAACTTTTCAATTACTGGTTTCTTGGTTGACCTAAAATTGCAAAATGCCTGAAAGTGTATGCAGGCCAACTTCCTTGCAACCTAGGTACAGTCCCATTATCCAGTTCATACTTGAGCAGCTCATACAGAGCAATGACTTAGGTCAATTGATATCACTATTTCCTCAGCCCTCAATCTATGAACTACAACCCTTTGATACAGTATTTATGGTGCTCTGGGTCTTTTGGCCCTTCCAACAATAGCATTCTATGTTCCTCTCCAGAATGGATCTCTTATGTCCATGATACCACTCTCCCACTATTCTTCATTAGGATCTGAATGCAGAAGTATGCATAATTCGGCTCTTTTCAGAGCCAGATTGATTCTTGTTCAAGATCACTACGTTAAGATCTGGATATCCACAGATCTTAACATAGTGATCTTGCACAAGAATCCATCCGGCTCTGAAAATAGCTGAATTACGCGTTCTTCCGGTTTCAGATTCTAATGAAGAAAATAAATGCACAACTCTACAATGGCCCAGCTTGCCTCATAGGCTGTACACCTCTCATTATTCCTTCTATGAATTGACTGACCTGTCCATGTAATTGATGTATTCTTTTTATTACCAACCATAGTGTAATAAACATTTTACTTTAACGTGTAATTAAATCATTTTATAAATATTCATACCATTATTTGAAGGTGTATTTAGCTTTAACTGATGTTGTTAACATGTGGTTAAATGGTTTATGTGTTCAAAATAGTTTTATTTGTGCTTTATCATTTAATTTTTAAACAGAAGTGTTAGTGTTTATTTAAGCATTTACAGATGACAGATGGCATACATAAATATGTCCTCTAAAGAACAAAACACATACGGCTAGATTACGAGTTGTACGTTAGGGTAAAAAAGCAGCGTTAAGAGGTCCTAACGCTGCTTTTTTACGCCCGCTGGTATTACGAGTCTTGAAGGTTTAGGGTCACCGCACACTTCTTTGGCCTTACCGCAAAACGACTTACGTAAACTTCGTAAAATCTTTTTTCTATGGGACTTCCATAGCGGTATTACGAGTCTGTCCTGGGAGGCCAAAAAGTGAGCGTTACACCCTACCCTGTCAAGAGTCCTAACGCATTTAAAAGTCAGTAGTTAAGAGTTTTATGGTACAACGCTGTAGCATAAAAACTCATAACTAAAGTGCTAAAAAGTACACTAACACCCATAAACTACCTATTAGCCCCTAAACCGAGGCCCTGCCACGTCGCAAATACTAAAATACATTTTTTAACTCCTAATCTGCCGCTCCGGACACCGCCGCCACCTACATTATATTTATTAACCCCTAATCTGCTGCCCCCAACATCGCCGACACCTAAATTATATTTATTAACCCCTAATCTGCCGCCCCCAATGTTGCCGTCACCTACCTACACTTATTAACCCCTAATCTGCCGCCCCCAACATTGCCAACACTATAATAAACATATTAACCCCTAAACCGCTGCACTCCCGCCTCACAAACATTAGTTAAATAGTATTAACCCCTAATCTGCCATCCCTAACATCGCCGCCACCTACCTACATTTATTAACCCCTAATCTGCCGCCCCCATATTAAAGTTATTAACCCCTAAACCTAAGTCTAACCCTAACCCTAACACCCCCTAACTTAAATATAATTTAAATAAATCTAAATAAATATTCCTATCATTAACTAAATTATTCCTATTTAAAACAAAATACTTACCTGTAAAATAAACCCTAAGATAGCTACAATATAAACCCTAAGATAGCTACAATATAACTAATAGTTACATTGTATCTAGCTTAGGAGTTATTTTTATTTTACAGGCAAGTTTGTATTTACTTTAACTAGGTAGAATAGTTATTAAATAGTTATTAACTATTTAATAACTACCTAGCTAAAATAAGTACAAATTTACCTGTAAAATAAAACCTAACCTAAGTTACACTAACACCTGACACTACACTATATTTAAATAAATTAACTTAATTAAATACAATTACCTAAATTAAATTAAATTAGCTAGAGTACAAAAAAAAACAAACACTAAATTACAGAAAATAATAAACAAATTACAGAAATTTAAACTAATTACACCTAATCTAATAGCCCTATTAAATAAAAAAGCCCCCCAAAATAAAAAAAACCCTAGCCTAAACTAAACTACCAATAGCCCTGAAAAGGGCCTTTTATGAGGCATTGCCCCAAAGTAATCAGCTCTTTTACCTGTAAAAATAAAATACAAACAACCCCCCCAACAGTAAAACCCACCACCCACAAAACCAACCCCCCAAATAAAATACTATACTTTTGCATCAGCCAATAGGATTTTTTCTACCTTAATTCCGATTGGCTGATAGAATTCTATCAGCCAATCGGAATCTAAGGGACGCCATCTTGGATGACGTCACTTAAAGGTACCTTCATTCTGTTTTAGTCGTTGGATGAAGAGGATGCTCTGCGTCGGATGTCTTGAAGATGGACCCGCTCCACGCCGGAAGGATGAAGATAGAAGATGCCGTCTGGATGAAGACTTCTGCCCATCTGGAGGACCACTTCTGCCCAGCTTGGATGAAGACTTCTGCCCATCTGGAGGACCACTTCGCCCGGCTTGGATGAAGACGTCTCGCGGTAAGTCGATCTTCAGGGGGTTAGTGTTAGTTTTTTTTAAGGGTGTATTGGGTGGGTTTTATTTTTTAGATTAGGGTTTGGGCGGTAAAAGAGCTAACGGCTCTTTTAAGGGCAATGCCCATCCAATTACCCTTTTCAGGGCAATGGAGAGCTTAGGTTTTTTTAGATAGTATTTTATTTAGGGGGTTGGTTGTGTGGGTGGTGGGTATTACTGTTGGGGGGTTGTTTGTATTTTTTTTTACAGGTAAAAGAGCTGATTACTTTGGGGCAATGCCCCGCAAAAGGCCCTTTTAAGGGCTATTGGTAGTTAAGTTTAGGCTAGGGGTTTTTTTTTATTTTGGGGGGGGCTTTTTATTTTAATAGGGCTATTAGATTAGGTGTAATTAGTTTAAATTTCTGTAATTTGTTTATTATTTTTTGTAATTTAGTGTTTGTTTGTTTTTTGTACTTTAACTAATTTAATTTAATTTAGGTATTTGTATTTAATTTAGTTAATTTATTTAATTATAGTGTAGTGTTAGGTGTTAGTGTAACTTAGGTTAGGTTTTATTTTACAGGTAAATTTGTATTTATTTTAGGGTAATGGAAGGTAGATGGCGCTGGTCTGCAGAGTAATTTTTCTCTAGTGATGAAGAGAAAAATAGGGCTTGAGGTGTATGTAGCAACCAAATTACTATAAGTGCAGTATCCTCACTCCATATACTGCAGTAGTTCAGCTTCAGAATCGTGTGTCTCCCAGTTTAGGTATGATAATCCCATAAGATGCCTGCTGTTTGGCTGTGAATAAATGGAGACTCAAGTGATAAAGAATCCAATGTGTAAAAATAAAAAAAGTAGTAACTTACTCCATATATTTGGAGAGTCCGGCCTGGTACAGCAAAGGGAAAATTCATAGGTCTTCCAATATTTAATGAAAAATCTCTTTTTATTAGCTCAACGCGTTTCAACGTTAAAACGTCTTTGTCAAGAGCAATATTAAGAACAAATATAAAAACGATAAAAAGCAAATGATTGAATATTCAATCATTTGCTTTTTATCATTTTTATATTTGTTCTTAATATTGCTATATTAGGGTTTATTTTACAGGTAAGTATTTAGCTTTAAATAGGAATAATTTATTTAATAAGAGTTAATTTATTTTGTGTTAGGGTTAGACTTAGCTTTAGGGGTTAATACATTTATTAAAGTAGCAGGGAGGTCCGGTCTGCAGATTAGGGGTTAATAAGTGTAGGTAGGTGTCGGCGACATTGAGGGGAGCAGATTAGGGGTTAATAAATATAATATAGGGGTCGGCGATGTTAGGGGCAGCAGATTAGGGGTACATAAGTATAACGTAGGTGGCGGCGGTGTGCGTCGGCAGATTAGGGGTTAAAAAAATATATTATAGTGGTGGCAATGTGGAGGGACCTCGGTTTAGGGGTACATAGGTAGTTTATGGGTGCTAGTGTACTTTAGAGCACAGTAGTTAAGAGCTTTATGAACCGGCGTTAGCCCAGAAAGCTCTTAACTACTGACTTTTTTCTGCGGCTGGAGTTTTGTCGTTAGATTTCTAACGCTCACTTCAGCCACGACTCTAAATACCAGCGTTAGAAAGATCCCATTGAAAAGATAGGATACGCAATTGGCGTAGAGGGATCTGCGGTATGGAAAAGTCGCGGCTGCAAAGTGAGCGTTAGACCCTTTCCTGACTGACTCTAAATACCAGCGGTAGCCCAAAACCAGCGTTAGGAGCCTCTAATGCTGGTTTTGATGGCTAATGCCAAACTCTAAATCTAGCCGTAAGTGTCTAGGCATTGTGGTTAATACCAAGCCAATTTCAAGAAACTACATTAACTTCCTGAATATGCCATGAGAAAAAGGCCAAAAATCTAATGAAAATTGACTTATGGTGGAATGGAATACTGCTGTAGTATCGTCTGTCTAGGCAAAGTACTGGTCGAGGTGATACAGTGTGATGGCACTTATACTGTATACTATTTAATCTTTTGTTAATTAGACTTGAAAGACCTTAGATTTGAACAACCAGCTAAAATACATGGTAAGCCTTCAAATAGAGTGAATGAGCATAAAAAAAAATAATTCTTAGTATTTGACTAAGTAAAGTTAGTTAAGTGAATACTTCATGTTAATAGGTATAATGAATGGGGGGAAATGGATTGAATTAAAAGAAAAAAATGGCTGTAAATTAAAAACATTGCGGGTATCAGTGTATAATATTTTACTCCAATGTCAACTCTGAAAAACACCCATGGCCTTTATTTTTCTAAGAGCTTACAATTTTATAGTATCTTATTTTGGGAATATGTATTATCTTCTATCTGGACATGTTAGCTGGTAACAGTTTATTCCCTGGAGGGATCTATCCCTGAAGGGATAAAAACTGACTAACTGTAAGAATATATCCATCCAAAATGCATGAATAACTGTAGAATTCTTAATACACATTCCCTGTAATGGCTGATTCACTAACTTTAACTGGAAAATAATGTTCCTGTTATTATATCTGAGTATTTATCATAGCTTATTTTACTGGGTATTTAATATGGGCTAGATTAGAAGTGGCACAGTATTTGTTTATTTTTGCATAAGTGAAAACACTGCTAGTATTAATTTTTTCGCGCTATTCGGGTTGCAAGTTAAAAAGAAACGTATTTTGCACTAGCGTTAACCCGAATACCGTGAAAAACTTAACTTAAATTTTCTCGTGAGTGTGCATGTATTCCTCCATAGAGATCAATAGAGAAAAAAAAGTGGAAAGAAACCTAACACCCAAGATCGTGCAAACTCCATAGCCTTTTTGCATTCCCCATAGAAGTCAATGGAGAAAAAAAATGTTAAAAAACAAACACCATCCCACATTCAACATAGCATATTCACATTAACATGAAATATTTACAGTAAATACATACGGCTAGATTACGAGTTTTGCGGTATGAGTGAAAAAGCATCGTTATGGCTCTTTTTCACTACCGCTGGTATTTTACGAGTCTTGCAGGTTTAGCTGCACCGCACACTTTTTTGGCCATAACGCAACGTAACTACCGCAGCTTTCCAAAAGTCCTTTTTCAATGGGACTTCCTTTGCGCCGGTATTTCGAGTTTGCCTGGGATGCCAAAAAGGGAGCGGTACATCCTATATCGTCAAGATCCATACCGTAAACTGAAAGTCAGTAGTTATGGGTTTTATGCTACAAAGCTGTAACATAAAACTCATAACTAAAGTGCTAAAAAGTACACTAAAACCCATAAACTACCTATTAACCCCTAAACCGAGGCCCTCCCGCATCGCAAACACTAAAATAAAATTATTAACCCCTAATCTGCCGCTCCAGACATCGCCGCCACTATAATAAACATATTAACCTCTAAACCGCTCCACTCCCGCATCATAAAGACTAGTTAAATATTATTAACCCCTAATCTGCTGTCCTTAACATCGCCACAACCTACCTAAATAATTCCTATTTAAAACTAAATACTTACCTATAAAATAAACCCTAAGCGTGCTACAATATAACTAATAGCTACATTGTATCTAGCTTAGGTTTTCTTTTTATCTCACAGCTAAATTTGCATTTATTTTAACTAGGTAGACTAGTTAGTAAATAGTTATTAATTATTTACTAGCTACCTAGTAAAATAAATATAGTAAATAGGTATTATTTAGTTAATGATAGTAATTTTAATTTATATTTTTTTTAATTATATTAAACTTAGTGGTGTTAGGGTTAGGGTTACGTTAGGGTTAGACTTAGGGTTAGGTTTAGGGGTTTATAACTTTAATATAGTGGCGGTGATGTTGGGGACGGCAGATTAGGGGTTAATAAGTGTAGGTAGGTGGCGGCGACATTGGGGACGGCAGATTAGGGGTTAATAAGTGTAATGTATGTGGCAGTGCTGCCGGGGGGCATCAGATTAGGGGTTAATAAATTTAATGTAGGTGTCGGCGATGTCGGGGGCAGCAGATTAGTGGTTAATAAGTGTAATGTAAGTGTTGGCGATGTCGGGGGCGGCAAATTAGGGGTGTTTAGACTCGGGTTTATGTTAGGGTGTTAGGTGTAAACATAACTTTTTATTTCCCCATAGGAATCAATGGGGCTGCGTTACGGAGCTTTATGCTCCTTTATTGCAGGTGTTAGGCTTTTTTTTAGCTGGCTCTCCCCATTGATGTCTATGAGGAAATCGTGCACGAGCACGTAAAACCAGCTCAAAGCAGCGCTGGTATCGGAGTGTGGTATAGAGCTCAATTTTGCTCTATGCTTGCTTATTGCCTGCTAATGCCGGGTTTATGAAAATCTGTAATAGCAGCGTTGTAGGGAGGTGAGCGGTGGCAATAACTTGCAAGTTAGCACCAAGCAGCTCTTACCGCAAAACTCATAATCTAGCCGTTTGTTATAATCTTTATTAAATATGGATATTGCACTATTAGAAGCTTCCTCTATGCTTCTCAGGGGAAATTGTAAGAAGAGTAGTTTATAGGAAAGGGCGCTCTAAATAGAGCTAATACCTTATGGAGATTTTTAAAATATGAAAAATATATATAAAAAATGTAAATAGAAATCTATTATATGACACCAGATAAGATTTTGTTCAGAATAAAAATTTATTTTATTTTAGTAAAAACAATCGGCCGCCAGCAGGGGGGGTGTCAATCAACCCGATCGTACTCGATCGGGTTGAATTCCGGCGATTCCTGTCCATTCGGAGCTTGATAGATAGGCCCCAATGTATAAAAAAGTCATCTTGAGGTAACCCTTAGGTAATATCCATTATGAAAGTCTAGGATGTTTAAAAGAAATTTTCTTGGCTGCAGCCTAAGTTTTAGAAGATATTTTTTTACGGTACTATGTACCTATATCAAATGCGGTAAGGTAAATAGGTGTGTAGATCTAACCTTATTATCCTTGGTGTGATACACAAATCCGCCTCCTATGTCTTATGGGGGCTGAGTCTTTGTATATTATGTTGCGGGTTAGGCACTTCTACTGTTATTTCCAATAGTAGGTATCCTGTAGGACTTCGGATTATCCGTAATAATGAGTAGATGGATCAGCTCACTTCTACAGATGCCGGGCCTGGAGCATTGTTGGAGGCGTTTTTGGCAGCGTTTGGTGGCAGCGTATTCTTAGCTTACTCAGTCTGCTTATACTTCCTCTGCTCTGCGGCTCCTGTGTGAACCAGGTGTTAGGGATGAAGGATCAGTGCAACGCGTTTCAGCTGTGATAACCAGCCTTTTTCAAGCAATATATATATATATATATATATATATATACAGTATCTCACAAAAGTGAGTACACCCCTCACATTTTTGTAAATATTTTATTATATCTTTTCATGTGACAACACTGAAGAAATGACACTTTGCTACAATGTAAAGTAGTGAGTGTACAGCCTGTATAACAGTGAAAATTTGCTGCCCTCTCAAAATAACTCAACACACAGCCATTAATGTCTAAACCATTGGCAACAAAAGTGAGTACACCCCTAAGTGTAAATGTCCAAATTGTGCCCAAAGTGTCAATATTTTGTGTGGCCACCATTATTTTCCAGCACTGCCTTAACGCTCTTGGGCATCAAGTTCACCAGAGCTTCACAGGTTGTCACTGGAGTCCTCTTCCACTCCTCCATGATGACATCACAAAGCTGGTGGACGTTAGAGTCCTTGCACTTCTCCACCTTCCATTTGAGGATGCCCCACAGATGCTCAATAGGGTTTAGGTCTGGAGACATGCTTGGCCAGTCCATCACCTTTACCCTAAGCTTCTTTAGCAAGGCAGTGGTCATCTTTGAGATGTGTTTGGCGTCATGGTCATGTTAGAATACTGCCCTGCGGCCCAGGGAGAGGATAATGCTCTGCTTTAGTATGTCACAGTACATGTTGGCATTCATGGTTCCCTCAATGAACTGTAGCTCCCCAGTGCTGGCAGCACTCATGCAGGCCCAGACCATGACACTCCCACCACCATGCTTGACTGTAGGCAAGACACACTAGTCTTTGAACTCCTCACCTGGTTGCCACCACACATGCTTGACACCATCTGAACCAAATAAGTTTATCTTGGTCTCATCGGACCACAGGACATGGTTCCAGTAATCCATGTTCTTAGTCTGCTTGTCTTCAGCACACTGTTTGCAGGCTTTCTTGTGCATCATCTTTACAAGAGGCTTCCTTCTAGGATGACAGCCATGCAGACCAATTTGATGCAGTGTGCAGCGTATGGTCTGAGTACTGACAGGCTGACCCCCCACCCATTCAACCTCTGCAGTAATGCTGGCAGCACTCATACATTTCCCAAAGACAACCCCTGGATATGATGCTGAGCATGTGTACTCAACTTCTTAGGTCGACCATGGCGAGGCCTGTTCTGAGTGTAACCTGTCCTGTGAAACCGCTGTATGGTCTTGCCCAACATGCTGCAGCTCAGTTTCAGGGTCTTGGCAATCTTCTTATAACCTAGGCCATCTATATGTAGAGCAACAATTTTTTTTTCTCAGATCCTCAGAGAGTTCTTTGCCATTAGGGGCCATGTTGAACTTCCAGTGACTAGTATGAGAGAGTGCTAGAGCGATAACACCAAATTTAACACACCTGCTCCCCATTCACACCTGAGACCTTGTAACACTAACAAGTCGCATGACACTGGGGAGGGAAAATGGCAAATTGGGCCCAATTTGGACATTTCCACTTAGGGGTGTACTCATTTTTTTTTTTAAATCATTTTTCATTGAGGCATTGAATATAAACAACACAAAGAATATATCCAGGCACAGAACAGTAGAAACAGAGAAAAAACAAAGAAACTTATACAGTTCACATATGAAGAGTAAACAAGGATTAAAACATTGGTGTACTAATGTAGCATTTGTTATAACAGTGCCCCATCCATAGTAGTGCCATACTTGTATGGAAGCTGGGATCAGGGACATGAAATAAATTGCTAGGTCAAAAACAGAAGAATACGGGTTAACATAAGCTATAGTACCATCATTGTGATCTTTAATATGAAATGTAAAACTGTAAGTAGAAAACATGTGTGACTGGAACATATATAGATGAAGCCTCGTTTTTTATAACTGAGAACTAATGGGCCCCACTCTACAATAAAGGTGTTCTAGAAGCTAAATAAAAGTAAGAGGTAGGGATTTGGCTGTTGTCAGGCCTCCCGTAGGCCTGTATAAATGGGGGGGGGGAAGCAGCGGGCCAAAGCCGCTCATAATAGAGGGGAGATGGGAGGGCGGAGCCAATCAAAACGTTATAAAGGTGCAGACTATAGGGCTATTTAACTCTATGAGGTAAAGAACTCAAAGAAGGAGGATGAATATACTCATGGCAGATATATTATAGAGAAGTAGTATGCATACTATAAAATATGTTTGATTCCAAGTTACTATTTAAGCTAATGATAAAATAGAAGAAGGTGGTTTCACTTGGAACTGAGGCAGGTACAATTTGAGACCCTGACATATGGCCATAAATCAAACTTATTAAACTATATGGTAACAAGTGATGAGCATAAAAACAAGGGTATATATATCAGCTAAAGAGAGTAGGGTGTTGTACCTCCAATAAGGTAAATACTAGTTTCAGAAGCTTAAATATTAGTATGGTACCTAGGTAAATTGTATGCAGCTAGGGGATGTCATGGATTGAAAAACTATAGCAATATGTTGTGAATATTAAGAGGCTGCCAACCACCCTGCAGCACGTCAAAATCAAATACATATAAATACCTACACTTATCCAGAAGTAGACATCTGTGGGATACCCATTCATAATGCCTATGTGAAAGGTAAAATTTCTAATACTGTGTATGACGCAGCTCTAGAATACTGTCCGGCTTATAATAGCACCATTAATATGAGGGAAACTTCTGAAACGAAAGCGTAGCCAGCTAGTACACATAATAGCCTAATATTGGGTCATATATTGAATGTAAAAAAATGAAAGTCTCACCTATTTCTCATATATTTCCTTTCTAAATATAGAAGCTGTAGTCACAAATAATTACTTTCAGCAGAAGTTAAGATATAATCATCTATACTATAGTAGGATCCAGACTGGCCATATGTTGCCCAGCTATTAAGCAGAAACCCTCCTAAATCATACTACTGGGGCATTTATAAAGAAAAGAAACAGGGCAATACAACGAGGATCATGAACCTAGTTTGTAGAGGATAGCAATACCTAGAAATATTTTGATGAAGGGCTGTTTTAAACAAGGTACAGAGAGCATCTAACACTATCCTTATGAGGAACAGAAGTATGCCTAAACCACTTGGCTGGCATCTGAATCACCTCCATAACATTCAGATTGGTTGTGAGATGAAATATAAGTTACATTTAACTAGGGCTATAATCTAATATGGATGGGATATAATTTTGTTCAGTGCATCATGTGAACTAAGCTTCTGAGTCTTGAAAATTAGTAATGGGTAAGTTAAGTGAGTTCAGCTGTGAGGCTGTTCTCTGGAGGACTCAGAACCTTTAAAATGGATGACAAAACTAATTTTAAAAAACCATATACTTGAATATGCCCCCTATAACCACATTATGTTAGAAATAACCTTATAACTCATGATGTTAACAGGATGTATTCAGCAGGAGAATTTATGTATGTATGATATGGGGATGGCTTAAAGGTATATAAATATTTGGCACCCTAATGTGTAGAGTCCTTTTATCCAACTTGCATCAATAGGGGTTGTAGAAAAATTGGGGCTAAGTTCCTTCAAGTATAAATGGAGGGACAATCACATAATAATAACATTGTTACTAAGATAACATCAGGAGGGTATGAGACAGTTCAGTATATCGAGTATTTTATGCCTCAATTAACATGAGACAGATTATCCTAAACTTCCTGTGGGTTAGTACATCTCCAGAACATCAAATATATTGAGAACCTGAGGAAGAACTAATGGTATACCTTTATACAAATAAAATGTAACTAGTTCTTATTGTGCGGTAAGGTCATTTAGCCCCAGCTGTCTTATTGAATACTTCTATCCTCCATCAATAAGTGACTTCAGGGAACGCTGGGTCAAACCCATCCCCATGTGTCTGGTGACATCCAAACATGGAAATCCAAGGGTAGAGGAATTTGACTGGATATATATATAACAAAGCTATTCTATTCTATGTGCTTAACAAGGCAAAACATCGGGCATGAAAACATTATAGACAAAACAAAACCTTGCTACTATCATGAAATGTAAGAAGGAATCATGCCTCTCTAACATAAACCTATTAACAAGGTAGGAATATAAGTTGAGTCAATTATTCTGAGAACAATAAGATAGTGTCCCATTTCAGAAGCTAAGGATTTATCCATTTAGCCAATGCCCATTCTTTTGAGAAGTAAAAATTTAAAGTCACTGTGAGTCAACGAGGGGCACCAGTTATCCTCAGTTGTTGCGCTATGGAGCCAAGTCTGGGCACATGCACTACGAGAATACAGTCCCAGAAGGAATCGAGGCCCAAACTCCAGCAGACCAGGACCCCAGCAGTCAATGCCGGGCAGAGCCCACCTCTCCAGCTGGATGGGTAAAGTGCATGGGCAGGTAGCAGTATCAGGGGCAGAAATGGCTGCGGTGTACCCCATCTCCGCACCATAGGACCCCATTGCAGGGAGGATTGTAAAGAGTAACTGACCTCCGTGTCCCCGGCTGTCACCCTGGGAATCCTCTTGGATGTGCCGCTGCTGTGAGTGCGTAGGTTTCTCTCTCCACCCTGAGTCTGTAAAAAGTGCAGGTAGGATGTCTTGCATGTATGGCAGGGTGATGTCCGTATGGCTCTCCATTAAGGTTGCAATAGTCAGTTGAGGGCTAAGGTGGTTCGCGGAAATGTTATACCGCTCAAGTTGTACCCTGTGACGGGGCTCAAGCCCAGTATCGGTCGGCCCGGATGCGGTCGCTGTGGATTTCCCCTGTGTGTCGGAGTCCAGCTTGTCAATCGGTGTGTTGTTAGGTGTGACCATCGGATCGGGTCTAGAAGCGGGCTCATCTGTGGGGTCTGATGTGCCGTCAGTGTTGTTCAGCAGGGAAGGGTAAACAGCAGTCTCAAATGTCTCCCAATCTTGTGGCCCGTGAGGCAGCAGCGCTGCCAGCTTATCTCTCATAACGGCCAGGTTGTGCTTTAACGCATTGTAATATTTCACATTCCAGTTTTGTTCACATACCAGAATATGTTCTATTTATTCATAAATAAATATTTCTACATATATCTGATGTTTTTTACAGTATATATCTATACCTTTATCTATACATGATTATATAAATGTATAGATATATACATAGATATATAGGAATATCTATTTAGAAATAATTAGAACATAGTATGCTATGTGCAGAACATTTTAATGTTAAGTATTTACACTAAATACATAGGCCCCTATTTATTAAAGGTGTTGCGGACCTGATCCGACAGTGCGGAGCAGGTCCGCAAGACCTTGATAAATGCGGAGAGCAATACGCTCTCCTCATTTAACATTGCACCAGCAGCTCACAAGAGCTGCTGGTGCAACGCCGCCCCCTGCTGACTCACAGCCAATCAGCCGCCAGCAGGGGGTGTCAATCAACCCGATCGTACTAGATCAGGTTGATTTCCGGCGATTCCTGTCCGCCTGCTCAGAGCGATTCCTGACCGCTGCTTCATAACTTGTGTTTCTGGTGAGTGTGAAGACTCGCCAGAAACACGGCCCTTCAAGCTCCGTACGGAGGTTGATAAATATGGGCCATTGTTAAAACATTGAATAATTTTTTGTGCACTTATTTTTTTTTTTTAATTTTTTATTAGATAGTGTTAT
Organism: Bombina bombina; assembly: GCF_027579735.1. Classification (NCBI taxonomy): domain Eukaryota; kingdom Metazoa; phylum Chordata; class Amphibia; order Anura; family Bombinatoridae; genus Bombina; species Bombina bombina. The sequence goes on from NC_069500.1 coordinate 224,511,634, forward strand.
TATGAGTGTAACTGTACTTTTAAATGTATTTTTGATGTGTTTTGTGACACTTTTTTGCTTTGTTAAACATTTTTGATTCAAGCTGAACTAATTGTGTTCAACATCAACTTGTGCACACAGTCTCAATAGAATTCAACTTGTGTCCTGTATCTGACATGTGATCTTACTGACGCATTTTCCGACGTTTTTGTCACCTGATGCGATTAAGTTTTTCCTGTGTAAACTTACTTTGATCTACTTGCCCATCAGTGTATGATCCTACCTGAAGCTAAGTATTTCTAAATGTATAATCATTGCTTTGTTTTAGTATAAGTTTAGTATATAATAAAGTGATCTTATTTCCCAGCATTTGTGTTGTTTTCCCTTTTTCAGTGCTAATAGGTATGTGTGGCACTCTAACTGGTGCAAACACTAGGGGTTAGATTACAAGTATCTGTAAATGGGAAAATTTGCCATTTACGGTCGCACTTTAATTACCCTGCCATTACAAGTGGCTGGTTAATGATCCTGCGATCATGTCCCTTGTAATCTGGCCCACTATTAGGTGCCCCTTCAGCAAACTGTGCGTGAATGAAAGTGCTAAATAGCTCATCACTTGTAATCTGGCCTACTTTTAACTGCCAATTCATCAAACTGCACCTTTCTTTTATTCATTGACTAAAAATAATAGATTTTAATAAAAATACAATGCCTCCACTCATGCAGCCCAACCTATGGTCAGAAGGGTTTTTCTGCAAACTGGGGTAGATTCATTATCAACTGATGAGAGGAGTTAACAGAATTAAACACTGAAAAAAATTCATTGACATCTCACCACCACACCTATGTTTTTTTTGTATTCTCAGCAGCTGAATCATTAAATAATAGACACCAAGATTACAAGTGCGCTAAACCCAGTGCGTAAATAACGCAAAACATTTAGCGGTATAGCACTCTTCATAGCGCTGCCATTACAAGTTACAGAAAAAGCTTCTTGTGTTGTGCGATATGGTGCGATAAGCTCTATACCGCACGAAAGCCATGGCCTGACTTGACGTGCTTGTGTACGTTTTCCCCCATATACATCAATGGAGTAAAAGTGTTAGAAAAAAGCTAACACCTGCAATTGCGGAATGGCAATCGCTATAATGCAATCCACATTGATGTCTATGGGGACAAGAAAGTTATGTAAATACCTAACACCCTAACATAAACCCCCAAGTCTAAATGCCCCTAATCTGCCACCCCGACATTGCAAACACTAAATAAACCTATTAACCCCTAAACCACCGACCCCCCACATCGCCAAAACAAAATAAACATATTAAACCCTAAATCGCCGAACCCCCACATCGCTGACACTAAATAAACCTATTAACCCCTAAACTGCCGGCCCCCCACATCGCAAATACTAAACTAAACCTATTAACCCCCACATTGCGACACACTAAACCTAACACCCCCTAACTTTAAATTATAGTTACACTATAACTACTTTCAAATAAATTAAAACTTACCTGTGAAATAAAAAAACTAAGCTTAAACTATAAATAAACCTAACATTACTATTTAAAAAAACTAAAATAAACTAAAAATAAAAAAACCTAAGTTACAAAATGAAAAAATCCTAACACTATAAAAACAAAAAAGCCACCCCCCCAAAAAATAATAAGTTAAAAAGATCTTTTACATAAAAAAAATTACAAAGTACCCCCTAACAGTAAAACCACTCAACCCCCCCCCAAAAAAAAAAAAAACTGAGTCTAAAAAAAACCTAAGCTACCCATTTCCCCTAAAGGAGCATTTGTTTGGGCATTGCCCTTAAAAGGGCAATCAGCTCTTTAGTGCCAATTAAAAAAAAATCCCTAATCTAAAAAAAAACACCCCAAAAACACAAAACAAAAACCTAACACTAGCCACAAATTTTTTTCTCATAGTTCCTGAAGTCCGAACTTCCATCTTCATCCAGGTGGCAACAAGTCATCATCCATGCGGCGACATCTTCATCCATCTCGGGGGCATCTTCTATTTTCATCCCGGAGGTGCAGAGCTGTGGCGGCGTGGAGCTGAGCAGGACCAGCGGCGACGACAACATCCAGCGCGGAGCCTCCTCTTCATGGGATCTTTGCTGCACACTGAAGATTGAACTCAAGGTACTCCTTTTATATTTGGGGTACCTTGAATTCCTATTGGCTGAAATATTCAAATCAGCCAATGAGATGAGAGATGCTTAAATCCTATTGGCTGTTCAAATCAGTACCATCATTACCCCCTACCCCGCATGCCCGATGTCTCTGGGTCACATTTGGCACATATCTTTCTTTCACTCCTCACATTCAGTCCTTGGCTAAAGCCTGCCACTTCCACCTTTAATGAATGCCTCTGCCAGACTCATCTTCCTTACACGTCGCTCTTCATCTGCTGCTCCTCTCTGCCAATCCCTTCACTGGCTTCCTCTTGCATCTAGGATCAAACACAAAATTCTCACTCTTACATACAAAGCCCTCAACTGCACTGCTCCCCCCTATATCTCAGACCTTGTCTCCAGATACTCTCCCTCCCGTCCCCTTCGCTCTGCTCATGACCTCCTACTCTCCTCCTCTCTGGTTACCTCATTGCACCCCTGTTTACAGGACTTCTCCAGACTGGTTCCCATCTTGTGGAACTCTCTGCCTCGCCCCACAAGACTCTCCCCTAGTTTTGAAAGCTTCAAGCGCTCCCTAAAGACTCTACTGTTCAGGGATGCATACAACCTATGCTAACCTTACTTTATACCAGATCCACTCCTCTATTGCTATCCCCTGAACCCACCTTAGCATGTTAGCCTAAGAGTCCAGCTGTTTGTAGATCACCTTCTTAAGAGCTGACTACAACAGTGCAACTCTTGGCAGGGCCCTCTACCCATTTGATCCCTATAATTGTTTTGTTGTACTCCCCCTTTGTTTATAGCACTGCGGAATCTGTTGGCGCTCTACAAATAACTGATAATAATAATAATCAGTAGTTGCGATGTGGGGGGGCCAGTGGTTTAAGGGTTAATAGGTTTATTACAGTAGTTGCAATGTGGGGGTCGACAGCTTAGGGATTAATAGGTTTATTTAGTGTTGGCTATGTGGGGGGTAGGCGGTTTAGTGGTTAGTACTTTATTTTAGTGTTGGTGATGTGGATGGGTGGCGGATTAGGGGTTAATAAATTTAATAAAGTATTTGTGATGTGGGGGGATGGGGGTTTAGTGGTTAATAGTGTAGTTTATGAGTGTTAGTGTACTTTGTAAAATTTTTGTTATGAGTTTTGTGAATAATTTTTGTTTTGCGAAATCCATAACTACTGGTCTCTGATCGCGGAATGGATCATGGCAGTATAAGCTATAACGCTAGTGTTATAGTCCGACTGCACAACCTTTAATACAGACACAATGAAAATTGCACACTCAAAAGCCATTTTTTGAGTGCGGAATGGAGAGTTGCGGTACAGGCTAAAATGCTTGTGGTATAGCCATACCGCCGCGACTTGTAATACGGGAGACCACCCATTTCACGTGCAAAGGCCAATTTTTCAGCGGTATAGCCGTACCGCAAAACTTTTTCCCAGAGTGAGCTGTAGTGAATTAGCTACTTATATAACATGAACTGGTGATGAGGCAAACACTGGAGGTAAATTTGAAGAAGCATAATGCCCATTAATCTTTATGGTAACTTTAGCTGCCTGTGCTAGACATGCCCCACACATTATAATCTTACCTTCTTTGCTGTAAGCCTGATGGATCTATCTCTTCTCAATAATGGATATTCTGTGTAAACCTTTTTCTGTTTTGGATGAAGGTTTCAGTAACTGGTTTAAAAAGCCACACATACAGCAATACATTCATCCAAAAGCCCTAATTGTACAGTTCAGTTCACATTCAAAAATTGGCTGCATAATTTAAACATTTTGTCTCAGGTCCTATGACATTGAGTCTTATTAATCTATTGAATGTATTTGCTAATGGAAATACGATGTATCTCTTACTGTAATAGTGATCACTAACCCTAAAACTAAAGAATCCAATTAGTTTTAACTGTTTGTAAAAACTACAGAACATTGGAGGGTGACATTATTGCTGTGAAATAGAGCTACAGAGGGTGCATGGACCACAACTACGCTATCTGTGATCCTGTTAGATGATGACTTACAATCATAATACATATAAACATATAAGTTAATTGCATTTTATTATGGTCTAACTTTAAAGTATTTCAAATAGGAAGGAGTTTATCATTGCCAGGTATAGTTATTGTAAACAAACATTGGCCACATATGAGATTGATTAAAGTCTTCTTACTGGTTAATAAATGATTTACAACCTGCTGTTGTGGATATCTCCTTGTCTCATGTCTTGTGAATGACTCTATATTCCATCATCCCCAAACTTTTTAAATCTAAGTTAGTAACATACCTTTAAACTGTTGACTGAATGATTTATTGATTACATTTGGCATATTGGCACAAACATAATTTAATATAAATTGTTCAAAAGGAATCTAGAGACTGGGACTGGTTTTGTTCTGGGACTAAAATACAATTGATATCTTTAGCGCGTTTCATAGTTATACACACATGGGAAGATTAGTAATTTAGAGATGCCTCTTCACTGGACAAGATAGTAAGCAGGTGCATAGTAAGCAGTAGTGATGTCCCGAACTGTTCGCCGGCGAACGGTTCCCAGCAAACATAGCTTGTTCGCATTCGCGGCTGCGGGCGAACACATGGCGATGTTCGATCCGCCCCCTATGTGTCATCATTGAGGAAACTTTGACCCTGTATGTCACAGCCGTCTGACACATTAGAGCCAATCAACATCAGACACTCCCTCACAGACCCTCCCAGCTACTCGGAAGCCGCCATTTTAGACTCATAACGACCTTGCTTACTTAGTGAGAGGATGTGTTGTGTTTGTGCTCCTGACATTATAGGGAAATACATAGCTAGGCTAGTGTTTTTAGTGTCCACTACAGTTCAGAAGGACTTCACTCATCTCTGCTGCAAGGACAGCACCCCAAAAAGCCCTTTTTAGGGCTATATTTCGTGCCGTTTTTTTTTTCCGTATTTTTATTAGCATTTGCCTGGCTTTCAGCCTGTGTGTTTAAGGCTCACAGCATATGCTGTGATTACTGCCACCACTGATATCTCCCTAACAGCATTAGTTTAAATTTAACTAACCAAAAATTTTAATTATATTGCTAGTGTAAATTTTTTCATTTTCTATCAGGCCTGTGTCACACAGCATATATTCTGGTTCATTGCTCAGTGCCAGCCACCAGTGTTAATATCCGTTTATAACATTATTTTAAATTTAAAAAAAAATAAAAAAAAATTGGCTAGTGTAATCTAATTACATTTTCTATCAGGCCTGTGTCTGTCAGGCTCACTCAGCATTAATATACCTCATTTTTTCAGTCTTTTGGTTAATTGGTCTGTGCCAGGCAGCCACCACTCATATCTTCTTCACCTTAATTTAAATATATAAAAAAAAAAGTTTAAATTTTTTTGATAGTGTAATCTAATATCATTTTCTATCAGGCCTGTGTGTTTTGCTGACATACAGAGCCTACTGTGTTTACTTGCTGCCCTCCCTAGTCTATGAGCCACGACTCATATGTGTTTAACCTTTTTTTAATTTCCAACCCAAAAAAATTATTTAAATCATTTTTCTAGTGTAATCTATCTAATAGTGTTTTCTATCAGGCGTGTGTGTATCTGACTTACAGAGCCTACTGTTTTTAATAGCTGCCCTTCCAAGGCTATCAGCCACGACTCATATGTATGTGCTTAACCTTTTTCTTTAAATTCCCCCAAAAAAGTCTTTAAATCAATATGCTAGTGTAATCTAATTTTATTTTCTATCAGGCCTGTGTCTAACTGTCTATCTGACTTACACAGCATACTGTTGTTAATTGCTGCCATATGTAGCAGCCAGCCAGTGCGACCACTCATATGTGCATTGCACTTCTTAACATAATTTTAATATTAAAATCTAAAATTTTAAAATATTTTGCTAGTGTAATCTAACTTAATTTTCTATCAGGCCTGTGTTTTGGTCACTTACACAGCATACTGTGTTAAATTGCTGCCCTACCTACCATCCACGACTCATATCTGCCAGCCTGTGTGCCAGGCCCAACTAGCCAATTAGTGGCACCAATCATAATTCTTGTTACAGTATCAAAAAAATTCAAAATCATAATTTTTTGGACTGCAAATATTCAGTCTACTAGTGCCATTGAATTGCAGTTTCCTCCTGCCTGGCAGCCTGTGTGCCAGGCACAAACTAGCCAATTAGTGCCACCAATCCTAGTTGTTGTAAAAGTATTGTTAATCTTTAAAATTCCATTGATCGCTTGTGATTCATCAGTTTGCTCGTGCCATTGAATTGCACTTTCCTCCTGCCTGCCAGCGTGTTTTCCAGGCCCAACTAGCCAATTAGTGGAACCAATCATAATTCTTGTAACAGTATATAAAAAAATAAAAATCATAATTTTTTGGACTGCAAATATTCAGTCTACTAGTGCCATTGAATTGCATTTTACTCCTGCTTGCCAGCCTGTGTGCCAGGCTGACTTTCAAAATATTTACACCAATCATATTTGTTGTCACAGTATTCTTAATAATTAAAAATTAAAATTTTTGGTAAGTGTTGTTCTGATTCCTCAGTTTGCTCGTGCCATTGAATTGCACTTTCCTCCTGCCTTGCAGCCTGTGTGCCAGGCCCACCTAGCCAATTATTCCCAGCAATCATATTTCTTTTAACAGTATTGCAAAAATTGTCAATCATCACTGTTTTGACTGTCAGTATTCAGTCTCCTATTGTCCTTGAATTGCATTTACCTCCTGCCTTGCAGCCTGTGTGCCAGGCCGTCTTGCCAACTATTTACACCAATCATAATTGTTGTCACAGTATTGTTACTAATTAAAATTAAAAGTTTTTTGATTCTTGTTCTTAATCCTCAGTTTGCTTGTGCCATTGAATTGCACTTTTCTCCTGCCTGCCAGCCTGTGTGCCAGGCCGACTTTCAAAATATTTACACCAATCATATATGTTGTCACAGTATTCTTAATAATTAAAAATTAAAATTTTTGGTAATAGTTGTTCTGAATCCTCAGTTTGCTCGTGCCATTGAATTGCACTTTCCTCCTGCCTTGTAGCCTGTGTGCCAGGCCCACCTAGCCAATTATTCCCAGCAATCATATTTCTTTTAACAGTATTGCAAAAATTGTCAATCATCACTGTTTTGACTGTCAGTATTCAGTCTCCTAGTGTCCTTGAATTGCATTTACCTCCTGCCTTGCAGTCTGTGTGCCAGGCCGTCTTGCCAACTATTTACACCAATCATAATTGTTGTCACAGTATTGTTACTAATTAAAATTAAAAGTTTTTTGATTTTTGTTCTTAATCCTCAGTTTGCTCGTGCCATTGAATTGCACTTTTCCAGTGCCTGCCAGCCTGTGTGCCAGGCCGACTTTCAAAATATTTACACCAATCATATATGTTGTCACAGTATTCTTAATAATTAAAAATTTAAATTTTTGGTAATAGTTGTTCTCAATCCTCAGTTTGCTCGTGCCGTTGAATTGCACTTTCCTCCTGCCTTGCAGTCTGTGTGCCAGGCCCACCTAGCCAATTATTCCCAGCAATCATATTTCTTTTAACAGTATTGCAAAAATTGTCAATCATCACTTTTTTGACTGTCAGTGTTACGTCTCCTAGTGTCCTTGAATTGCATTTACCTCCTGCCTGCCAGCCTGTGTGCCTGGCCGTCTTGCCAACTATTTACACCAATCATAATTGTTGTCACAGTATTGTTACTAATTAAAATTAAAACATTTTTGATTGTTGATCTTAATCCTCAGTTTGCTCGTGCCATTGAATTGCACTTTTCTCCTGCCTGCCAGCCTGTGTGCCAGGCCTACTTTCAAAATATTTACACCAATCATATTTGTTGTCACAGTATTCTTAATAATTAAAAATTAAAATTTTTGGTAAGTGTTGTTCTGAATCCTCAGTTTGCTCGTGCCATTGAATTGCACTTTCCTCCTGCCTTGCAGCCTGTGTGCCAGGCCCACCTAGCCCATTATTCCCAGCAATCATATTTCTTTTAACAGTATTGCAAAAATTGTCAATCATCACTGTTTTGACTGTCAGTATTCAGTCTCCTATTGTCCTTGAATTGCATTTACCTCCTGCCTTGCAGCCTGTGTGCCAGGCCGTCTTGCCAACTATTTACACCAATCATAATTGTTGTCACAGTATTGTTACTAATTAAAATTAAAAGTTTTTTGATTCTTGTTCTTAATCCTCAGTTTGCTTGTGCCATTGAATTGCACTTTTCTCCTGCCTGCCAGCCTGTGTGCCAGGCCGACTTTCAAAATATTTACACCAATCATATATGTTGTCACAGTATTCTTAATAATTAAAAATTAAAATTTTTGGTAATAGTTGTTCTGAATCCTCAGTTTGCTCGTGCCATTGAATTGCACTTTCCTCCTGCCTTGTAGCCTGTGTGCCAGGCCCACCTAGCCAATTATTCCCAGCAATCATATTTCTTTTAACAGTATTGCAAAAATTGTCAATCATCACTGTTTTGACTGTCAGTATTCAGTCTCCTAGTGTCCTTGAATTGCATTTACCTCCTGCCTTGCAGTCTGTGTGCCAGGCCGTCTTGCCAACTATTTACACCAATCATAATTGTTGTCACAGTATTGTTACTAATTAAAATTAAAAGTTTTTTGATTTTTGTTCTTAATCCTCAGTTTGCTCGTGCCATTGAATTGCACTTTTCCAGTGCCTGCCAGCCTGTGTGCCAGGCCGACTTTCAAAATATTTACACCAATCATATATGTTGTCACAGTATTCTTAATAATTAAAAATTTAAATTTTTGGTAATAGTTGTTCTCAATCCTCAGTTTGCTCGTGCCGTTGAATTGCACTTTCCTCCTGCCTTGCAGTCTGTGTGCCAGGCCCACCTAGCCAATTATTCCCAGCAATCATATTTCTTTTAACAGTATTGCAAAAATTGTCAATCATCACTTTTTTGACTGTCAGTGTTACGTCTCCTAGTGTCCTTGAATTGCATTTACCTCCTGCCTGCCAGCCTGTGTGCCTGGCCGTCTTGCCAACTATTTACACCAATCATAATTGTTGTCACAGTATTGTTACTAATTAAAATTAAAACATTTTTGATTGTTGATCTTAATCCTCAGTTTGCTCGTGCCATTGAATTGCACTTTTCTCCTGCCTGCCAGCCTGTGTGCCAGGCCTACTTTCAAAATATTTACACCAATCATATTTGTTGTCACAGTATTCTTAATAATTAAAAATTAAAATTTTTGGTAAGTGTTGTTCTGAATCCTCAGTTTGCTCGTGCCATTGAATTGCACTTTCCTCCTGCCTTGCAGCCTGTGTGCCAGGCCCACCTAGCCAATTATTCCCAGCAATCATATTTCTTTTAACAGTATTGCAAAAATTGTCAATCATCACTGTTTTGACTGTCAGTATTCAGTCTCCTAGTGTCCTTGAATTGCATTAACCTCCTGCCTGCCAGCCTGTGTGCCAGGCCATCTTGCCAACTATTTACACCAATCATAATTGTTGTCACAGTATTGTTACTAATTAAAATAAAAAGTTTTTTGATTGTTGTTCTTAATCCTCATTTTGCTCGTGCCATTGAATTGCACTTTTCTCCTGCCTGCCAGACTGTGTGCCAGGCCTACTTTCAAAATATTTACACCAATCATTTTTGTTGTCACAGTATTCTTAATAATTAAAAATTAAAATTTTTGGTAATAGTTGTTCTGAATCCTCAGTTTGCTTGTGCCATTGAATTGCACTTTCCTCCTGCCTTGCAGCCTGTGTGCCAGGCCCACCTAGCCAATTATTCCCAGCAATCATATTTCTTTTAACAGTATTGCAAAAATTGTCAATCATCACTGTTTTGACTGTCTGTATTCAGTCTCCTAGTGTCCTTGAATTACATTTACCTCCTGCCTTGCAGCCTGTGTGCCAGGCCGTCTTGCCAACTATTTACACCAATCATAATTGTTGTCACAGTATTGTTACTAATTAAAATTAAAAAACAATGTGATTGTTGTTCTTAATCCTCAGTTTGCTCGTGCCATTGAATTGCACTTTTCTCCTGCCTGCCAGCCTGTGTGCCAGACCCAACTATCCAATTAGTGCCAGCAATCATATTTCTTTTAACAGTATTGCAAAATTTGTCAATCATCAATGTTTTGACTGTCAATCTGCAGTCTACTAGTGCCCTTGAATTGCATTTTTCTCCTGCCTGCCTGCCTGCCTGTGTGCCAGTCCCAACTAGCCAATTAGTGCCACCAATCATATTTATTGTAACAGGATTGGAATTTTTGTTAATCATAACTGTTTTGACTGTGATTCTTCAGTCTCCTAGTGCCATTGAATTGCAGTTTCCTTTCTCCCAGCATGTGTGCCAGACAGGCCCATTTGCCAACTAGTGGCAACAATCATATTTGTTGTCACAGTACTTTTAATATTTAAAAAAATTAACAATTTGTGATTTTTAAAACATCTGTCTTTTTTGTTGTTGTCTGTCTCACAGCGTATACTGTGCCCACTTTCACAGTGCCACCACTCATATAATTGGTGTAATAGTATTGTTAGTGTCCATTTTAAAAAAAATGACAGGCAGAAGCAGGCCACCCCGCAGGATCCGTGGTCGTGGTCGTGGTGCTGTGATTCCTTTCGACCCTACAAATATGCACATTGTTCAGACGCCAGGTGCCAGGGGGAGGACCTAGTTGAATGGCTAACACAGGACACCCAATCTTCTTCAGCTTCCGCTGCTAGTCCTCCTAACCTTGACGCACCATCTACGTCCAGCTGTGCTTTGGGCAGGTCTCAAGTGACCAGTGCCACTCCCTCGCCTGTCGCCACCACCAACACTAGCACCACAGCCGCTTCACTTGATATGTCACAGGAGTTATTGACACATCAGTTTGAAGAAATGAGTGATGCGCAACCATCATTGACAGAGGATGTAGATAATAGTGATCAGTCTCAGTCAGGCAGCATTACCGACATGGAGGTACGGTGTGATGCTGATGATGTTGTACCCGCTGCTGCTTCCTTTCTTGATGTGTCAGATACAAATGAAGCGGTTGATGATGATGTGTCGGTGGATGTCACGTGGGTGCCTGCTAGAAGAGAAGAAGAAGAGGGGGAAAGTTCAGATGGGGAGACAGAGAGGAGGAGGAGGAGGAGACGATTTGGAAGCATGGGGAGGTCGTCTCAAGGAGCTAGTGGCACAGACAGCATGCATCGGCACCCGTGGTCAGCCAGACAGCACGCTGACGCCCATCAACGCATGCTGTTGCCACCACCAGAATGCCGTCATCGCAGAGCTCAGCAGTGTGGAATTTTTTTGTGAGTCTGCCTCTGACAACAGCGATGCCATTTGCAACCTGTGCCAAAAGAAACTGAGTCGTGGGAAGTCCAACACCCACTTAGGTACAACTGCTTTGCGAAGGCACATGGTCTCCCATCACAAAGGCCGATGGGAAGAACACATGAGTAGAAGCAACACACAAAGTGAAAGCCGCCCTCCTCCTCTTGCTCCAGCATCTTCAGCCACGTCAAGCAGTGCTGTCCTCCTTGCCCCCTCTCAGCCATCCTCCAATCAGTCTCTCTTACGTAGCAGTTCCTGGTCATCTGCCCACAGTCAGCTGTCTGTCAAGGACATGTTTGAGCGTAAGAAGAGGGGGAAAGTTTAGATGGGGAGACAGAGAGGAGGAGGAGGAGACGATTTGGAAGCATGGGTAGGTTGTCTCAAGGAGCTAGTGGCACAGACAGCATGCATCGGCACCCGGGGTCAGCCAGACAGTACGCCGACGCCCATCAACACATGCTGTTGCCACCACCAGAATGCCGTCATCGCAGAGCTCAGCAGTGTGGCATTTTTTTTGTGTGTCTGCCTCTGACAACAGCGATACCATTTGCAAACTGTGCCAAAAGAAACTGAGTCGTGGGAAGTCCAACACCCACCTAGGTACAACTGCTTTGCGAAGGCACATGGTCTCCCATCACAAAGGCCGATGGGAAGAATACATGAGTAGAAGCAGCACACAAAGTGAAAGCCGCCCTCCTCCTCCTGCTCCAGCATCTTCAGCCACGTCAAGCAGTGCTGTCCTCCTTGCCCCCTCTCAACCATCCTCCACTCAGTCTCTCTTATGTAGCAGTTCCTGGTCATCTGCCCACAGTCAGCTGTCTGTCAAGGACATGTTTGAGAGTAAGAAGCCAATTTCTCAAAGTCACCCCCTTGCCCGGCGTCTGACAGCTGGCTTGTCTGAACTATTGGGACACCGCAGTGGAAGGTACCTGGCAGAAATTTCTTTTCACAAAAGGCAATCCGAAACCTGTACTCTGTTGTGAGAAAGGAAGTTATGGCATGTCTGGCACACAGCATTAGGGCAAGGGTCCATATGACCACGGATAGCTGGTCTGCAAAGCATGGTCAGGGCAGGTATATCACCTACACTGCGCATTGGGTAAACCTGCTGACGTCTGACAAGCATGGAATGCGTGGCTCTGCAGAAGAGTTGGTGACATCGCCACGACTTGCAGGCAGGCCTGCTGCTACCTCCTCTACTCCTCCTACTCCATCCTCTTCCATAACCTCTTCCTCGGCTGAGTCCTCTTCAACTTCTGCGTCTTGCTCCACATCTATGGCAACCCCCCAGCTCCCCAGGTACTATGCTACATCACGGGTACGGCAGTGTCACGCCGTCTTGGGGTTGACTTGCCTGAAAGCGGAGAGTCACACCGTACCAGCACTCCTGACCGCCCTGAACGCACAGGTGGATCAGTGGCTGACTCCGCACCAACTGGAAATTGGCAAGGTTGTTTCTGACAATGGAAGTAATTTGGTGGCGGCATTGAAATTGGGCAAGTTGACACATGTGCCGTGCATGGCACATGTGTGTAATCTTATTGTACAACGATTTGTCCATAAGTACCCAGGCTTACAGGACGTCCTGAAGCAGGCCCGGAAGGCATGTGGCCATTTCAGGCATTCCTACATGGCCATGGCACACTTGTCTGATATCCAGCGTCGAAACAACCTGCCAGTGAGGCACTTGATTTGCGACAGCCGACACCGTGGAATTCAACACTCCTAATGTTTGACCGCCTGCTCCAACAAGAAAAAGCTGTTAATGAGTATTTGTATGACCGGGGTGCTAGGACAGCCTTTGGGGAGCTGGGGATATTTTTGCCAAATTACTGGATGCTCATGCGCAATGCCTGTAGGCTCATGCGTCCTTTTGAGGAGGTGACAAACCTTGTCAGTTGCACCGAAGGCACCATCAGTGACATCATACCATTTGTTTTCTTCCTGGAGCGTGCCCTGCGAAGAGTGCTGGATCAGGCCGTAGATGAGCGTGAAGAGGAAGAGTTGTGGTGTCCATCACCCCCACAAACAGCCTTATCAGCATCTCTTGCTGGACCTCTGGCAACACAGGAAGAGGATTGTGAGGAAGAGGAGTCAGAGGAGGAATGTGGCTTTGAGGAGGAGGAGGAGGAGGAGGAAGACAGAGCACAACAGGCATCCCAGGGTGCTCGTTGTTGTCACCTCTCTGGTACCTGTGGTGTTGTACATGGCTGGGGGGAAGAAGATACCCTCAGTGAGATCAGTGAGGACGAGGAACGGGACATGATTAGCTCGGCATCCAACCTTGTTCAAATGGGTTCTTTCATGCTGTCGTGCCTGTTGAGGGACCCTCGTATAAAAAAGCTGAAGGAGAACGACCTGTACTGGGTGTCCACGCTCCTCGACCCCCGGTATAAGCATAAAGTGCCTGAAATGTTACCAAATTCCTGCAAGTCGGAAAGGATGGATCATTTTAAGAATAACAAAAAATATGCTTTACACAGCGTATAAGAGATGAAATTAATCCTCCTCCTCCTACGACCATGGCGGCAAGGACAGGACGCTTTCCTGACGTCTTGTTGATGGAGGACATGCGTACCTTTTTAACTCCCATGCATCATCAGAGCCTTTCGGGATCCAGCCTTAGAGAAAGACTCAACCGACAGGTAGCAGACTACCTAGCTTTAACTGCGGATCTCGACACTCTCAGGAGCGATGGACCCCTTGACTTCTGGGTGTGCAGGCTTGACTTGTGGCCTGAGCTATCCCAATTTGCAATGGAACTTCTGGCCTGCTCCGCTTCAAGTGTCCTGTCCGAAAGGACTTTCAGTGCAGCAGGAGGTTTTGTCACTGAGAAGAGAAGTCGCCTAGGTCAAAAAAGCCTTGACTATCTCACTTTTATAAAAATGAATGAGGGATGGATCCCGAAGGGACTGACATTGGGCGATACATTTGAATAAAAAAGGCCTGATGATGAGCTGGCTTTGGCTACAACTGGTACACAGGCTGGCCTTTTTTGTTATAAAGCCGGAGAACTTGCTTGACTTATCCACCAGCAACTAGTGTTCAAGCCACAAGCTTTTAGGGCACTTTATAAATGTTTTACAAACATCAATTTTTCTGGCCGCTGCTACAGCAGTTGCTACAACAATACCCAAATTTTTCAGTCATTTGTACATTCCTAATTTTTCTGGCCTCTGCTGCTGCTCTGTGGGTACAAAATTCAAATAAAAAAAATAAGGCACATAACAGTGATTAAACTGTTATGAATAGTACAACTTAGCACACCACTCATATCTGGTGGACCATTAAATTGAACGTGCATTGCCACAAATTTGAAGGAGCAGGACCGACCGAGCATCTTTATCCGTCTCTTGGTTGCTCTAAATTATCTCTGTGTTCCATCTATGCCATAACTGTACTCTATTGTGCAAAAGGGTGGCATATGTGGTGTTCATGCTGTTGTGCCTGTTGCGGGTCGTGGCCCATGGTATAAAAAGGCTGAAGGAGAACGACCTGTAATGGATGCCCCAGCAAATTTTTAGAAAAATGTTCCCCGTTCCTCTCAATTATCTCCGGGTTTCTAAAATGGATGCCATACCTGTACTTGCTTGTGCAAAAGGATGGCATATGTGGTGGTGTTTCCTGCAGTTGTTTCTGTTGAGGGTGCTGGACCCTCTTATAAAAAGGCTGAAGGAGAACGACCTGGAGTGGCTGTCCAAGCATGGTTTTATGGGCAATTTCACGTTTACAAACAATTATCTCTTGGTTTCTAAAATCAATGTCGTACCAGTACTCTATTGTTCAAAAGGATGCCATATGTTCTCTTTCCTGCTGGTGTTTTGTTTGAGGGTCCTGGACCCTCTTATAAAAAGGCCTAAGGAGAAAGAAGTGTACCGGGTGTCCACTCAATGTTTTTTCTATTTCCCATTTGCCCAATATTATCTCTGGGTTTGTAAAATCAATGCTATACCTGTACTCTATTGTTCAAAAGGATGCCATATGTTCTCTTTCCTGCTGGTGTTTTTTTTTTTGAGGGTCCTGGACCCTCTTATAAAAAGGCCTAAGGAGAAAGAAGTGTACTGGGTGTCCACTCAATGTTTTTTTCTATTTCCCATTAGCCAAAAATTATCTCTGGGTTTGTAAAATCAATGCTGTACCTGTACTCTATTGTTCAAAAGGATGCCATATGTCCTCTTTCCTGCTGGTCTTTTGTTTGAGGGTCCTGGACCCTCTTATAAAAAGGCCTAAGGAGAAAGAAGTGTACTGGGTGTCCATCGAATCATTTGTTTGATTCAAATTCCCGGTTGCAACAAATTATCTCCGGGTTTCTAAAATCAATGCCTTTCCTGTAATCTATTTTTCAAAAGGATGCCATATGTCCTCTTACCTGCTGCTGGTTTTGTTGAGGGTCCTGGAGCCTCTGCTAAAAAGGCCTAAGGATAAATAAGTGTACTGGGTGTCTAATCAATGTGTTTTTAGATTTCCCGGTTGCAACAAATTATCTCTGGGTTTCTAAAATCAATGCCTTAAATGTAATCTATTGTTCAAAAGGATGCCATATGTCCTCTTTCCTTTTTTTAAAAAAAAATTTTCTCTGTATTTTTGTTTATTTTAGAAAAATTAATGAACTTATAGGTTCACTAAGATTATGACTTTGCACACTGCCATTTTTCATGCAGCATTTTGACATGTCGTGTGATATGACTAGAAGAATGGGAGCATAATAATAATTAAAAAAAAAAATAATTTAATTTAACTTGAGTTACTAACTGAAGCATGACTTCAGGAGTCAGGCGTGGTCCTAGGTAATGGTTGTTAGCAGATTCTTTTCACTGCAAATTGCAATTGCCACAGCATGCATAAAATGTGTGTCACCTCTCCAAATCTTACTTTTTAATGCCCATTGAAATTCCCACAGCTTGCACAACAGTAAATAAAATGTGCGTCACCACAGTCTCCAAATCTGATGTCAAATGTATGCAAAAAGACTGATAAAGTATTCCTTTAGGGGCGCAAAGAGATGGCTACCGGAACACTCCAGGAAATTCACACAAGAGTCGCTGTCTTGTGTTTATGGTGATGTTGGAGACATCTCTGTGTTGTGTACAGGGAAACCAAAAATACTCTCCATCTCTGTGCACGACAGGACGTACTCCTTGTCATCCATAAGCACAGGAAATTGCTGGCATTTTCATTGCTTCAAGAAGTTCAGCTTTTGTGGTGATAGTACAGACTTTAATAAACTATGATTTCCTACCATACTCAAGACAATCTTGTAGTTCAAGCTTATGACTTGCTGTGGGAAACAGTGGCTTGTCCATACCAGGAAGATTTAGACAGAAGTAACGATCTCTGCTTGCAGGTGACACATTTTTAGTGTCAATCATCAAAGGGGTTGCGTGCAGAATATGGCCAATGGACCCTTATTCACATGTTTGTCCAGAGCCACAACATTTTCAAACAGCCAGAAGAAAGGTCGGTTCTCACCAGCCTTAAGTCATGCTTCATTTACCAAATGCTGATATTCAATAAATAGACAAACAGTGCCTTAAAAAAGACATTTGCGATATGGATTCACCAGAGCAAGGTCATTGCAAGTACTTCCCACAATAACAATTTAAAAATGCCACAACTCCGCAATCTTCCCCTTCACATAATTATTGTCACACTCCCTTGTACTCCTATGCCCAGCTCACTGCTCTTGTTTTTGTTGAGGGTCCGGGACCCTCTTATAACAAGGCAAAAGGATAAAGAAGTGTACTGGGTGTCCAATCAATGTTTTTTTTGATTTGCCAGTTGCAACAAATTATCTCTGGGTTTCTAAAATCAATGCCTTACCTGTCATCTATTGTTCAAAAGGATGCCATATGTCCTCTTTCATGCTGTTGTTTCTGTTGAGGCTCCGGGACCCTCTTATAAAAAGGCCTAAGGATAAAGAAGTGTACTGGGTGTCCAATCAATGTTTTTTTCTATTTCCCGGTTCATATAAATTATCTCAGGGATTCTTAAATCAATGCCTTACCTGTAATTAATTGTTCAAAAGGATGCCATATGTCCTCTTTCATGCTGTTGTTTCGGTTGAGGCTCCGGGACCCTCTTATAAAAAGGCCTAAGGATAAAGAAGTGTACTGGGTGTCCAATCAATTTTTTTTTCTATGTCCCTGTTCATATAAATTATCTCAGGGATTCTAAAATCAATGCCTTAACTGTAATCAATTGTTCAAAAGGATGCCATATGTCCTCTTTCATGCTGTTGTTTCTGTTGAGTCTCCGGGACCCTCTTATAAAAAGGCCTAAGGATAAAGAAGTGGGTGTCCAATGAATGTTTTTTTCTATTTCACATTTGCCAAAAATTATCTCTGGGATTCTAAAATCAATGATGTACCTGTACTCTATTGTTCAAAAGGATGCCATATGTCCTCTTTCCTGCTGTTGTTTTTGTTGAGGGTCCGGAACACTCTTCTAAAAAGGCCGAAGGAGAACGACCTGTACTGTACTGGGTGTCCAATCCTGTTTTTGTTTTCAAATTCACGGTTCATAATAAATATCACCGTGTAGCTAAAATCAATGCCATACCTGTACTCTATTGTTCAAAAGGATGGCATATGTGGTGTTTCATTCTGTTGTGGCTGTTGAGGGTCGTGGCCGTGGGACAGCGTTTAAAACGGCTGAAGGAGAATGACCTGTACTGCCTTGCTGCTCCTTTTAGGCAGGCCAGCTCTTTGCATACATGCCCACAGACTCTCTAACGCATGCCTCTTTTAGGGAGAGGTGCAGCCATAATGCAGGGTCAGAACCTCTGCCTACAACTGTTATACTCGATTTTGCGAAAGGAAGTAACCTTACCATGGTTCTTTGCATGCACGTATTGTTGTTATATTTTGGTTAGGGTAATCATGATGGCCATGTAGACCACCCCCGAGAGGCATGGAAGTAAGGGATGAGATGAAAGTGCTAAGAATAGTACAATTTGAAAACAAAGAGTTAGCCATGGGTGTTAGTGAAAGACCGCTTGGCTTTTTTTGGACTTTGGGTGCGGCTAATCATGCAGGCCATATTGAGCTGCCACCATTCGGTGTTGTATCATCTATTAAACTAATAAGAACAGAACTACCAAAATACAGCCAATGAAGGGCCTTATGAAGACTGAGCCAAGGTTGTATTGTATTATTTGGTTTGGCTAATCATGATGGCGATGTAGACCACCACCGAGAGTCCTGGAAGTAACAGGGATGACATGAAAGTGCTAAGAATAGTACTACTTGAAACAACCGAGTTAGCCATGGGTGTTAATCCAAGACCTCTTGGCTTTATTTTTGTTTTGAGTGCGGCTAATCATGCAGGCCATATAGAGCTGCCACCATTCGGTGTTGTATCATCTATTAAACTAATAAGAACAGAACTACCAAAATACAGCCAATGAAGGGCCTTATGAAGACTGAGCCAAGGTTGTATTGTATTATTTGGTTTGGCTAATCATGATGGCGATGTAGACCACCACCGAGAGTCCTGGAAGTAACAGGGATGATGAGATGAAAGTGCTAAGAATAGTACTACTTGAAACAACCGAGTTAGCCATGGGTGTTAATCCAAGACCGCTTGGCTTTTTTTTGGGTTTGGGTGCGGCTAATCATGAAGGCCAGTTAGACCTGCCACCATTCGGTGTTGTAACAGGTATTAAACTGCTAAGAACAGTACTACTGAACACAACCTAGTTACTTACCATGGGTCCCAGAGCATATGTTTTGTTATTATATTTTGTAAGGGTAATCATGCAGGCCATATAGAACTCCACCAATAGGGTGAGTAACAGGAATTGAAATGCTAAGAACAGTACTACTTAACACAAAGTTAACATGGGTCCTAGAGCATATGTCTTATTATTATATTTTGTTAGGGTAATCATGCAGGCCATATAGACCTCCCCCAAAAGGGTGTAACAGGTATTAAAATGCTAAGAACAGTACAAATTAACACAACCTAGTTACCATGGGTCACAGACTCAGAGCAGATGTCTTATTATATTTTGTATGGGTAATCATTCAGGCCGTATAGACCTCCCACGATAGGGTGAGTAACAGGTATTAAAATGCTAAGAAGAGTAATACTTAACACAACCTAGTTACCATGGGTCCCAGACCGCATGTTTTGTTATTATATTTTGTAAGGGTAATCAGTCAGGCCATATAGACCTCCCCTAACAGGTATTAAAATGCAAAGGAAATTACTACTTAACACAAACTAGTTACCATGGGTCCCAGACCGCATGTTTTGTTATTATATTTTGTAAGGGTAATCAGTCAGGCCATATAGACCTCCCCTAACAGGTATTAAAATGCAAAGGAAATTACTACTTAACACAAACTAGTTACCATGGGTCCCAGACCGCATGTTTTGTTATTATATTTTGTAAGGGTACTCATGCAGGCCATATAGACCGCCACCGATAGGGTGAGTAACAGCTAGTAAAATGCTAAGGACATTACTACTTAACACAACATAGTTAACATGGGTCCAAGACCCAGAGCAGATGTCTTATTATTATATTTTGTATGGGTAATCATCCAGGCCGTATAGACCTCCCCAAATAGGGGGAGTTACAGAGATTAAAGTGCTAAGAATGGTACTACTTAAAACACAACCTAGTTAACATGGGTCCCAGACCGCATGTCTTATTATTATATTTTTTCAGGGTAATCAGGCAGGCCATATAGACCTCCCCCGATAGGGGGGGTAACAGGGATTAAAGTGCTAAGAAAAGTACTAATTAACACAAGCTAGTTACCATGGGTCCAACACCATGTGTCTTGTTGTTATACTTTGTCAGGGTAATCATGCAGGCCATATAGACCGCCCTTGATAGGGGGAGTAACAGGGATTACAGTTCTAAGAATAGTACTACTTAAACACAACCTAGTTACCATGGGTCCCAGACCAGATGTTTTCTTATTATACTTTGTCAGGCTAATCATGCAGGCCATATAGAACTCCAACAAAAGGGTGGGTAAGAGGGATTCAAGTGATAAGAAAAGTTTTACTTAACACAACAAAATTACCATGGGTCCCAGAACGCGTGTCTTGTTGTTATACTTTGTCAGGGTAATCATAACCGCCATATAGACCTCCACCAATAGGGGGAGTTACAGGGCTGAAAGTGCGAAGAATAGTACTACTTAACACAACCTAGTTGGGTCCAAGACCGCATGTTTAATTATTAGACTTTATCAGGGTAATTATATATCTAAAAAATCTATCTATTTTTCTTCTGTCGATTCTATCTAACTATAAATCTATGTATATCTATCTATCCTATCGATCAATCTATCCTCTGTCCAGACTGTTTTGAGAGAGCCACTTGTGTTTCTGACAAATTTGAAGTAGGAGGACAGAACAATCATCTTCTTCCATCTCCCGGTTCCAAAAATGAAGGCCATATAGACCTCAACCGATTATTGGGGGAGTAACAGGTTGTAGTAAAATGTTAAGACTAGTACTACTTTACACACCACGGGTCACAGACCACATGTCTTATTGTTATACTCTGTCAGGGAAATTATATATATTTCAAATCCATTTATTTATATATCAAATCGATCGAACTAACAAACGTATCGATCAAATGTACATTGCATCTTTTGATTGATGTAATTCGTATCTATAAAATGTATATTACATATTTTGGTTGATGTCATTCGTATCTATAAAATGTATATTGCATCTTTGATTCCATAACATTCGTATCTATCAAATGTATATTGCATCTATTGATCAATGTAATTTGTATCTATCAAATGTATATTGCATCTATTGAGCTATGTACAGTGTATCGATCGTATGTATATTGCATCGATTGAGCTATGTAATCTATGTATCTATCTATCAAATCGTGGTTCTGCAAGTGGACTGTTTGCGGTTGATTGCGGTGCGTTACACTTGGAGTTTGCTCTGTCACTGTGATGCGGCCGTAACCCTTACACTACCTGATAGATACGACATCATTACTGATGTTTTAAAGCACGTTATTGCAAAAAATTTGGGAATGTTAGGTGATTTAGGCCCTTTATGGGTTAAAAGCAGACTCTGCATAAACTATGTAATTTTACATGTGAGTTTTGCCAGGGATCCCCCTCCAACATGCCACAGTCCAGGTGTTAGTAACCTTGAAACAACTTTTCCATCACTATTGTGGCCAGAAAGAGTCCTTGTAGGTTTTAAAATTCCCCTGCCTATTGAATTCAATGGCAGTTCACGGGTTCGCGAACAATACCGGAAGTTTGAGTCCGCCGTTCGCGAACCGAAAATTTTAAGTTTGCGACATTACTAGTAAGCAGGTGCACTAAGCAAATTTGCACTAAACATAATAGCCCTTTATTTGTAAATGTAATTATTGCGTGCTAACACCTTATCATCCTTGTTTTGGAAAACCAGATCCATCCATCAGAAACCACTTTTTGGGCAGCTGCTTTCTAGTGATTCTGGCCAGCCTTGTTTTTAGGCCAAACGCCACCCATTTCTTGCCTTATTTGGACGAGTCAATACAGACGTTCTACTGCAGTAAACAAGGATAGCCTCTATACTTTTGTTTACAAAACTTGTATTGTTTTGCAGTTCATTATCTGATAACTTCTGCTGTGTCCAACTGAGAACAGTAGCAGGGCTAGTCTTGTGAAGTCTGCAGTGTGCACTTCCAATTCTCATTGGGAAATTCTTACATTTTGTTATGCGTAAGTATTAGATTTTATATTGTAGAGTAGAGAGAGCCACAGCACTTGAGCATGTATCCACATAACCCAGAAGTGAAGCCTCACAGGGAGCCCTTAATGAACAGAATCTTGTTAACAACCCGGAGTGCCATAACAAGTAGCGGTGGATGGAGCCGCAAAAGTCATATACGAGTAACAGGAAGCAGGCACTGCATAAAAGCCCAAGAAAAAATAATAAAATCCAAAAAGTCTTTATTGAAGTCAATTAAAACCACAAACAGACATGGAAGGACAGGTAAAGCAGACAGGCTGACGCGTTTCGCGCACTCTAATGACGCTTACTCATAGACTCTATGAGTAAGCGCCGCTAGGGGGTAAGAAACGTGTCAGACTGTCTGCTTTACCTGTCCTGCCATGTCTGTTTGTGGTTTTAATTTACTTCAATAAAGACTTTTTGGATTGTATTATTTTTTCTTGGGCTTTTGTGCAGTGCCTGCTTCCTGTTACTTGTGAAAGATTTTATATTGCAAATTCAAAATGTTTACTGTTACTTTGATGCATTATTGAAAGGAAGAACTTGGCTAATAACACTGCACAATTTGGAGTACCAGATGTTTACTATCACTAAATATTTCAGTTTGTTATAAACCAGATATATTTGTGGTTCACATTTGCACTTCTCTTTGTATCCTTCAACCTCAAAATATAAATATATTTAAAAAAATGCTGTACATAAAATTATATGAAATTGTGAAGAGTAAAAAGCATGGGCGAGATTAAATATGTGTGAAAGTAGAGTGATGACGTCGCTCAAACCTGGGGGTGTGCGGTTGCTGCTGTCCAATGCAATATTAATCCGACAGCGCTAACTAAGATGACCTTAGCTCCCTAAACAGATGGGTCCCTAGTTACCCATAAAATAGATATACAATAAAAAGGTGTAAGGGGCGCCTAAGTCAAAGGCCAGGTCATAAGAGGTGGATGATAGGCGGGTCAGACGTGTATGTATCTTTTTGTATAAATACAATAAGGATTTATTAGTAAAATAAAACTCAGATTAAAATAAATTAAAATTGTTTCATAAGCATACAATTACATGGATCCATGATGACAAAAATCACAAAAATCGATTAAAATTAATTGAAATAAGTTATAAGTGTATACTATAAAACCAAGGTGACCATTCCGGGGTCTATGGTGTATAGTTGGATGAAGCCTAGGTGTGTAATCAAGCAGGGCTTGGAGGTGTGTGGGGTTTAAAGTGTGTTCCTAATGGGTTGGACAATATTAAATCTCAAGATGATATACCAATACAATTTAACAAAACCGTATATTAAATAAAATACTAAAATATACAGAAGCTGTGTGATATGACAGGTTAGTGTGACATAATAACACAGCAATAAAGTGATAATGCTTAATGTGACATAATAACACAGCAATAAGTTAAAAAGCTTATTAAGAATTTTAAAATGATATATATATATATAAAGTCCAAAGTTCCAATTGTGAAAAAAAAAGTGTCCAATTGAGGAAAAGGTGTCCAAATAGTTGTCCAAATTATCTAAGTGATCCAGTAGTGTAGTGATACTCCAAGTGAACAAGAATGTGTAAAAAATCAAGTAAAAAATACCTCAAAATGATAGTGATTTCAAGCCAAAAGAAGGTTAAAAATGGTGAAAAAAAGATATTAAGAAAAAATGAGAAAAAATAGAAAAAATGAAAAAAATGAAAAAATGTATAATACACAGTGTTAGATTGATACTTGATAATGCTCCGGTAAGAACACAAAATAGCCAATCTGTAAAAGAAAAATAATACAACATAGAGCAGTAACGTCTATAATAAACTCTGAGTAATTGAAATGTGACTCACCATATATGTCGACGCGTTTCGGCCCACCAATAGGGCCTTTTTCAAGACTAACATATGTTGGTGAGAGTGCTTCTTATATACTAGTACTGCTGACCCAAATGGCCCCAATTGTGTGTGAATGGCGCTATTTCTGTGACCTTGTGACCCGGATGTTGATACCACAACCGGATGTATAAAATTACCTTACATCCATATTGTCTTAAGACTTCTGTTTTTGGTGGTTTAGATGTTTAAATTAAATTAAATTATCCATTTATGAGTATTTATGTTTCTTTTCAATGTGGTAATTGTTAGTCAAACTATTCCTCAATGTTGCTGGCGATATCTGATTACGTTTGAACAACCGGAAGTGTAGATATTGCGCTAGACCGGATGTTGTCTAGTGCGTGTGTAAACCGGAAATGAGGTTGTATCGCCAAACCGGAAGTGGGCTTGTTTTTTATTCTAACGGATGCTGAAATGATCAAATTCTTGTTATTTTCTCCGGTTTCCCAAAAGTATATTCGCTGATTTCCATTGTTAATATGTAGGAGATCAGTTATGCCATATCTATACTTTGGAATTTTAGTGACAACCGGAGGTGTCCTTACTTCCGGTTTATGTGCCTGAATATTGGCATCTTCATGTGTGTGATAGGGATATGTAATGAAACTTGGGATGTGGGAAGATATTTACATCAATATGATTATGTTCATCAAAATATTGGGAGCTATATCTGAAAAATAGGAGGCTCCTTTGGAGAAACAATTAAAAGTGTCTAAAATAAGCTACGCAGAAAGACATTTTTAAAAAATTTCCAAAAGATGTTTGAATCCGTGTTAGCTAAAGAGGGGAACATAACAAGCCTACTGTTTTAGGGAGACTGGTTGAGTTTCCTGCCTACAAAAAATTATAGTGATACTAAAATTATATAAAAATATATGATGTGCCCTATTGATTATGTGTCATCTACACAGATACAAAATTGCAAATCCAGAATGCTAGATGGGTAGAGGTCGGTAGTAGTGCCAATGGGCAATATGTAAGCTGGAGAGAGACCACATGGAAGACATTTTCTAGTCAACTAAATATATAGATCTAAGAGGGGAAGCTGATACATGGAGTCTATCTTAGACTTGGGAGTCTTTATATGTTTCTTGCGGCTCATATGTAGTTCAACACTTATTGTCAAGATTGTGGTACAGTTCTTATGTCACCAACCTTGTGAATAGTTAAAAATGTCTACATTTTGTTATCTCATTCGAGATTAAGCTCATTTGGAGTTACTTAAATTATCCAAATACAGAGTTTCATTTCTATTATGATCGGGTTCTAGCTGATCATCGAGACCTGTCAGATAAATGTAAGAAAGGACCATAAGAGACCTAGAGGATTCTATTTATTCAGGTGTAATAGGTGTGATAGATCCTCTTTGTTGTTAAGGCCCTTGGGGTAAAGGCAATCTAGTTAAAAAATCCATCTTGATTCGGATATCAAGAGTTTTTTCTCGTAGTCTCCACCTCTCCAATTTGGTTTTACCAGTTGGATCCCGAAATAATTTAGATCCTTCAGATTGCTTTTATGGTGGATGGTAAAGTGTCTATACATGGCGGTCTCTGTATTGCCATGTTCAACCTGTAAGATGTGCTTGCGTATTCTATCTCTCAGTAGCCTTGAGGTTTGGCCCACATATTGTAGTCCACAACTACATTGGATTATGTAAATCACACCTTTGCTGTTACATCTTATAAGATCTTTTATTTTAAATTCCATCCCTGAGTTATTGGATCGATATTTCTTAATCTTTAAACCCCTTTTACATGCTTTACAGCTTATGCATGGATAGAACCCTTGTACATTAGTGCCCAAAACATCATTTACTTTTGCAATTTTTGATCGTGGTACGCTAGGTGATAGCATATTCTTCAGATTGTCTGATTTTCTGTATATAAATCTGGGTTTATTTCTTAGTGTTTCCCCTATAATTTCATCATTTTTCAATAGGGACCAGTTCTTCTCTATTATTTTCTCTATCAGATGTCGATTCTCACTGTATTGTGTGATAAATGCTACATCTATAGAGTCATTGTCATTTGCAATGTTGCCTCTTCTTATCCTTGCATTTACAAGGATGAGTTCTTTTCTGTCCCTTTTTCTGACCGCCTCAATCTCTCTATTTAGTATCTCTTCCTCATATCCTCTTTCCAGGAAGCGTGCTTTAAGGGTCTCAGCTTGTTTCTCCTATAGTTCTGGGTCCGAACAATTCTTCTTGAGTCTGAGTAATTGCCCGTTCGGAATGTTCTGTTTCCACCTTCTATGGTGGCAACTATTGATATGTATGTAGTTGTTACAATCTAAAATATATCGAAGTCTTTATTCTGTTATCTTCAACTGTTATCCTTAGATCCAAAAAAAGGGACTTCTGAATTGCTGATCTCATATGTGAATTTGAATTTGACATTTTGAGTGTTGTTGTAATATGAATGGTGTATTCCAAATCTTCTCTTGTACCCTTCCATATCATTAAGATGTCATCTATATATTGGTGGTAGGAGACCAGGTCCGTGCCTGCTGGACACGAGTCCCAGAAAATCATTTCCCATTGGCCCATGTATAGGTTAGCATAGCTAGGCGCGAACCTGGTCCCCATGGCTGTACCACATAACTTCCTGTAGAATGTACCATTATGGTTAAAGTAGTTATGTGTTAGTATATATGTAATTCCATCTATGATGAATTTTTTCTGGGCATCTGGTATGGTGACGTCTTTGTTCAGGAAGTATTGTACCACCTCTACACCTTTATCATGTGGTATGCTTGTGTAGAGGGAAGCCACATCACAATTGACTAGTAGATAACCCTCTTCCCAATTTATGTTGTCTAAGATGTTTAATATTTGGGTCGAGTCCCGTATATAGGATGGTAAGGTCACAACATATTTCTGAAGGTTCTTATCAAGGTATTCTGATAAGTTGCTAGTTAATTATCCGATGCCGGAAATGATAGGTCTTCCTGGTGGTTGATGGAGTGATTTATGGATCTTTGGTTGCTGCTGTCCAATCCAGGTTAAAGAGTCCCGGCAAGGTCCTTCAAGAGATCAACGTACAATGTTGGCGTGGTGCCAACCAAAAAACGGACCCGAGCCAGCCCCAAAAATATGAACAAAAAAAAGGGGTAGGCAGCACTCCAACACCAATGCTTAAAGTAAAAGAAAAAAATCTTTATTACAAATTTTAAAAACAGCACAAAAAACAGAAAGGAGGAGAAGATGGATGAAGATGGAGCCACCTGGAAGAAGCCATTTCGCCGCCGGGAAGAAGATGGATGTCCGGACTTTAACAATGGTGAGTACCGATTTCGGGGTTAGTGTTTTTTGATGAGTGTCTTTTTTTAAGATTAGGGCTTTTTTTTATTTTTGTAGGCAGTAAAAGAGCTAATGCCCATACAAATGCCCCTTTAGGGGCAATGAGTAGATTAGTTTTTTTTTTTTAGTTAGGTGTTTTTATTTTGGGGGGTTGGGTGGGTGGGGGGTTGTATTGTATTTTTTGGTAAAAGAGCTGGTATCTTTAGGGCAATGCCCTACAAAATTCCCTTTTAAAAACTATTGATATTTTATTGTTAGATTAGGGTTTTTTATTTTGGGGTGGCTTTTTGTTTTTAAGGGGGTTTAGGAATAACTTTTTTTTATTTTGGATAATTTTTTTCTGTAATCTTAGCTTTTTTATTTTTTGTAATCTTAGTTATTTTTATTTTAATGTAAGGTTAGGTTTTACATTTTTTGTAATCTTAGGTTTTTTATTTTAATGTAAAGTTAGGATGTTCTATTTTGGGTAATGTTATTTTTTTAAATAATTTTTATTGTGGTAATTTTAGTTTATTTTTGATGTAGTTAGTATTTTGTAATTTTAGATAAGTGTATTTTAATGGGGTTAACTTAGGGGTGTTAGGTTAATATGTTTATTAGGTAGTTTGAGTTGTGGGGGGATGGCGGATTATGGGTTAATAACTTTATTAGGTAGATTGCGTTGTGGGGGGTTGGCGGTTTAGAGGTAAATACATTTTATTAGTTATTATGGTGGGGGCAGGGCTGTTTCTAGAGAATCGGGCTCCCAGGGCAAAAATTCAAAATTCCCCCCTCCCCCATTATACAGTACAAACTTCCATTTCCCTCTATCATTTTTTTTTTTTAAATGAAGCACCCATAGAGGCACCTACAGGCACAAGACCTGTGTACACAGCCACATGCACAAACACATGCAGACATCCAAATTCACAGACACATACAGGCACCAATAGACTTCTACATGCACAGACATATACAGATACCAATAGGCCTACACATGTAAACACACAATACACACAAACATACCCTTAACCCTCTGGAGACAAGTAATACACAGCATAGTCACTTTAACTCTGTGGGAGCCATACAACTTCACCTAAAGCCTCTGGGAATTGGTAGCTCAGGTGCAGGACCAGTTTGATCATTTTAGTTTCAGATAATTCTATCATAAAAAAACCACAACAAGAATACTTCCTTTCTATTATTATTCACAATATTTTTTTTAAAGTGATCATATATATATATATATATATATATATATATATATATATATATATATATATATATATATATATATTCATTCACCAGCAAAGAAGGCACTCTCCGTTTTTCACAAAATCATTTATTTAATACGAAAACATTTACCGTGTTAAATAAATGATTTTGTGAAAAACGGAGAGTGCCTTCTTTGCTGGCGAAAATATTATTCTGATTGGAAGTGCACCCCGGAGGTTGTCTTGGATATTGAGTGCTGGTTCCCTATTTTGCATTGATTGGAGTAGCCGTGTTAGTCCAGAGATTTAGATATCAAAATAACAAGAGTATTTTATTGAGCAATGATACCTTCCTTTATCAAGTCTGAAGCAATACTGCTTCAGTATTGCTTCAGACTTGATAAATGAAGGAACTCTTCCGAAAGCTTGTCAACTTATAAATGTATAGTTAGTCCAATAAAAAAGTATCATTGCTCAATGCAATACTCTTGTTATTTTGATATATATATACAGGCAATAAAATATAAATCCACTATCCCTGCATTTATGTCATCCTGACACTATCTGATTTATTCTAGCAGATTGGTTTGTATTATTATGGTTTGTATTATTATGCATGTATATATATATATATATATATATATATATATATATATACATACATACACATACATATATATTTATTTATTTTTTATTATTTTTTTCTTCAAATGTTTATTAGTCCAATGTATAAATATTTAATGATAAAGTACCTTTTTATTCACCCATTTCTTTGCACTTTAAGGAATGCATGACAGAAAAAAATAAGTGCAAACAGTGGTTTTAACAAATGCTAAAATTGGTTCAGGTAGTTAGTAATACTTTAATCAACTGCTCCCTGGTCTATCCCCTCACATTTTTTATGAAAGCTGTCTATATAAAAAAAAACATTAAAGGGACAGTCTGCACCAGAATTGTTATTGTTTTAAAAGATAGATAATCCCTTTTTTACCCATTCCCCAGTTTTGCATAACCAATACAGTTATATTTATATGTTTTTTACCTCTGTGATTATCTTGTATCTAAGACTCTGCAAACTGCCCCTTTACTTCAGTTCTTTTGACAGACTTGCAGTTTAGCCAATCAGTGATAGCTCACAGGTAACTTCATGTGCATGAGCACAGTGTTATCTATATGAAAAACATGAACCAGCACTCTCTAGTGGTGAAAAACCTA
This sequence comes from Bombina bombina, assembly GCF_027579735.1. Lineage (NCBI taxonomy): Eukaryota > Metazoa > Chordata > Amphibia > Anura > Bombinatoridae > Bombina > Bombina bombina. Next base: position 224,541,380 of record NC_069500.1, read on the forward strand.
TTAAAATGCATTCTTAAGAGGCGGCCTTCAAGGTCTAAGAAATTAGCATATGAACCTCCTAGGTTAAGCTTTCAACTAAGAATACGAAGAGAACAAAGCAGAATTGGTGATAAAAGTAAATTGGAAAATTGTTTAATATTACATGCCCTATATGAATCATGAAAGTTTGTTTTGGACTAGACTGTCCCTTTAAGTATAACATTAGATATACACATAAAACATGTAAGTTATGCTTGGTAGAGACTTTGCTTTGCAGATGTGCAACTAGACTTGCAGACCTCATCAGTGACCCATATTTGCCATTATTCTGTGTGTTGTCATTAAAATAATTCCCTCATAAACAGCGATATTTCAGGCCTTTCTCCTACCTGCTCCTAGCACAAAGTACCATCCAGCTACAGGAGGCTTTACTCCCATGAGGTAAGCACGTGACTGAATCTGAGGCACATGGAACAGGGTACTCTACATCTACTTTATATGTATGTAGTACTGTATAACATGTAGCTTGATAGAGCCCTGACCGGAGCATGCCCTTATTTTTTACCTACCTAAATAACTCCCCCCTCCTCCTCCGATGTCGGGCAGTTCAGTCTCTGCTATCTAGCCTTCTTTACCATCCTCAGAGTACTGCTGATCACTGATTGACAGCACTGGGGTCAAGAGCAGCAAAGGGACAGGAGGGAGCCTGGTAAACACAATAAAACTTTGTGAAGGCTGGCCTGCTGGTATAAATCACACAGCCGTGCAGGGAAAATTCAGCACTTTTTTCAAAATGAACGTCAGCTCTGCCTGTAGCAAAATAACACATATTAAAATGACTAAGTGGCAAACAAGCTTGTGTGCTCTGAAGAAACAGTGAGCTCTAGCGGCTCGGACAGCTGCCCTGCTTGCCCTCCCCTAAAAAAGGCCCTGGGTGGGGGATGGCGGATTGGGGGTGGATATTGCGCATGCATTAGGTGTTTATTAAGGATTCTAGGGAGTTACGGTACTTTCATATTCAGTGCAAGGCTTGCTGCGCCTGCCTATGTTGCAAGGCGAATATGGAGTAAAATTTCTCCATTCTCCTTTCGCTGAATATGTGATACCGGCTGGAAACACTGGTTCTATGTTAGTTTAACTAGTATGCAGTGCCGTATATGTGATCGCTAGGTTAGACGCCAGGTTTTGTGGTCAACGCCGCATATGTGATTGGGCCCCATGAATTTATAATACTGGTTATGGGAGGAAACTAAATTTGAATATATTATCAGAACTCAGTTTTATATTTTACTTTGTTTTGGCTACATATATGTTGTTTGTGACAGTCTTTGAAATTCCTTAAGCAAACTCACTTGACAAGCCTGCAATTTTATGTTTTATCATTTTTTCTGTATGAAATGTTATCGTACCTGGAATTCTCTCACACTTATCAAACATTTCCCTAAGTTTCAGTTCATGAAAATAAGTTACTTCCTTGCTTTTAACATAGATGTGTGTAACCCTCTTAATCTTCTCATTGCAAAAGAGGAACATATCTTCAGGGATACGGATTTGACCTTCTGTTGTCCTCAGCAAACTGGCTTTTGTTGATTCCCGCTTAGTTGTTCCTCCAATGCCATGGTATAAAAGTCAAATGGAATGTCTTTGCAAAGTCCTTCTCATGGTTAAACATATTGGTTACATTTTTCTTAATTTTTATATTGGTTTGCAGATCTATCAGAAAAATATATAGGGGTCGATCCGATAAAAATCGTCGCCCGCAAAAGTCGGCGACGCCAATATTTGCGCGGGTTTGGTTTCCTATATACGGTGTAACCTAGAAGTTACGCGCGTATATTTCTGCCGTCGCCCGTAGTTTTTTGGGCCATAGGCAGGTATACCAAACCAGCGCAATTTGGTATCCAATATACAGCGTAAGGACTTACGTGGCGAAAATGGAGAAATCTTACTCCATTTTCACCTCGCCACAAATAGCAGCCGTAAGAAGCCTTACGCTGACTATTGGAGCCCCGTAACTCCCTAAACTGGCTGCTAAAATAAACCTAACGCATGCGCAATGTCTATCTCCCTGTCAACCGTGATCTTCTAAAATAAACCTAACACCTAACGCATGCGCAATGTCTATCTCCCTGTCAACCACGATCCCCCGCCGCAATACCTAATAAAGTATTTAACCCCTAAACCGCCTCCATCTACATAAACTAACCCCATACTGTGAGCCCCTAAACCGACACCATCTAACTGATCTATCCCCTAATGTGAACCCCTAAAACCGCCACCATCTAACTGATCTATCCCCTAATGTGAACCCCTTACACCGCCGCCATCTATATTAAAATTATTAACCCCTAATTTAATCTACATACCCCGCCGCCAGCTATATTATCTATATTAACCCTAAGTATATTATAGTTAATATAGTTATTACATTATATATATTAACTATATTAACCCTAATTATATTAGGGTTAAAATAGTTAATATAGTTACTATAGTATTTATATAAACTATATTAACTCTATCTAACCCTAACACCCCTAACTAAATTCTTATTAAATAAATCTAATTCATATTATAAACTAAAATATTCCTATTTAAATCTAAATACTCACCTATAAAATAAACCCTAAGACAGCTACAATATAATTAATAATTACATTATAGCTATGTTAGGGTTTATATTTATTTTACAGGTAAATTGTTAATTATTTTAACTAGGTATAATAGCTATTAAATAGTTATGAACTATTTAATAGCTGCCTAGTTAAAATAATTACCCAATTACCTGTAAAATAAATCCTAACCTAAGTTACAAATACACCTACACTATCAATAAATTAAATAAACTACAAATATCTATCTAAAAAATACAATTAAATAAACTAAACTAAATTACAAAAAAAACCAAACACTAAATTATAAAAAATAAAAAAAAGATTACAAGATTTTTAAGCTAATTACACCTATTCTAAGCCCCCTAATAAAATAATAAAGCCCCCAAAATAAAAAAATTCCCAAATTAAAAAAAGTTCAAAGCTCTTTTACCTTACCAGCCCTTAAAAGGGCCTTTTGTGGGGGCATGCCCCAAAGAAAACTACTCTTTTGCCTGCAAAAATAAAACACAATACCACCCCCCAACATTACAACCCACCACCCACATACCCCTAATCTAACCCAAACCCCCCTTAAATAAACCTAACACTACCCCCCTGAAGATCTCCCTACCTTGTATTCACCCAGCCGGGCCGGACCGATCCAGGCGATGTGTTCCAGCAAGCGGCAGAGAGTCTTCTTCCATCCGGGCAATGTCTTGAAGCAAGCGGCAGAGAGTCTTCTTCCATCGGCGACGTCTTCAAGCAAATCGGCATCTTCAATCTTCTTACTTCGCTCCTCCGCCGCGGAGCATCCTTCCGGCACGACGACTTCCCGACGAATGAGGTTCCTTTAAATGACGTCATCCAAGATGGCGTCCGCTGAATTCCGATTGGCTGATAGGATTCAAGTTCAATCCGATTGGCTGATTGGTTCAGCCAATCGGATTGAACTTGAATCTGATTGGCTGATTCAATCAGCCAATCAGATTTTTCTACCTTAATTCCGATTGGCTGATAGAATCCTATCAGCCAATCGGAATTCGGCGGACGCCATCTTGGATGACGTCATTTAAAGGAACCTCATTCGTCGGGAAGTCGTCGTGCCGGAAGGATGCTCCGCGGCGGAGGAGCGAAGTAAGAAGATTGAAGATGCCGATTTGCTTGAAGACGTCACCGATGGAAGAAGACTCTCTGCCGCTTGCTTCAAGACATCGCCTGGATGGAAGAAGACTCTCTGCCGCTTGCTGGAACACATCGCCTGGATCGGTTCGGCCCGGCTGGGTGAATACAAGGTAGGGAAATCTTCAGGGGGGTAGTGTTAGGTTTATTTAAGGGGGGTTTGGGTTAGATTAGGGGTATGTGGGTGGTGGGTTGTAATGTTGGGGGGTGGTATTGTGTTTTATTTTTGCAGGAAAAAGAGCAGTTTTCTTTGGGGCATGCCCCCACAAAAGGCCCTTTTAAGGGCAGGTAAGGTAAAAGAGCTTTGAACTTTTTTTAATTTAGAATAGGGTAGGGAATTTTTTTATTTTGGGGGGCTTTATTATTTTATTAGGGGGCTTAGAATAGGTGTAATTAGCTTAAAAATCTTGTAATCTTTTTTTTATTTTTTGTAATTTAGTGTTTGTTTTTTTTTGTAATTTAGTTTAGTTTATTTAATTGTATTTTTAGATAGATATTTGTAGTTTATTTAATTTATTGATAGTGTAGGTGTATTTGTAACTTAGGTTAGGATTTATTTTACAGGTAACTGGGTAATTATTTTAACTAGGTAGCTCTTAAATAGGTAATAACTATTTAATAGCTATTATACCTAGTTAAAATAATTAACAATTTACCTGTAAAATAAATATAAACCCTAACATAGCTATAATGTAATTATTAATTACATTGTAGCTATCTTAGGGTTTATTTTATAGGTAAGTATTTAGATTTAAATAGGAATATTTTAATTAATAATATTAATATTAGATTTATTTTAATAAGAGTTTAGTTAGGATGTTAGAGTTAGATAGGGTTATTATACTTAATATATATATAATATAATAACGATATTAACTATATTAACCCTAATATAATTAGGGTTAATATAGTTAATATATATAATATAATAACTATATTAACTATATTAACCCTAATATTATTAGGGTTAATATAGTTAACATAGCTGGCGGCGGTGTAGGGGGATTAGATTAGGGGTTAATACATTTATTATAGGTGTCCACTGTGTAGGGGGATGTAGATTGTAGGCAAAAGAGCTGTTTACTTTGTGACAAAGCCCCGCCAAAAGCCCTTTTAAGGGCTGGCAAAAGAGCTGTTACTTTGGGGCAATGCCACGCAAAAAGCCCTTTTCAGGGCTATTTGTAGGGTTAGAGTTAGGTTTAGTGGTAGGGATAGTTTAGTATTTTAGGGGTTAAATAATTTAATATAGATGGCGGCGGGGTAGGGGGATTAGGGGTTAATAATTTTAAAATAGATAGCGGCGGGGTAGGGGCTCACTTTAGGGGGTAGGTAAGGTAGATGGCGGTGGTGTTAGGGGCTCACTTTAGGGGGGTTATAGATTTAATATAGCTGGCGGCGGTTTAGGGGTTAATACATATTTTATTGTTAGGCTAGTGAGGGGGGATAGCGGATAGAGGGTTAGACGTGTCGGGCTATGTTAGGGAGGCGTGTTAGACGTGTTGGGCTATGTTAGGGAGGCGTGTTAGACAGTGCGGGTGATTTAGACTTTAGTCAGGTTTTGTAGGCGCCGGCAGTTTCTAACGTGCCGCAAGTCACTGGCGACGCCAGAAATTTGTACTTGCGCAGATTTCTGGACATCACTGGTTTGTCAGACTTACGGCACGTTAGCATCTGACGGCGCAGTATATGGGATAGCTCGAGTTGCGAGCTGAAACTGCGGGCGACGCGGGTTCCCTCGCTTGCGCCGCAAACTACGATCTATATCGGATCGCGCCCATAATCTTTCCTGTCTTTGGAACCCCCTGTATCTTCACTTTTGTGTTCTGCTTAGTTTCACCAATCATTCTGAGACATTAAATTCCTTGCTGGTTTTTTTATGGGACCATGAGCTTGGTAATAGACTGAGAATTTTTACTTTGTCTTTTTTGTTTTCTATGGCTAGGGTTGCCACCTCAGCCATGTTTTCCTGGACACTTATGAGTTACACATGCTGCAGGGTGTGCAGGGAGGAACATGTATTGTGTTTCTGGACAGCACTATTCATATTCCTCCATGCACACCCTGCAGCATGTGTAACTTATAAGTGTTCTGTATTTTACGGGACGGGTGGCAACCCTAGCTATGACACACTTTTGAGACACTAAACCCAATTTTTTTCTTTTGTGATTCAGTTAGAGAATGCAATTTTAAGCAATTTTCTACTTTACTCCTATTATCAAATTTTCTTCATTTCTTTATTTAAAAAGCAAGATTGTAAGTTTAGATGCCGGACCAATTTTGGTGAACAACCTGGGTTGTTCTTGCTGATTGGTGGATAAATTCACTCACCAATAAACAAGTGCTGTCCAAGGTTCTAAATGATAAATTGTCTGGCTCCTTAGCTTAGATGCCTTCTTTTTCAAATAAAGATAGCAAGAGAATGAAGAAAATTGATAATAGGAGTAAAATAGAAAGTTGCATAAAATTGCATGCTCTATCTGAATCATGGAAGAAAAAGAATTTGGGTTCAGTGTCCCTTTAAGAACCTCAATCTATCATATTCTTCTGTTGACAGAGTTTAGGTACTGTTTCAGAAATCCTTCCTTCTTCAGCTTTCAAAGCACTTTGCCTTTTATCTGCATTTATCTTCCTTAATCTTGGATACAGGGGATACTCCAAAAGCAGCACAACCTTCTGAAGAGAATTTTCCTATAATACATAGTTCTCTCTCTGCTTAATACATGGTTTTATTTTCATTAACAAACATTTTTTTTGTAGCAGGTGGGACACAGTGACCTACCAGGGACAAGTTTTAGGGGATAGTTATTTACCTTTGATATGTGCTCTAATGAAATCTTTCATAGTCCTTTAGTAATCGTTTTGTTGTGATATTCCAAGAAATTACAATAATTGTTACCAAACAGGCACCTAGATTTAGAGTTTTGTCGGTAAAGAGCCGCGTAGCTAACGCTGCTTTTTTTCCCAGCGCACCCTTAAGACAACGCTGGTATTTAGAGTTGTCTGAGTGGCTGCGTTAGGCTCAGAAAAGGGAGCGTTGAGCATAATTTACCTTCCCTTCAACTCTCAATACCAGCGTTGCCTACGGTAGCGGTAAGCTGGAAAAACGTGCTCGTGCACGATATCCCCATAGGATACAATGGGGCTGAGCTGGCTGGAAAAAACCTAACACCTGCAAAAAAGCAGCGTTCAGCTCCTAGCGCAGCCCATTGTTTCCTATGCGGAAACACTCTCTAAGTCTACAAATAACACCCTAACATGAACCCCGAGTCTAAACACCCCTAACCTTACACTTATTAACCCCTAATCTGCCGCCCCCGCTATCGTTGACACCTGCATTATATTATTAACCCCTAATCTGCTGCTCCGGACACCGCTGCAACCTACATTATCCCTATGAACCCCTAATCTGCTGCCCCTAACATCGCCGACACCTTTATTATATGTATTACCCCCTAATCTGCCCCCCCAACGTCGCCGCCACCTACCTACACTTATTAACCCCTAATCTGCGACCGTACCTCACCACCACTATAATAAATGTATTAACCCCTAAACCGCCGCACTCCCGCCTCACAAACACTATAATAAATTTTATTAACCCCTAATCTGCCCTCCCTAACATCGCCGCCACCTACCTACAATTATTAACCCCTAATATCCCGCCCGCAACGTCGCCGCTACTATAATAAAGTTATTAACCCCTAAACCTAACTCTAACCCTAACCCTAACACCCCCCTAAATTAAATATTATTTTAATTAAACGAAATAATATTCCTATAATTAAATAAATTATTCCTATTTAAAACGAAATACTTACCTAGAAAATAAACCCTAATATAGCTACAATATAACTAATAATTACATTGTAGCTATTTTAGGATTTATATGTATTTTACAGGCAACTTTGTATTTATTTTAACTAGGTACAATAGCTATTAAATAGTTAATAACTATTTAATAGCTACCTAGTTAAAATAAGTACAAAATTAACTGTAAAATAAATCCTAACCTACGTTACAAATACACCTAACACTACACTATCATTAAATTAATTAAATAAATTAACTACAATTAGCTAAACTAAAATAGAATTAAATAAACTAATCTATAATACAAAAAAACACTAACTTACAAAAAATAATAAAAAATTACAAGAAGTTTAAACTAATTACACCTAATCTAAGCCCCCTAATAAAATAAAAAATCCCCCCAAAATAAAAAAATGCCCTACCCTATTCTAAATTACAAAAGTAATCAGCTCTTTTACCAGCCCTTAAAAGGGCTTTTTGTGAGGCATTGCCCCAAAGTTATCAGCTCTTTTACCTGTAAAAAAAAATACAACCCCCCAACATTAAAACCCACCACCCACACACCCCTACTCTAACCCACCAAACCCCCCTTAAAAAAACCTAACGCTAACCCCCTGAAGATCTCCCTACCTTGAGTCGTCTTTACTCAGCCGAGCCGAATTCGTCATCCAAGGTGCGCAGAAGAGGTTCTTCATCCGGTAGAAGTCTTCATCCAGGCGGCGGCTTCAATTTTCATCCATCCAGAGTGGAGCGGAGCCATCTTCCAAGGAGCCGACGCGGAGCCATCCTCTTCATCCGGAGTCTTTGAACACAATGACGGTAGGGGTGTGTGGATGGTGGGTTTTAATGTTGGGGGGGGTTGTATTTTTTTTTACAGGTAAAAGAGCTGATTACTTTGGGGCAATGCCCCGCAAAAATCCCTTTTAAGGGCTGGTAAAAGAGCTGATTACTTTTGTAATTTAGAATAGGGTAGGGCATTTTTTTATTTGGGGGGAATTTTTATTTTATTAGGGGGCTTAGATTAGGTGTAATTAGTTTAAACTTCTTGTAATTTTTTATTATTTTTTGTAATTTAGTGTTTTTTTTGTGTATTATAGATTAGTTTATTTAATTGTATTTTAGTTTAGCTAATTGTAGTTAATTTATTTAATTAATTTAATGATAGTTTAGTGTTAGGTGTATTTGTAACTTAGGTTAGGATTTATTTTACAGGTAATTTTATACTTATTTTAACTAGGTAGCTATTAAATAGTTATTAACTATTTAATAGCTATTGTACCTAGTTAAAATAAATACAAAGTTGCCTGTAAAATAAATATAAATCCTAAAATAGCTACAATGTAATTATTAGTTATATTGTAGCTATATTAGGGTTTATTTTCTAGGTAAGCATTTCGTTTTAAATAGGAATAATTTATTTAATTATAGGAATATTATTTTGTTTAATTAAAATTATATTTAACTTAGGGGGGTGTTAGGGTTAGGGTTAGAGTTAGGTTTAGGGGTTAATAACTTTATTATAGTAGCGGCGACGTTGCGGGCGGGAGATTAGGGGTTAATAATTGTAGGTAGGTGGCGGCGATGTTAGGGAGGGCAGATTAGGGGTTAATAAAATTTATTATAGTGTTTGCGAGGCGGGGGTGTGGCGGTTTAGGGGTTAATACATTTATTATAGTGGCGGCGAGGCCCGGTCGGCAGATTAGGGGTTAATAAGTGTAGGTAGGGGGCAGCGACGTTGGGGGGGCAGATTAGAGGGTAATAAATATAATATAGGTGTCGGCGATGTTAGGGGCAGTAGATTAGGGGTTCATAGGGATAATATAGGTTGCAGCGGTGTGGGGGGGCTCAGTTTAGGGGTTCATAGGTAGTTTATGGGTGATAGTGTACTTTATAGCACTGTAGTTAGGAGCTTCATGTTCTGGCGTTAGCCCATAAAGCTCTTAACTACTTACTTTTTTTGGCGGTAGTAGTTTTGTCGGTGGAGGCTCTACCGCTCACTTCTTCCAATTCTCCAAATACCAGCGTTAGGCAAATCCCATTGAAAACATAGGATACGCAATTGACGTAAGGGGATCTGCGGTAGCCTGGAGTCGCGGAAAGAAAGTGAGTGGTACACCTGTACCTGCCTGACTCTAAATACCAGCGTGCGGTAAAAAGCAGCCTTAGGACCCCTTAACGCTGCTTTTGACGGCTAACGCCAAACTCTAAATCTAGCCGAGGGTATGCCCAGACCTGCAGAGACAAGTCTTCCTGCCCTAGTGTTATGTTTGTGACTGCATCAACATGGTAGATCAGACTTCACTGTTGCCAGTAGCAAATATAATACCACTTTAGAGCTCATTGACATTGTTTGTCAATCATAAAAACATTATTAGTGTAAAATACTGTTCATTTTTATTTGTTATGCTTATATTACCTCTTGTTATTTCTCAAAATTCATGAATAAAGTAGGCTTTTCTCCAGATTTCTACTAGCCCTAGCTCTGTTTCCAGTAGAATCTCAAACTCAAAATTTTGTAAAATTGTCAGATTTGTATCTGTTCCCCCATGAGAGATAATCAACCTGAAAGAGAGGTAAAATGTAGAGAAAATTGCAATTTCTCGCCCCTGTAAAAAAATGTAAAGAAAAGAATTTGAAATGTTCTGCATGCACACTATACTTACTTAGGTACCCGCTAAAAATTTAGGACTGAGACTCGAACCCTTCCCATTATAAATTGACCCTAAAAGTGAAACTTTCCGCAATATTCATCATTATATTTGGAGTTAAGTTCTAAGTCTAAGGATAAAGAACATGCAAAATGTTTATAAATGTTCATTGTCCTTGTAATGTAATCTAGAGATTAGTTTTTGTTGCAAGGAGCTTGGACCATCCTGAGATATTGAGGTTTCCGTAAACATCTGTATAACCAAAATTTGTCATGCACCATGGTTAAACCAAGTAAAATTAAAATTAAAAACTGGTGGTTTTGCAATACCAACACTAAGGGCCCCATGTACTAAGAGGCAGGTAGACAGCTTCTCAACTTGCGAAGCTGTCCGCCCACCTTCGCTACATGCAGGCAGCAGATCTGTTCATTCGTTGGCCCGTATGCATCATTACACACTCATCGCATTGTGTAATGCCCACCCCTTCATTCGCGCGTCGAAGGGGCTTCCAATCACAGAGAGCGTGCAAGCTCTCAGTAATTTTCACTTGCCACCTCAGAGGTGGCGTAGGGTGTAAGAAGCAGCGGTCTAATGACCGCTACTTTTTACATCACGGGAATCAGGCTCGCATATGCGAACCTGCCTTGCAAGGGCTCCAGAGCAGCTCTCGCTGCTTCATACATGGAGCCCATAGAGGAAATCACTCAAAAATATTAGGAAAGTTAAAAATGGTCAAGTAAGCTATGTTGGACTGCTTGAGATGGATTGACCCAGCTGTATATTTAAACAAACAATTATGAGAAAAATATGTTTTCACCATTGTGAAGTTAATGCTAAACATATATTATGTCAATTTTTGCCTATCTAATTCAACAGTACTAGATACCTAAATGCAAAGTGCATTCTTTTATGAAGGTTACGTTTATGATATACTGAACACAAATCTGTCAGAATATTCTGAGAAAATTGCTTCTGTTTGGACATTCATACATTATGCCCTTGAATGCCACAGTCATTGAATGTCTAGGGAGTTATCTCTCAAAGATAGACTGATTTTACTTATGGTGTGCTTGAATATGCAATATATCATAAATAGATTGAAAAATATTTAAGGAATGAAAGATGCTTTGATCTTCTGCCTCATATTATATATATTGCACATTTCTTTATAAATTAAAACATTTCTTCAAGCTTCCTTATGTCAGATTAAACAGAAACCAGTGAGTTGATGTAATCAATAAATGACATAGTGCAAATAAAATAGTACAATACAGCATAGTTTTGAGAGGTATTAATTACAAATTATAAAAGGATTGGTATTGAGTAGATTCCATAGAAATCTATGCCCCTTTTCTGTTGTTGCAGCTATGTTTATTGCAGATGTTACATCATAAGTTACACATTTTTATTAAAGGGACATCTTATTAAAAATATATGTGCTTATGTGAATCATGTAACAGATGCTCTTGTTCCTGATGTCTATATATTTAGAAGATCTACAAGCAATCTAAAGTTTATCTCAAGAAAATGCAAGAGACGAAGCCTGATGGTGAGGTCATTCTTACATCATAGTGATCTCATTACTCCAGTTTCCAACTCCAGATGAGGAGCTTCTAATTTGTGAGGGTTAAAAGGGCTAGATTACAAGTGGAACAAAATTTTGCGCTCCCGCTCGAGTGTTAACTTTGCTAGAAGGAGATTTTGGTGCACATCAGGTTGCACTCCTATGAGTTGAAATTAAAAAGTTAGAGCTTGAGTAAAAACCTGACACGCGCAAAAAGTGGAACTTACAATATTGCGACTGTGCTCTTCCAATTTGAGAGACCTTGATCAATTCGTAAAAGAAGAGTGGTCCAAAATTACAGTAGAGAGGTGTAAGAAACTCATTGATGGTTACAGGAAGCAATTGATTGCATTTCTGTCAGATAATGCACCACTTCGCCCAGAAAATTGTTGCAATTACAAATGTTTAGGCATTCTCATGTTTACTTCTTTTGTTTATATTGGTATGACACAAAAAAGTGGGGGGAAAAAAACAAATCTGACACATTCCACGCAAAACTCCAAAAATGGACTGGACAAAATTATTGGCACCCTCAATTTAATATTTGGTAACACACCTATTGGAAAAAATAACTGAAATCAATTGCTTCCTGTAACCATCAATGAGTTTCTTACACCTCTCTACTGAAATTTTGGACCTCTCTTCATTTGCCAACTGTTCCAGGTCTTTCAAATTGGAAGGGTTCCTTTGCCCAACTGCTGTTTTGAAATCTCTCCACAGGTGCTTCAATACTCTCCAGCACTTTGTCTTAAACCATTTCTGGGTGCTTTTTCATGTGTGCTTTGGGTCATTGTCCTGCTGTAAGACTCATGACCTCTGATGAAGACCCAACTTTCTGACACTGGGCCCTACATTGCACCATAGAATTCTTTAGTAGTCTTCAGATTTCATAATGCCATGCACACAGTAAAGACATCCAGTGCCTGGAGCAGCAAAGCAACCCCAAAACATTAGTGAACCTCCACTAGTTTTGACTGTAGGGACTGTATTCTTTTCTTTAAAAGCCTCCTTTCCTTTTTTGAAAACAGTAGAATGATGGGCTTTACCAAAAACCTGTAATTTGTTTTGTCTGTCCACAGCACATTTTCCTAAAATGATTTTGGCTTCCTCAGGTAAGTTTTGTCAAACTCCAATATGGCTTTTTTATGTTTCTGTGTCAGCAGTGGGGTCCTCCTGGGTCTCCTACCATAGCCTCTAAAGCCACTACCCCTTTCATTAACCAATTTATCTCTCTCCCTTTACACAGTCTCTCCCAGAACACAGAAAAAAACCCCACAGACCTTTTCACTCAATTGCTGAAATAGCCATCTAACTTTCTACAGTCTCTCCCAGAACACAGAAAAAAACCCACAGACCTTTTCACTCAATTGCTGAAATAGCCATCTAACTTTCTACAGTCTCTCCCAGAACACAGAAAAAACCCCACAGACCTTTTCACTCAATTGCTGAAATAGCCATCTAACTTTCTACAGTCTCTCCCAGAACACAGAAAAAAACCCACAGACCTTTTCACTCAATTGCTGAAATAGCCATCTAACTTTCTACAGTCTCTCCCAGAACACAGAAAAAAACCCACAGACCTTTTCACTCAATTGCTGAAATAGCCATTTAACTTTCTACAGTCTCTCCCAGAACACAGAAAAAACCCACAGACCTTTTCACTCAATTGCTGAAATAGCCATCTAACTTTCTACAGTCTCTCCCAGAACACAGAAAAAAACCCACAGACCTTTTCACTCAATTGCTGAAATAGCCATCTAACTTTCTACAGGTAGCCTTCTGGAAAACAGCTTCATTAAATTTTACCTACTAAGTTGTTTAATTGTATGTGTTTGTATATTTAGTGATAATTCCTTTTGTTTTGTTTTTATTTTAAATGTGTATATATTACAGGCTGTGCTAGTCATAATTTGCATAGTTTAAGCAACTCTTGTCTCTCTACCCCCTGCAGCTCATCTCAAAAGCAGTCTCACTACTGCAAATCTGTATCTCATCTCATGTCACTCTCCCTCTTGCTTCTACTTACTGCTGGTGACATCTCCCCTAATCCTGGTCCCCAACCACTGACAAGCCGTGCACATCCATGTGTACCATCCCATAGACTCAGAAAACAAAACTCTGCTCACCTTACTCACATTCCTCTTGCCTCTAAAGCCACTACCCCTTTCACCTGTGCACTCTGGAACTCTCGCTCTGTTTGCAACAAACTCACTTCTATACATGACCTCTTCATCTCCCGCTCCCTCAACCTTCTGGCCCTAACAGAAACCTGGCTCTCTCCCCTAGACACAGCATCCACTGCTGCTCTGTCACATGGGGGTCTCCACTTCAGCCACACTCCTAGGTCTGGTAACAGACAAGGAGGTGGTGTAGGTATTTTACTTTCCTCTCGTTGCACCTTCCAACAAATACACCCTATCTCTTCCCTCACTTTTCCCTCATTCGAAACCCACATGATTCGCTTATTCTCCCCTCTCTCTGTACGTGTTGCAGTCATATACTGACCCCCTGGCTCCGCAACTCAATTTCTAGATCACTTGGCTGCCTGGCTACCCTACTTCCTTTCCTCAGACACCCCTGCCCTCATTCTTGGCGACTTCAACATCCCCCTTAACAATCCCACTGCCTCATCTGCTAAACAACTTCTGCAACTCACTTCCTCTTTTGGTCTGTCACAGTGGACTGATTCTCCCACTCACAAAGACGGTCACTCCCTTGACCTGATCTTTAGCTATCGATGCACTCTCTCAAACTTCTCAAACTCCCCTTTTCTTCTTTCTGACCACCATCTCCTTACCTGCAACATATCATCCCTTCCTACAACTCTCCCACCTTCTACTCCTCACACCAAACTTCACAGAAGTATTAGGTCTTTAGATCAGCAACAACTTGCTAATTCCCTTCAACCACTCCTCTCATCCTTCTCCACCTTTTCCTGCCCTGAACAATCTATCTGCCACTATAATTCCACCCTTATATCCGTCCTTGACAATCTTGCCCCTCTTACCACTGCTAGGAAATCACACACTCATCCCCAGCCCTGGCATACTCCTCTGACACGGTACCTACGCAGATGTTCCCGTACTGCTGAACGGCATTGGAGAAAATCACGAAGTTCAGCTGATTTTCTTCATTACAAATTCATCTTGAACTCCTACTACTCTGCCCTTAATCTCCACAAGAAACACTACTTCTCTACTCTTATCTCTAATCTTTCTTCAAACCCAAAACGTCTGTTTGCCACTTTCAATACTCTCCTCCGCCCTCCCCCACTTCCTAATACAACTTCTCTGTCAGCTCAAGACTTTGCCAGTCACTTCACTAACAAAATTGACTCCATCAGACATGAAATCAGCTCTCAACACAATTCCATTCTCTCCCCCCCTCAAATACTCTCACTCAACCACAACCCTCATAACCTGAAACTTAGTTCATTCTCCCCTGTTACTGAAGATGAAGTTTCAGCACTTATACTGCGCTCTCACCTCACTACCTGTCCCCTTGACCCTATCCCCTCACAGCTGCTCCCCTCTCTCTCTGCTACCCTTACCCCTATGCTAACACACATTTTCAACCTCTCCCTTAGCACTGGTACATTTCCCTCATCGATGAAACATGCACTGGTCACACCTATCCTCAAAAAACCTTCCCTTGATCCTACTTCCCCATCAAACTACCGCCCAATTTCCCTCCTCCCTCTTGCTTCAAAGCTTCTCGAAAAACTAGTATATGCACGCCTATCCCATTTCCTTACGTTAAACTCCCTTCTTGACCCGCTGCAATCTGGATTTCGTCCCTATCACTCAACAGAGACAGCTATTGTTAAGGTCACCAATGACCTACTTACATCTAAATCAAAAGGCCACTTCTCTCTGCTTATCCTCCTCGATCTGTCCGCAGCCTTTGACACTGTCGACCACCCTCTTTTGCTCCAAACCCTCCAATCCTTCGGCATCTGTGACACAGCCCTTTTGTGGCTCTCGTCCTACCTGTCAAACCGTACCTTCAGTGTAGCCTTCTCTGGGGCCTCCTCTGCCCCGTCACCACTTTCTGTCGGAGTACCGCAAGGCTCTGTCCTCGGTCCCCTTCTCTTCTCAATCTATACGTCATCACTAGGTTCCCTAATTAAGTCCCACGGTTTCCAATATCATTTGTATGCCGATGACACCCAAATCTACTTCTCTGCACCAGAACTATCTCCTTCCTTGCTAACCCGTGTCACTAACTGTCTTTCTCACATCTCTTCCTGGATGTCCTCTCACTACCTCAAGCTAAATCTCTCCAAAACTGAGCTCCTCATTTTCCCCCCTTCTTCCAAAATCTCCGCCCCCAATATCTCTATAACTGTCGACAACTCCATCATTACCCCTACCCCGCATGCCCGATGTCTCGGGGTCACATTTGACTCAGATCTTTCCTTCACTCCTCACATTCAGTCCTTGGCTACAGCCTGCCGCTTCCACCTTAAAAACATCTCTAAAATTAGACACTTCCTTACACAAGACACAACTAAGATTTTAATCCACTCTCTCATTCTTTCCCGCCTTGATTACTGCAACTCTGTCCTCTCTGGTCTCCCCACCTGCCGCCTAGCTCCTTTACAATCCATAATGAATGCCTCTGCCAGACTCGTCTTCCTTACACGTCGCTCTTCATCTGCTGCGCCTCTCTGCCAATCCCTTCACTGGCTTCCTCTTGCCTCTAGGATCAAACACAAAACTCTCACGCTGACATACAAAGCCCTCAACTGCACTGCTCCCCCCTACATCTCAGACCTTGTCTCCAGATACTCTCCCTCCCGTCCCCTTCGCTCTACTCATGACTTCCTACTCTCCACCTCTCTTGTCACCTCATCACACTCCCGTTTACAGGACTTCTCCAGACTGGCTCCCATCTTGTGGAACTCTCTGCCTCGCTCCACAAGACTCTCTTCTAGTTTTAAAAGCTTCAAGTGCTCCCTAAAGACTCTACTGTTCAGGGACGCATACAACCTACGCTAACCTTTCCTAATACCAGTTCCTCTCCTCCACTGCAATCCCCTGAACCCTCTTAGCATGTAAGCCTAAGAGCCATGCTGTTTGTAGATCACCTTCTTTAGAGCTGACTACAACAGTGCAACTCTTGGCAGGGCCCTCTACCCTGTAATTGTTTTGTTGTACTCCCCCTTTGTTAATAGCGCTGCGGAATCTGTTGGCGCTCTACAAATAACCGATAATAATAATAATAATAGCTTCCCTTTTCATTCAGATGGCGACATATCAGCGAGCTGACACTTTTGTACCCTGTACCTGAAGATCAGCTTTAATTTGTCTGGAAGTTAATCAAGTTTCTTCCACCATTCAAACAATCCTTCTTTGCAATCTTTGATCATTTTTTCTCTTTTGTCCACATCCAGGTAGATTAACTACAGTGCCATAAGCTATAAACTTCTTGACAATGTTGAGTCAATTTTTCACCATTTTAACTGTTGCCGGTGAGATTTCTATATTGTCAGCACCTGTTAATTGATATAGGTGAGTTTAATTACAAATTACAGGAGCATCACAAACTTGGAATGCAATTATTTCTTTCAATTTTGAGAAGGTGCCAATAATTTTGTCCAGTCCATTTTTGGAGTTTTCCATTTAATATGTCAGATTTGGCTTTTTTTCTCCACTTTTTTTTGTGTCATACCAATACAAACAAAAGAAATAAACATGAAAATGCCTAAACATTTGTAATTGCAACAATTTTCTGGGCAAAGTGGTGCATTATCTGACAGAAATGCAGGGGTGCCAATATTTTTGGTAATGACTATATATATATATATATATATATATATATATATATATATATATATATATATATATATATATATCCCCAAAGAAGGATAAGCACAGTCTTACGATGTCATGTAGCTGCCAGGGTGCACTTTGTCCAAAAATTCAAAATCTCATCAAGAAAGGCACTCACTGAACTTCATAAAACATAACTATTATTTTAGGTCATCAGTAAGACTACATAACGTTTCGGACTAAGTTATTTTTTAACTTATATGCAAGTTTTTGTTTTTTTTAGTGGTATGCGCCTGGGTGCACTCTATGGTAAATAGGTAGAAACTTCTCAAAAGGAAGAGGCACTCACAGGTCTTAATAAGCAAAAAGTACTTTTATTAGTTCATAGGTTTAGTCAACGTTTCGGTCCTCGCAGGGACCTTTGTCAAGACCGCCAGACACTGTGGAATCGCAAAACAGTCTTGACAAAGGTCCCTGCGAGGACCGAAACGTTGACTGAACCTATGAACTAATAAAAGTACTTTTTGCTTATTAAGACCTGTGAGTGCCTCTTCCTTTTGAGAAGTTTATATATATATATATATATATATATATATATATATATATATATACAGTTCAAAGAAAGAGCACTCTCACTTTACAAACAACTGCCAAGGTGCCAGCAGTTAAATATAGCAGATGAAGGACGGCACTCACTGGTCTTTTTAAAGTGTACTTTTATTCATAAAAACTGTGACATTTCGGGGACACACTCCCCTTATTAAGACCTGTGAGTGCCTCTTCCTTTTGAGAAGTTTCTACCTATTTACCATAGAGTGCACCCAGGCGCATACCACTAAAAAAACCAAAAACTTGCATATAAGTTAAAAAATAACTTAGTCCGAAACGTTATGTCGTCTTACTGATGACCTAAGAAAATAGGGGCAATGGCGCTCACTTACCAAATTATACATACATCTGACTCAATGGTTCATACTCCCATAAATGACATATAAACCACAATATGGAGGCAGAGTGAAATGTTAATACAATACCCTGAAGAATGTAAACAATGCACTCTGTCATCTGAATTGAACACGTTTTTATTAAGACATCCAAACCTGTACACATATTAATTAATATATTCAGAAAACCGAGCCAACAACTGGGTTTCTCACCGCCCTAGTACACGCGGTACCTCAAATCAGCCAGTGTCCTCATAAAGGTCCTGATATTCAAAGGTTCTCCATCGTGGAGAGAAATTGAAGTTCGGACTTGAAATATTCAAAAGAAAAAGGGCAGAACTCTCCAGCACTGTAAGATCTCTCTCAGTTCTATATATGAAGGAGAGACAAACCCTTTGTGCTTTGTATTTTAGATTACTTTACACTTTAGATTGGGTCCTTTTAGTATTATAGCATTTAAGCTTTGCACTTTCTCATTTATATTTTAATACTTTTAGATTTAGCTCTATCAGTGATTATACAAATTCTGATTATGTTTTGAAAGTTTCTGTGTTAATTTAACAAATTAGGATTATACTTCATATATTTTGTGTAGCTTTTACAAATTATATTTCAGATTGTATTTGCTGCATTGCAAACTAAAACTGGCAGCTTCAGAAAGTAGGAGGGACAGGGCAGTTCCCTGGGCTGAACTGGGGAATTCCCAAGGTACGTCTGAAGCTCTCTCAGAAGTCTTGACAGCTGTTTGCAGGTGAAATTTGCTAACAAACAGAAAAAAAAAAAAAATATATATATATATATATATATATATATATAGACAAAAGCAAGTTAAATTGTAGTTAAAACATGGAATTGATGCAAATTAAACCTTTATATCTCAGGGGTTCTCCATTTACATTTTCTCTCCCATGTGAAATTTTGTATACCAGAGGTTCATTGCTTTCTAGCGGCTAGATTTAGAGTTTTGTTGGTAAAGACTTGCGGTGCTAACGAGCCTTTTTTTTTCCAGCGCACCCTTAAGCCAACGCTGGTATTACAAGTTTTCTGAATGGCTGCGTTAGCCTAATCTGTCCCCCCCCCCCCCCAACGTCACCGCCACCTACCTACACTTATTAACCCCTAATCTGTCGACCGGACATTGCCACCACTATAATAAATGTATTAACCCCTAAAACGCCGCACTCCCGCCTTGCAAACACTATAATAAATTTAATTAACCCCTAATCTGCCCTCCCTAACATTGCCGCCACCTACCTACAATTATTAACCCCTAATCTGCCGTCCCCAACGTCACAGCTACTATAATAAAGTTATTAACACCTAAACCTAAGTCTAACCCTAACCCTAACACCCCCCTAACTTAAATATAATTTAAATAAATATAAATAAATTTACTATAATTAAATAAATTATTCCTATTTAAAACTAAATACTTACCTATAAAATAAACCGTAATATAGCTACAATATAACTAATAGTTACATTGTAGCTATTTTAGGATTTATATTTATTTTACAGGCAACTTTGTATTTATTTTAACTAGGTACAATAGCTATTAAAAAGTTAATAACTATTTAATAGCTACCTAGTTAAAATAATTACAAAACTACCTGTAAAATAAATCCTAACCTAAGTTACAAATACACTTAACACTACACTATCAATAAATTAATTAAATAAATTACATACAATTATCTAAACTAAAATACAATTCAATAAACGAAACTATATTACAAAAAAAACAAACACTAAATTACAAAAAATAAAAAAATATTACAAGAATTTAAAAAGATAGGATACACAATTGACGTAAGGGGATTTGCGGTAGCCTTGAGTCGGGGAAGAAAAGTGAGCGGTACACCTGTACCTGCCAAACTCGTAATACCAGCAGGCTTTAAAAAGCAGCGTTAGGACCCCTTAACGCTGATTTTTAAGGCTAATGCAAAACTCTAAATCAAGGTGTAGGTTTCTCTTATCTCTCAGGGAATTCCATGTTCCTCCCCTTTTATTAGAAAAGTCAGTGAGCTCTACCTCTGTGAAGTCAGCAATATAATCTCTCTCTAGAAAATGTTTTATTATCTTGCCTATAGAATGTAATGACGCTCTCAGGGAAACTGATGCTGACAGTTTTTTAGTTTTACTTTATATAAAAGACATGCAAAGTGCAATCTAATTTGTAAGATAGACATAAATATACAATAGTTTGAGCCTAATTTATTAAAGTTACACAGAAACTGAGAAAGCATAATTTTTAAAATCACAATCCTAAATACACTGCTAAATACAAAATAGAAAGTGCAAAGTTTAAATATAATAACATTCTGAAGTGTAAAGTGATATAAACTAGAAAGCACAAAGTGTAAATGCAATAGAACTCTCATGTCATGCAGTGCTATATTGCACTGGGCTTGTCTTGCTTTCACATACAGAAATGCAGGGAACCCCTTTGGAGAAGTAAAGCAAAATCTGCTTTTTGAAAATTTCACTAGGGATCTCGCAGTTCTGGTTGATAATTTTAGAATATCTCAACTGAGTAGAGAGGTTTTGAATATCAGGGCAGAAGTGTGACTGTATAGGCATGCGGTGCTACATGAACATAAGCAGATGAGATTGTGATGATGTGTCCACAAACAAACAGAATGCTGGATAACGCTTTTCACCCCTTTCTTGTGGGCAGCATGGGGTGTCTTCAGATTCGGATTTGAGGTACAACTTGTACTAAGATGGTGGAACACCCAGTTGTTGGCTTCGTTTTCTGTAATGCATTCCTAGTCATCCAGGATTGGGTGACGGTGGGCCTTTTTCCCACAATACTTACCTTGCATTTACTGTGGTTAACCCTTGAGAGTCCAGTATATACTACTGTGATTGTCAGCGGTCTGTGTCACTCCATAGTTCTCTGCATGGTGGTCGATTTGTATTGTGGATTTTAGGACTACAACTATACTGGGGATTTTTTTTTTTAGGGCTATTATTCTTGATTTGGATACCACTGTTTGACTTCCCTGGAATTTTTACAAATATTGATACCAGTCCACTTACATCTGCAGATGACTGTATAATCTTGTGTGCGTATTTTTATTTACACATTTGTATTAGATTAGATTAGATTAGATTCCTTTTATTGTCATTGCACAAGTAGAAAAACAGGGCAACGAAATGTATTAAAACATCTAACCCAGACATTGCAAATAGATAGTATAAGGTGCAAAATACAAAAGTAGCTATAAATAATTATGAAAATGGAATAACTTAGATGTTTAATACACATAATATAACGTGCAAAATTCCAAGAATATAAAGTAAAAGTGCATAGTGCAAATCGGTATCAAGCAGCAGTCAGTTGTATGAAAAAGTAACACAGAAGAAAATGTAACAATATAATACAAATTATCAATGTGATTTTAAAATTGCATAGTGCAAATCAGTATCAAACAGCAAGTCAGTTGTACAAGAAGAATATATGAGACACACCAAGAAAAGGATGTGAATGTGATACAAGTTATCGATTTGGTATAAAAAAAAGTGCATGGTGCAAATCAGTATTAGACAGCAGTCAATTGTATAAAAGAAATATATAAAGCACTGGAGAAGTGTGATAGTGTAATACAAATTATCAATGTGATATGGATGTGTGCATAATACAATCCATGCGATGAGCACAGATGATAAAACAAATTAATAAATAAAGGTAATAAACAGCAATTGTAATCCGAGATAGCCTGCAGTTTAAAAAAATAGGATAATCTAAAAAAAAAAAAAAGAGACATAAAAATTTAAGAAAAATCAGCATTAAGTATTTGTATTCAGCAAAACAGTATTTTTATTTACACATTTGTATCTGTGTTATTATGCTCGCATATATAAATATGTGCAGGCTTGGTTCATGTCATTCTTTTGTGTATTGTATTAACATTACCCTCTGCCTCATTATTCATATAAATATAAATAAATATATATATATATATATATATATATATATATATATATATAAATATAATTCATATATATATATTTTTCTGTGTGTGTGTATATATATATTTATATATATATATATATATATTCTGAAGGAAGGCTGCAGCACTCATAGGTAACTTTTTCGTATTTCTCTATTACAAGTTTTGCAGATATAGGCAACATTTTGGGCAGGGCCCTTTCTCAAGCCAAGTGATTTCAATACACTACTACTCTATATAACATATCCTATTTCCTTTTTACAATTATTATATCTGAAAAAAGTTAAAATATATATATTTTGTATTTAATAATTTAGAGTGTCAAACCTTTATTATTTTTTTTTATTATAATTTTTTTCTAATATTTCTGTTCAAATAATTATGTGCAACTTTAATCACATGGGCCTAGATTTGTAGTTTGGCGGTAGCTGTGAAAACCAGCGTTAGAGGCTCCTAACGCTGGTTTTAGGCTAACTCCGGTATTTGGAGTCACTCAAAATAGGGTCTAACGCTCACTTTTCAGCCGCGACTTTTCCATACCGCAGATCCCCTTATGTAAATTGCGTATCCTATCTTTTCAATGGGATCTTTCTAACTCCGGTATTTAGAGTCGTGTCTGAAGTGAGCGTTAGACATCTAACGACAAAACTCCAGCCGCAGGAAAAAAGTCAGTAGTTAAGAGCTTTCTGGGCTAACGCCGGTTTATATAGCTCTTAACTACTGTGCTCTAAAGTACACTAACACCCATAAACTACCTATGTACCCCTAAACCGAGGTCCCCCCACATCGCCGCCACTCGATTAAATTTTTTTAACCCCTAACCTGCCCCCCACAACGTCGCCTCCACCTACCTACACTTATTAACCCCTAATCTGCCGACCGCAAAGCGCCGCCACCTACTTTATCCTTATGTACCCCTAACCTGCTGCCCCTAACACCGCCGACCCCTATATTATATTTATTAACCCCTAATCTGCCCCCCACAACGTCGCAGCCAGCTACCTACAATAATTAACCCCTAATCTGCCGACCGCAAAGCGCCGCCACCTACGTTATCCTTATGTACCCCTAATCTGCTGCCCCTAACACCGCCGACCCCTATATTATATTTATTAACCCCTAATCTGCCCCCCACAACTGCCGACCGGAGCTCACCGCTATTCTAATAAATGTATTAACCCCTAAAGCTAAGTCTAACCCTAACACTAACATCCCCCTAAGTTAAATATAATTTTAATCTAACGAAATTAATTAACTCTTATTAAATAAATTATTCCTATTTAAAGATAAATACTTACCTGTAAAATAAATCCTAATATAGCTACAATATAAATTATAATTACATTGTAGCTATTTTAGGATTAATATTTATTTGACAGGCAACTTCGTAATTATTTTAACCAGGTACAATAGCTATTAAATAGTTAAGAACTATTTAATAGCTACCTAGTTAAAATAATTACAAAATTACCTGTAAAATAAATCCTAACCTAAGTTGCAATTAAACCTAACACTATACTATCATTAAATTAATTAAATAAAATACCTACAATTACCTACAATTAAACCTAACACTACACTATCAATAAATAAATTAAATACAATTCCTACAAATAACTACAATGAAATAAACTAACTAAAGTACAAAAAATAAAAAAGAACTAAGTTACAAAAAATAAAAAAATATTTACAAACATAAGAAAAATATTACAATTTTAAACTAATTACACCTACTCTAAGCCCCCTAATAAAATAACAAAGACCCCCAAAATAAAAAATGCCCTACCCTATTCTAAATTACTAAAGTTCAAAGCTCTTTTACCTTACCAGCCCTGAACAGGGCCCTTTGCAGGGCATGCCCCAAGAAGTTCAGCTCTTTTGCCTGTAAAAAAAAAACATACAATACCCCCCCCCCCAACATTACAACCCACCACCCACATACCCCTAATCTAACCCAAACCCCCCTTAAATAAACCTAACACTAAGCCCCTGAAGATCTTCCTACCTTATCTTCACCATACCAGGTTCACCGATCCGTCCTGAAGAGCTCCTCCGATGTCCTGATCCAAGCCCAAGCGGGGGTCTGAAGAGGTCCATGATCCGGCTGAAGTCTTCATCCAAGCGGGAGCTGAAGAGGTCCATGATCCGGATGAAGTCTTCATCCAAGCGGGAGCTGAAGAGGTCCATGATCCGGATGAAGTCTTCTATCAACGGCATCTTCAATCTTCTTTCTTCGGGAGCCATCATCTTCCATCCGACGCGGAACATCCTCTTCTCCCAACGCCTACTAGCCGAATGACGGTTCCTTTAAGGGACGTCATCCAAGATGGCGTCCCTCGAATTCTGATTGTCTGATAGGATTCTATCAGCCAATCGGAATTAAGGTAGGAATATTCTGATTGGCTGATGAAATCAGCCAATCAGAATCAAGTTCAATCCGATTGGCTGATCCAATCAGCCAATCAGATTGAGCTCGCATTCTATTGGCTGTTCCGATCAGCCAATAGAATGCAAGCTCAATCTGATTGGCTGATTGGATCAGCCAATCGGATTGAACTTGATTCTGATTGGCTGATTAGGGGTTAATAATTCAAGTTAGGTGTCGGCGATGTTAGGGAGGGCAGATTAGGGGTTAATACTATTTATTATAGGGTTAGTGAGGCGGATTAGGGGTTAATAACTTTATTATAGTAGCGCTCAGGTCCGGTCGGCAGATTAGGGGTTAATAAGTGTAGGCAGGTGGAGGCGACGTTGTGGGGGGCAGATTAGGGGTTAATAAATATAATATAGGGGTCGGCGATGTTAAGGCAGAAGATTAGGGGTACATAGGGATAATGTAAGTAGCGGCGGTTTACGGAGCGGCAGATTAGGGGTTAATAATAATATGCAGGGGTCAGCGATAGCGGGGGCGGCAGATTAGGGGTTAATAAGTGTAAGGTTAGGGGTGTTTAGACTCGGGGTACATGTTAGAGTGTTAGGTGCAGACGTAGGAAGTGTTTCCGCATAGCAAACAATGGGGCTGCGTTAGGAGCTGAACGCGGCTTTTTTGCAGGTGTTAGGTTTTTTTTCAGCTCAAACAGCCCCATTGTTTTCTATGGGAGAATCGTGCACGAGCACGTTTTTGAGGCTGGCCACTTGCGTAAGCAACTCTGGTATCGAGAGTTGAAGCTGCGTTAAATATGCTCTACGCTCCTTTTTTGGAGCCTAACGCAGCCTTTATGTGGACTCTCAATACCAGAGTTATTTTTATGGTGCGGCCAGAAAAAAGCCGGCGTTAGCTACGCGGGTCTTTACCGACAAAATTCCAAATCTAGGCCTAATGCACTTCACGGGAAAAATACTGTTTTCTCCTTACCATTTTCTCCTTATGGACAGATAATTATTACATTTGTCTTAGTTTGTGCATAAAAAGGATTATTATAAATATAATATCAGACCACGCCCACACTAGTGCTCCTATTCACCCTAACATCTAGGCCATAGTTACCCATTGTACATAGTACAAACTGCATCACATTACCTTTTTATAATTGCTGCTATTGCTGTTTTATGATACGTTTGGATCACAGAATAAAGTGGACACTTTTTGTTTGAGAGCTATTTGTCCGGATTGTTCCTTTATCTTTTTTATATGTGTATATATATATATATATATATATATATATATACAGTATATATATATATATATATATATATCCGTTACAATTTCTAAAAAGGTCCATCCAATGGAAAAACAAATGTGATGTCTGATGAAGTGGAAAGGTTGGATGTGCTGCTTCATAAACACATGAAAAAATTGCCTTAACATATATATATATATATATATATATATATAGGTGAAACTCGAAAAATTTGAATATCGTGCAAAAGTTAATTTATTTCACTAATGCAACTTAAAAGGTGAAACTAATGTATGAGATAGACTCATTACATGCAAAGCAAGATAGTTCAAGCTCTGATTTGTCATAATTGTGATGATTATGGCTTACAACTCATGAAAACCCCAAATCCACAATCTCAGAAAATTAGAATATTACATGCAATCAATAAAACAAGGATTGTACATACCTGTAGAACAATATCGGACCTCTGAAAAGTATAAGCATGCATACTGTATGTACTCAGTACTTGGTTTGGGCCTCTTTTGCCGCAATTACTGCCTTAATGTGGCGTGGCATGGAAGCTATGAGCTTGTGGCACTGCTGAGGGGTTATGAAAGACCAGGATGCTTCAATAGCGGCCTTCAGCTCTTCTGCATTGTTCGGTCTCATGTCTCTCATCTTTCTCTTGGCAATGCCCCATAGATTCTCTATGGGGCTCAGGTCAGGCAAGTTTGCTGGCCAATCAAGCACAGAAATCCCACAGTCATTAGACCAGGTTTTGGTGCTTTTGGCAGTGTGGGCAGGTGCTAAGTCCTGCTGGGAAATGAAGTCAGCATCCCCATAGAACTCGTCTGCAGAAGGAAGCATGAAGTGCTCCAAAATCTCCTGGTAGACGGCTGCATTGACCCTGGACTTAATGAAGCACAGTGGACCAACACCAGCAGATGACATGGCTCCCCAAATCAACACAGACTGTGGAAACTTCACACTGGACTTCAAGCATCTTGCAGTGTGTGCCTCTCCATTCTTCCTCCATACTCTGGGTCCTTGGTTTCCAAATGAGATGCAAAATTTGCTCTCATAAGAAAATAGGACTTTGGACCACTGAGCAACAGACCAGGTCTTTTTTTCTTTAGCCCAGGTAAGATGATTCTGATGTTGTTTGTTGTTCAGGAGTGGCTTGACAAGAGGAATACGACATTTGAAGCCCATGTCCAGGATCTGTCTGTGTGTGGTGGCTCTTATTAAAGTCCCCAACACTTTTGAATGGCCTTTTCCTGACAATCCTTTCCAGGCTGCGGTCATCCCTTCTGCGTGTGAACCTTTTTCTTCCACATTTTTCCCTTCCACATAACTTTCTATTGATGTGCTTTGATTCAGCACTTTGGGAACATCCAACTTCTTTTGCAATTACCTTTTGAGGCTTTCCCTCCTTATGGAGGGTGCCAATGATGGTTTTCTGCACAACTGTCAGGTCAGCAGTAGTTCCCATGATTGTGATTCCTACTGAACCAGACTGAGAGACCATTTAAAGGCTCAGGAGCCCTTTGCAGGTGTTATGGCTTAATTAGCTGATTAGAGTGGGACACTTTGAGCCTAGAATATTGCACCTTTTCACAATATTCTAATTTTCTGAGATTGTGGATTTGGGGTTTTCATGAGCTGTAAGCCATAATCATCACAGTTATGACAAATCACGACTTGAACTATCTTGCTTTGCATGTAATGAGTCTATCTCATATATTAGTTTCACCTTTAAATTGCATTAGTGAAATAAATGAACTTTTGCATGATATTCAAATTTTTCGAGTTTCACCTGTATATTGATATAATATTGTGGTGTTTCAGAAAGCCCAGTTTACTCACCTTTTAAGCATCACTGCCCTTTGGTGCTGCATTTTTTTAAATTTTAAACCACGTCATGAGCTCGGCAAATAATGCTGTTCAACTAAATGTAGCGCTATCATCTGCTGGGTAAGCAGTGGGATTCTTTACCCAGTGCGGGAGCATGCTACGTTTAGTTGAACTTGATGCAGGTAAGGAAAGAAAACTTTTAGGGGTTTAAATCTTTAATGACATTTCTTTTATAATAGGTATATCCTTATGTTATATAATTAGTATAGTGCAGAATTATGTAACCGCAATTCCTACATTTACTGTTCCTTTAAATAAAATGCTTTTTTTTTTTAATATAAAACAAAAGTTGGGGGGCGTGTCCTGGCAGCGACCTAACATGGCCGCAATATCAGGAGCTCTGGATGATGGATAAGATATCTGCCGTATATCTTTTTTATACAGTTTCATCCACTTCAGAAAATAAGAGATTTAAACGTCCTACTTTGATGGGAACCTAGTGATGTTGAGATCGCTGTGTACATGACTCCAGAACACTGATCAGGAACGTTGGGATCTCTGGCGGCGGCCTAAAATCAAGATTCTGACTCCCCCCCCAGTAACCTGGGTAAAGCAGTTGCTTCGGAACTGCTATAATACACAATATTCATAATGACTGATATATGTACTGTTATGCAAGCCCTCTTTGAAGATTTTGAAGGGAGGATGACCGATAGATTTGAGAGGCTAACTACGCTTGTACAGTCCTGTGGTAGACATGGAGCAGCATGTTCCCCAGGAACGGTAGCGGTAACTAAGCAACTGGAGCTTCAAAGCCCTATACAGCACCTTCTAAGCCAAACAAGCGACCGAAACAGCGACAAGCAAAGCTCGCTTGCTCCTGGGTGGAGCGGCCGCCCCCTGGGAGCGGGATGGAAGCCGGATGATCGAGTGAAAGATAACCCTGCAGTCTTCAGTATGCAAGTAATACCCACGCATACCTTAGTGTGTGGAGGATCAACGGAGCCCTTGTGTGGTCGGCTTCCGTGTGTGAGATTACCGGGCGGACCTCTTCACAATGGCTCTTCTCGAGATTGGCAGAGTATGCTTTATGTTGCAGAAGTGGTGGAATTCTTTTTACCGCAGCCGCCGTCTCCAGAAACTAGTCATTCAGGCCCTACAGTGCCGGCAGTGGGCCCAGATGACATCCTGAGGGTGACCACTGTAGCGGCGTCACTGATCACTGCTACACTTGGGGACTTGCAATTATCAAGAAACAAGGTGCCAGACATCTCTTATAGGGTCTTCCCTGCCTGTAGTCCTAAAGTGGGAGTAGGATGAGTACCTTCTGCATTATGTAATATGCTCATGACAGTGGACTTTCCTGTTCTACATTGGCTGGACTTTTGTCAGTTATGAATAATAATCAATAGACTCTTATACGTGTATGTTATATCTAGCACAGGTATATTTTATTTGCTTGTTGTGGATGAAATGTTTTCTGTACAGTTAGGAGAAAAATATCATAAAAACTGACATATAATATGCAAACGATATGCACTGCTAATGTAATCTCAAGAGGGTCTTCTCTTATTATTTCTCATGGGCATGCAACTTATAGGAGTATAGTGTTCAGCTCACTCTCTGTAGTAGGATATTAATGATGACCTTCTGGTCTGTTTGAGGTACCTATAGGGAAATAAACCAGAAGGAAATAAGTTTTGATAAGGCTCATGTTCTCAGCTTAAATGTTTTAGATCATATACAAGCAGGTTAGGTTCTAGCTCATTTAATAGCCTTTAGGAGCTATTTTAATAATTTCCTAACCAGAGATTCAGCTAAGCTACAAACTATGATATACTGTATTCTTATTTCTAACAGTGTTGTACACTGTTCTCCTGTAGCACATGTTTGCTAGGTATGATATATCTATTTAACTGGAAATGTTGCCCTACAACATTCCTATCATTGAGCTTTCAGTACAGGCCATAAATTGACAGTTTTTTGTAGCCTCTCACCTTTACCACTCCCTATATTCAGGCTTTGAGTGACAATCCAAGAGGGCTTTTATTTTATTTAATTTTGTGTTATAGCTTGCGGCATTTTTTCTAAAAGATATGTGTTGACAGTCCTATTAATCAAGTTCTCCCTTTATATTCAGTTATAACATGTTATGATATTTTGCTATCTGATTAACTGTATTTCATTGATATAAAACATGAGGGTTATGTTATGCTATATTTATGTATAGGGGTTGTTATAACTGCTGCATATATCACATTAAGGTGCAGGCCTGAAGGGGGCCTGCGTTGCCCAAAACCCCTCAGACTAGAAAGTTATTTGATCTCTGTGAATTTGAGGCCCTATAAAGGCTTATAGTAATTTAACGGATGCACTGAGAAGTGTACCATTACACCCTACTATGGTATCCCCCAGCATTTACTATTACTTGCATTTATCGCCTATGGTCCATATGAGGCCATCATTGTTTAAATGGGGTATAATATATCTTAATTTCTATGTATTTAGGGGAACTTCTTGTATGTCATTAGTTTCATGGGTGTATAGCAGGCCCTAGACTGGCCTTGATAACATTCCCCCCCCAGTCCCCACCCCCTCTGTGCATTGTATGTCCGTGGTCTGAGAGTGGCCACTATTTTCTAGCTGGGGTATTTCTTAGGTTTAATCTGTCTGTTATATTCTGGGGGGTCTCCTGTTATGGTATGTAAAAGAAAAATGAGGTTCTTGTGTTGTTTGCACCTTCAATTCCAGGTATCTTCTATGAGGCACGGCTTATAAAAATAGTAATGAGATAGTTATAGCGTGCCTTCACCATAGGAAGGCTTGGAGCACCACTTCAGTTCATGGGTCGGATCGTGAGTTGATACTTAAATATGTTGTAAGCACATCTGACCTTTTTATTTGTTTTGCTTATTGGATGATTTTTTGTATTGTGCAAACCTGTTGTAATACATGCTTATAAACCTCAATAAAAAAAAATATTTATAAAAAAAAAAAAAAAAAAAAAAAGTTGACTATAATGTTTCTTTAACTTTTCTATTTTACAAATAACTTGCACATACTTTAATCACATAAAAGGATCCCTAAAGGGAGATTAAAGTCATAATTAAACTTTAATGCAATTTTAAACAACGTAGGGCTAGATTACAAGTAAAGCACAAATTTACACTCCAGCTTGAGCGCAAAAAGACGAACGTTAGAATATTGTGTGCACGTTCACGTATTACCCCATAGAAGTCAATGGATCAAAAAAAGTGGGGAAAAAACACCCTACTCGAGTGTAAACTCAATCACATATTCTCATGTGCACTAATTGGACATGAAAATATGAATATTTCAAATTCCAATGTTTTCACGTAGAAGAATATGTTCTATTTATGCATAAATAAATATTTCTACATATATCTAATGTTTTTTTGTATAATATATATCAATATTATACCAGAGGATGGGGGCAATCGCGAAACGTTACATAAGTTGATACATTTTATTTGCTAAAGACCCAGTGAATGCTCACATTTACTTTGGATTATTAAATGGAATACTCAGTATGCACCCTGGGCAGACAAAACAGCGCTTAAAGGGACATAATACTCATATGCTAAATCACTTGAAAGTGATGCAGTATAACTGTAAAAGGCTGACAGGAAAATATCACCTGAGCATCTCTATGTAAAAAAGGAAGATATTTTACCTCACAATTTCCTCAGCTCAGCAGAGTAGGTCCTGTGTAAAAAGTTATACTTCAGCTGCTGTCCAGCTGCAGGTAAAAAAAAATAAAAAATGAAGAAATGAACTGCAGCCAATCAGCATCAACAGTGCTGAGGTCATTAACTCTTTTACTGTGATCTCATGAGATTTTACTTAACTCTCCTGAGATTTCATAGTAAACTTCCTTAAACTAAATAGGGAAATAACATGAGTGTGCACGAGGCTCACTCCCTTGCCTGTCCCGGGACATACAAACTGATTTGCTACTTAAAGTCCTTTACAAGGGGATGTGAATACCTATATTTTGAGGTAAAATATCTTTCCTTTTTACATAGAGATTTTCAGGTGATATTTTCCAGTCAGCTTTTTGCAGCTACACATTTGGGTATCATGGCCCTTTAACAGCAGCAAAGGGAATAGGAGTGCTTTCCAACACAGGATTATATATATATATATATATTTCAATATGAAAGCCCTTTGCATGCCTTTTTTTAACACCTGAGATCTCATCTCTTTGAGCCTTTATAACTTTTATGTACAATATTTTTTTGAATAATATTCATTGGATGGTGTTATAATGAGTGTAACTACAGTATACTTTGTAATGTATTTGTGATGTGTTTTGTGCAACTTTTAAGTTTCGCCAAACAGTTAACCAGAGCTCTGAGGACACGGTAATCATTCTAGCATAAATCGTGATTGCGCTCAAGCAATCATGTTTATTTTCAACTCGTAATGCCAGCAATAAGCCTGACAAGCGTAAACACCTGTGATAAATCCATTATTGCTCGCACACAAACGCTTGCACTCCACTCGTAATCTGGCCCATAACATCTTACTTCCTTTATGATATTGCACACATTATTATTATGTGCACATATTCTGAGCCACCAGCTCCTACTGACCATGTGCAAGAGCTCACAGTTGATATATGTCTGTGATTGGCTGACAGCTGTCACATGATACAGAGGGCATGGAAATAAAAGGATACTTTTTTAAAATTTAGAGTGCTATTGTATTGTCATTATATTCTGCATTCTTGTATTGCTTTATTCCACTATAATTAATGGTCCTTTAATATCAATAAATCAAATTTGTTAAAATTCTATATATTTTCATTGTAAATTTTCTAGCTTTGTTCCAAAGTTACTGCATTCAGAATTCTCAGTGTACTGGAAGTTGCTTGTTTCTTTGTGACATCACTTCTTCTATAGAGAAAATCACTATTAGTGGCTGTACATGTTAGCCTTATTATTGAATATAGGTAAATCCATTAACATGGATTGTTAATGTTACTTTGAAACTGAGACATTGGCCTCAGGATGCTTGCTGAGTTGTTTTTTTAATGTGTAACAACAGCTGTTATTTATAAATATCAGCAGATTTAATGATGCTGGCTTTTTTATTGGAAATATAAACATATTAAAGGGACACTAAAACTAAAAAAATTCTTTCATGATTCAGGTAGAGAATACAATTTTAAACAACATTCCAATTTACTTCTATTATCTAATTTGCTTCATTCTTTAGATATCCTTTATTTAAAGAAATAGTAATGCACGTGGGTGAGCCAGTCACACGAGGCATTTATGATGCAGCCACGAATCAGCAGCTACTGAGCCTATCTAGATATGCTTTTCAGCGAAGAATATCAAGAGAATGAGGCAAATTAGATAATAGAAGTAAATTTGATAGTTGTTTAAAATTGCATGCTCTTTCTAAATCATGAAAGAAAAAAATGTAGGTTTCATGTCCCTTTAAATTACTTTAGTCACCCTTTTTTAAGTATGCAACTTGTGATTGGAAATAATGAGACACAATTTGTGTTGAAATTAATTTTATTTTAAGAACACCAAATTATTACCCAAAAATTCCAGTATGGTGGTTATTCTCAGATTTTCAATATTATATATATATATATATATATATATATATATATATATTATCAAGAAATAAATACGGGAGAGAAGCAATTGCCATGGGCTAGTGAAGCGAAGGGTGCCGTAATCGGCCCTTATATAGCTTATAAATTAATGTGGTGCAGACCCTTATATAGTAATGTATAGTGAGACATAACAAGAGAACTCATCCTGGAAAGTAGCCAGGTTGAAAAAAAAGACAGGGAAACAGCACTCTTTTAAAGTAATCAGTATTTTTTACTAGCACAATATAATATACATAAATGGTAAAGGAGATGGTATACGGGTGTCCTCCCTCCGCCTTGGCACTGCAAGGATAGGCAGAATCCACCGTGTGTGAAAATACAGAATCTGATTGCAACAAAAATATATTACAAAGAAACAATACTATAGGACCTATAGAGTCCGATAGACAAAACCTGACCGGTCAGGGGATGTGCGAAACAAATTGCCCAAAAATTGTAAATGCAGCAAGATGCAGAGCTGGCTAAAGTAAAGCCTGTCACACTTCCTACACCCGGCTGCACACAGCACCCCTGTGAAGAGGTAATTGCTGGGCAGGTAAAATGGAATGTGGGATCTAAGAAAGTAATGACAGCCTTATGACAAGCGGAATATGATAATCAGGCATACCTTGCAATATGTACAATATAGAAAATATATACAGAGGGAAAGTGTGTACCAAAGATCAACTACTCCCTGCTGCATCCGACACCTCTCTCAGGAGGTATGACAGGTCGGGCAGGTAGTGTAGTGGGATCTAAGTGATCAAATGGAGACACGCCCTCAGGATATGTACATGGGTTAATGAGCCATACATTTCAATCTTCATATGGAAATGACATAAGTAAACTCAAACACAAGGCATAGGTTAGTGTCTGAAATGACCAATTGACACATTAAAGCAAACAGCGTTAGTATATGCTATGCAGAGAAGCAAAAGAATATTTTAGTACTCAGCATGCATCCATCGATTTGTTAGTAGATGAGCTATGATCCTTGTAAGTTCTTAAGGAGAGCCGTGCCCCCTCTCGACAGAGTGGCGTTTGCCAGGTGCGAAAGTTCACGCACATAAGCCAGAGCTGGTTAGTACAGTTAGCGGCAAGGAATCTAATAACAGTAAGGAACCATACGACCTGTTAGATTCAGTGGTTTGTCGGCCGTGCAAGGTTGCTGTTAGTCCATGACAATAAATGCCAGAAGTTTATCCGGACTTTGCTTTTAAATGTGGCTGTTGGGTAGCCGCTGGGCTTGTTGTAAGTTCTTTACTTTGAAATCCTCACACGCACATCACGTGATCCGGTCGGCTGGACCTATGCCGACGCGCGTTTCACCCGTGCGTCCAAGTTGCTTTACGGGCTTCGTCAGGGCGCCCTTACAACAAGCCCAGCGGCTACCCAACAGCCACATTTAAAAGCAAAGTCCGGATAAACTTCTGGCATTTATTGTCATGGACTAACAGCAACCTGGCACGGCCGACAAACCACTGAATCTAACAGGTCGTATGGTTCCTTACTGTTATTAGATTCCTTGCCGCTAACTGTACTAACCAGCTCTGGCTTATGTGCGTGAACTTTCGCACCTGGCAAACGCCACTCTGTCGAGAGGGGGCACGGCTCTCCTTAAGAACTTACAAGGATCATAGCTCATCTACTAACAAATCGATGGATGCATGCTGAGTACTAACATATTCTTTTGCTTCTCTGCATAGCATATACTAACGCTGTTTGCTTTAATGTGTCAATTGGTCATTTCAGACACTAACCTATGCCTTGTGTTTGAGTTTACTTATGTCATTTCCATATGAAGATTGAAATGTATGGCTCATTAACCCATGTACATATCCTGAGGGCGTGTCTCCATTTGATCACTTAGATCCCACTACACTACCTGCCCGACCTGTCATACCTCCTGAGAGAGGTGTCGGATGCAGCAGGGAGTAGTTGATCTTTGGTACACACTTTCCCTCTGTATATATTTTCTATATTGTACATATTGCAAGGTATGCCTGATTATCATATTCCGCTTGTCATAAGGCTGTCATTACTTTCTTAGATCCCACATTCCGTTTTACCTGCCCAGCAATTACCTCTTCACAGGGGTGCTGTGTGCAGCCGGGTGTAGGAAGTGTGACAGGCTTTACTTTAGCCAGCTCTGCATCTTGCTGCATTTACAATTTTTGGGCAATTTGTTTCGCACATCCCCTGACCGGTCAGGTTTTGTCTATCGGACTCTATAGGTCCTATAGTATTGTTTCTTTGTAATATATTTTTGTTGCAATCAGATTCTGTATTTTCACACACGGTGGATTCTGCCTATCCTTGCAGTGCCAAGGCGGAGGGAGGACACCCGTATGCCATCTCCTTTACCATTTATGTATATTATATTGTGCTAGTAAAAAATACTGATTACTTTAAAAGAGTGCTGTTTCCCTGTCTTTTTTTTCAACCTGGCTACTTTCCAGGATGAGTTCTCTTGTTATGTCTCACTATACATATATATATATATATATAATAAATAATTGAATAATTGTGAAGACATTTAAGGGACAGAAAGCTCAATATTGAAATGTGCATGGATGCATTATATTTTAAATATAAGCATTTTTTCGTACCTTTCCTGTCATTTACCTCTAAAACCTACCTCTTTTCCACTGCCCCAGAGAGGCGGTTGTATATACTGCAGACATAATAAACCCTGCAATATACTACATTGATTGATTAGATCAGTGAAGCACCTTATTTATATTTGGTTAAGTCTTTCAAGTGCTGTATAAGTGGAATGTTCTGAAATAGTAAAACCCTAGCAATGTTGCAATTCCAGTGCTTTAATATATTTCTTTCTTATGCAGATTTTTTTTTTCACTTCAAGGCTTAATTGCTCATAGGTAAAATTAATTTTCAATCTGCAAGATAACCTTTTAGTGAATATTTTAAAAAAATATGTCACTGGATTCTCTTCTGTAGTGATTGGAAGTTATAAAAAAGAAAAACTAATAGTATTGATTCTACTTTACAACATGTTACTGGTTTT
Organism: Bombina bombina; assembly: GCF_027579735.1. NCBI lineage: Eukaryota > Metazoa > Chordata > Amphibia > Anura > Bombinatoridae > Bombina > Bombina bombina. Next base: position 224,577,947 of record NC_069500.1, read on the forward strand.
GGTATTTCTTGTTTGTGGTCTGCTTTGATCTATATATAATAGAGTTTAATTTATTCAGTTTTATGCTTTCCATCGTATAGCGAGGCCTAGGCTTTTCTGATAACTGATAATTCCTTTTTCAGCTTGGCATGTGGTTACTACCTGGAAAGTACATCTCCTTTATAAGTTCTGAATTAGGCAATTGCTTGTATCAGTTCTAGCCATATAAATAGTGATGTCGCGAACCTAAAATTTTGCGTTCGCGAACGGCGGACGCGAACTTCCACAACTGTTCGCGAACGGGCAAACCGGGCAAACCACCATAGACTTCAATAGGCAGGCGAATTTTAAAACCCACAGGGACTCTGAAACGCACACGTGTGAAGGAAACTGACTGCTATTATTTAACACAGTCAAAAAAGTGTTTTTTTTTTTTTAAATATACACTACTGTTACACCAGATATGAGTTGCACTGGGGTGACACTGTGCCCTGGCAGGCAGGCACTTAAACGCACACGTGTGAAGGAAACTGACTGCTATTTTTTAACACAGTCAAAAAAGTGTTGTTTTTTTTAAATCTACACTACTGTTACACCACATATGAGTTGCACTGGGGTGACACTGTGCCCTGGCAGGCAGGCACTGAAACGCACACGTGTGAAGGAAACTGACTGCTATTATTTAACACAGTCAAAAAAGTGTTGTTTTTTTTTTAAATCTACACTACTGTTACACCAGATATGAGTTGCACTGGGGTGACACTGTGCCCTGGCAGGCAGGCACTTAAACGCACACGTGTGAAGGAAACTGACTGCTATTATTTAACACAGTCAAAAAAGTGTTGTTTTTTAAAATCTACACTACTGTTACACCAGATATGAGTGGTGGCACTGGGCAAGTGGGCACAGTATATGCTGTGAGCCTGACACACACGCTGGCAGGCAGGCAACTGCAATTAGATTACACAGGGAAAAAAAACAAAGCAGCCCTAAAAAGGGCTTTTTGGGGTGCTGTCCTTACAACAGAGATCAGATGAGTCCTTCAGGACTGTAGTGGACACTGAATACACTAGCCTAGCTATAGATTTCCCTATTAAATCAGCAGCAGCTACACTGTCCCTCCTCTCACTAACAATGCAGCTTCCGAATGAATCTAAAATGGATGCTGTCCAGGAGGTAGGAGGGTCTGGGAGGGAGGGTCTGCTGCTGATTGGCTGGAATGTGCCTGCTGACTGTTAGGTACAGGGTCAAAGTATTACTCAATGATGATGAATAGGGGGCGGATCGAACATTGCATACATTCGCCGGCGAACAATTCGCGACATCACTACATATAAACTGTGTTGGTAGTTATTTATCTTTACCAGACCTACCAAAATGTAACTTTATATACCAGTCTACCTGTTTTAGCCATTCCAACAGCTACTAGTTTGACCAGTCTTGCCTAAAACCACTTATTGGCAAGTTTCTTAGCAAAAGAAAATAAGGCTTTAAAATGAGAATGAGGCTTCTCAAATTGGTAACGGTAGTCTTCATATTTTAAGTTTCAAACTCTTTAAGGATACAATGTAGAGTATTTTATTTAATAGAATGGGATTTGTGAGTCCCAGGGTTTAGTGCTGGGACCAGTTTTGTTTAACATGTTATCAATTATTTTGCTTGCCGGCTTCAAGAGAAGGTGTGTCTTTTTGCAGATGATACGAAAATCTGTAACAGAGAAGAGATGAAGGCATAAGTCACAAATGTAAAGGAACAGTGTACTCAAAATATTATCATTAGAAAATAAAGGGTTACTAAACCCAAATGATTTCTTTTTTTTAGCCATCAATCAGCAAGCGCTACCAAGGTGCTGAACCTAAAATGGGCCCAGCCCCTAAGCTTTCATTCTTGCTATTCAAATAAAGATACGAAGAGAGTAAATTACCAAATGCAAAGAAAAACTTTTTTGATACAACAAGGGAAGGTGTTGTATCTATATAGAGGTGTTTGATATCCCATAACATTGTGCATTACCTAATAGTTTTTTCAATAGGAGTAAATTAGAAAGTTGCTTAAAATTGCATGCTCTATCCGAATCATTAAATAAAAAAAATTGGGTTTAGTATCCCTTTATATCATGGTGCCCTAACACTATAATGATACTTTTAATATTTCAAAAGAATGTTTTTTGAATTTACTTGTATGGATATATAAGCACCATTTCTATTTTGTCTTGTTCTACAAACAAGAAATTTACTATGGGACTTATGAAATCTTTTTAAAGTGTATTTTAACAGTACTGAAACTGTAAAACGTGAAACCGTTACATTGCAATATTGTAGCTGCAGAAGAAGCTGTTCAAACGAGAGCCTTCATGAACCTGTTTTTAAAAGGAAATATATCTTGGTGAACAGGATTTCAAATGTTATTGCATTTTAGTGAGTACAAAGTCCAAACACATTTCACGATAGTGTGTTTTACAGTTCTGACTACACAAAGGCACAATTCTGTTTAGAAGTTCAATATTGTAGATGCAAGTGCTGCAGAATTCTCTGGGCTAGATTATGAGTGGAGCAGTTGTTTGCACTCTCGCTCGCGCATTAACTCTGCTAGATGTAAGTTTTTTACTTGCGTTGGGTAGTGCTTGTATTACAAGTTGGAATTAAAAAGCTTTTGCACAAGCACTAACCCAACGTATGTAAAAAGTCACGACCGTGTTAACGTATTCGCTCATAGACTTCAATGGACTGCAAACACAATAACTTTTTCTCAAGTGCTGTAACCTGACATGAAATTTGAATATTTCAAAGTCCAGTGTTCTTCACATAGCAGAATATGTTCTAACTAGTCCTAAAGCCTGCATACACGGGCCATTTTTTGCAGTACAGCGGTCCCACCCCTTGCTCTCTCTCCCCTCTCTTTTATTCTCTCTCTCCCCTCTCTTTTGCTCTCTCTCTCTCTCCCCCTCTCCATTGCTCTCTCTCTCCCCCCTCTCTTTTGTTCTCTCTCCCTCTTTTGCTCTCTCCCTTCCCCCTCTCTTTTGCGCTCTCTCTCCCCTCTCTTTTGCTCTCTCTCTCCCCCTCTCTTTTGCTCTCTCTCTCCCCACTCTCTTTTGTGCAATCTCTCCCCCCTCTCTTTTGCGCTCTCTCCCCCCTCTCTTTTGCTCTCTCTCTCCCCTCTCTCTTTTGCTGCCTCGATCTCACTCTCTTTTGCTCTCTCTATCTTCCTCTTTTGCTCTCTCTCTCTCTCCCCTATCTTTTGCTCTTTCTCCCCTTCACTTTTGCTGTCTATCTCCCTCTCTTTTGCTCTCTCTCCCCCTCTTTTGCTTTCTCTCTTCCCCCTCTATTTTGCTCTCTCTCTCCCCCCCTTGCTTACCCCCTTCTCTTTTGGGCTCTCTCTCCCCCTCTCTTTTGTGCTCTCCCCCCTCTGTTTTGCTCTCTCTTCCCTTCTCTTTTGCTCTCTCTCATCTCTCTTTTGCTCTCTCTCCCCCTCTTTTTTGCTTTCTCTCTCCCTCTCTTTTGCTCTCTCTCTCCCCCTCTTTTGCTCTCTCTATCCCCCCCCACGTTTGCTCTCTCTCTCCCTCTCTCTCTCTTTCTTCTTTTGCTCTCTCTCCCCCTCTCTTTTGCTGTCTCTCCCTCTCTTTAGCTATCTCTCTCCCCCTCTCTTTTGCTCTTTCTCTCCCCCTCTCTTTTGCTCTCTCTATCTCCCCCCTCTCTTATGCTCTCTCTCTCTCCCCCTCTCTTTTGCTCTCTCTCCCTCTCTTTAGCTGTCTCTCTCCCCCTCTCCTTTGCTCTTTCTCTCCTCCTCTCTTTTGCTCTCTCTCTCCCCCTCTCTTTTGCTCTCATTCTCCCCCTCTCTTTTGCTCTTTATCTCCCCCATTTTTTTGCTCTCTCTCCCCTCTCTTTTGCTCTCTCTCTCTCTCCCCTCTCTTTTTTGCTGTCTCTCTCCCTCTCTTTTGCTCTCTCTATCCCCGCGCTTTTGCTCTCTCTCTCTCTCTCTCTCTCTCTCTCTCTCTCTCCCCTTTCTTTAGCTCTCTCTCTCCCCCTCTCTTTTGCTCTCTCTATCCCCCTCTTTTGCTCTCTCTCTCCCTCTTTCTTTTGCTCTCTCTCCCCCCTCTCTTTTGCTGTCTCTCTCCCTCTCTTTTGCTCCCTCTCTCCCCTCTCTCGTTTGCTCTCTCTCTCTCCCCCCTCTCTTTTCTCACCTCTCTTTTGCGCTCTCCCCCCTCTCTTTTGCTCTTTCTCTCTCCCCCTCTCTTTTGGTCTCTCTCTCCCCCTCTCTTGTGTGCTCTCTCTCCTCCCTCTCTTTTGCTCTCTCTCTCCCCCCCTCTCTTTTGCTCTCTCTCTCCCCCTCTCTTTTGCTCTCTCTCCCCTCTCTTTTGCTCTCTCTCTCTCCCCTCTCTCTTTTGCTGTCTCTCTCCCTCTCTTTTGCTCTCTCTATCCCCGTGCTTTTGCTCTCTCTCTCTCTCTCTCTCTCTCTCTCTCTCCCCTTTCTTTAGTTCTCTCTCTCCCCCTCTCTTTTGCTCTCTCTATCCCCCTCTTTTGCTCTCTCTCTCCCTCTTTCTTTTGCTCTCTCTCTCCCCCCTCTCTTTTCTCACCTCTCTTTTGCGCTCTCCCCCCTCTCTTTTGCTCTCTCTCTCTCCCCCTCTCTTTTGCTCTTTCTCTCTCCCCCTCTCTTTTGGTCTCTCTCTCCCCCTCTCTTGTGTGCTCTCTCTCCTCCCTCTCTTTTGCTCTCTCTCTCCCTCCTCTCTTTTGCTCTCTCTCTCCCCCTCTCTTTTGCTCTCTCTCCCCTCTCTTTTGCTCTCTCTCTCTCCCCTCTCTCTTTTGCTGTCTCTCTCCCTCTCTTTTGCTCTCTCTATCCCCCTGCTTTTGCTCTCTCTCTCCCCTTTCTTTAGCTCTCTCCCCCTCTCTTTTGCTCTCTCTCCCTCTTTCTTTTGCTCTCTCTCCCCCCTCTCTTTTGCTGTCTCTCTCCCTCTCTTTTGATCTCTCTCTCCCCCCTCTCTTTTGCTCTCTCTCTCCCCCCTCTATTTTCTCACCTCTCTTTTGTGCTCTCTCTCCCCCTCTCTTTTGCTGTCTCTCTCCCTCTCTTTTGTTCTCTCTATGCACCATTATTTTGCTTTCTCTATCCCCCACTCTTTTGCTCTCTCTATCCCCCCCTCTTTTGCTCTCTCTATCCCCCCTCTTTTGAGCACTATCTCTCACGGCCACAGCTCCTGGCCCCGCCCCCATCACGTCCACCCAGCAAGCCCCGTCCGCCTCACGCCCAGTCCTGCCTGGTCCCCCCGCATCAGGCTAGGCCCCATCTGCGCATCTCACGTCCACTCTGCCCGGACCCCACCCGTGCCATGCCCGGCTGGCCCCGCCCCGTCACATCTACTATTCTCACGGTGGAGGATCAGATGCCAGGTCAGTCTGTTGAAGGCCAGGTGTGTTTGTCCTTGCACAGTCTCTACTGCGCATGACAGCTTCGGACAAACACACTTGGCTTTTTATATTATAGGATTGTTCTTAAATACATATTTCGATATGCATATGATGGGGTTTTTTTGTAAAACAAATATCTATACCTATAAATATAGAATTATATATAGGTATAGACATATACATACATATATATATATATATATATATATACACATATATGGAATATCTATTTAAAACATATTCCTCCAATGCGACATTGGAATGTTAAATGTTTACAGTACATACATACATAGTTACTTTATTATATATGAATATTGCATATATATATATATATATATATGTCTACATATGTATACATATTTATGTGTTTATATAAATACATATGTCTGTTCATACATATATATATAATACATATATATACATAAATAGTCTACGCCACTGTCGTGAATGTGTTTTGACTTTTGGCTCATGATGTGGTCCTGTTTGAAAAACCTGTTTACTAAAGCTCATTTCCTTTTAAAAACACATTTATGAAGGAGCACTCTCATTTGAACATTTTCTTTACAGCTACAATATTAATTGCAATAGAGCGGTTTCACGTTTTACAGTTTCATTACAGTTAAAATCCAGTTTAAGAAGATGTCATATGTCTTTTAATAGAAACCCGTAGTCATCTTCTTGTTTTCAGATGTTTATAATGTCAAACCAGAAATAAATCAATAAAAGTAATTTCTTTTAAAAAAAAACACAATACTTTTAAAATATTAAAAGTTACTGTATAGTGATAGAGCAAACATGCCCGGTATACCCATCATGCCTAGATACAAATGCCATTTATATTGTTTTCATAATTATGAGGATGGATTTGGATTGTAATAGCTTAATCTTACACACGTAAATGAGTAGTTCCCTTACACACTGTACATGGGGGTTAATTAAAAAGAATTTTAATGCAACCTTAAAGTGAATGTAAATTTTACACTTACTGACGACCTCAATGCATTTCTTAACAGTACCTTAATGTAGTCGCTAATTTTTTTTAATATTATATCCTTTGCTATTAAAATATATATAATCGTGTTTTAAACTGTGCAGTCGTCAAACTCTGCAGTATTGTAAATGACAAATAGTTTTCAATGAATGAATTAGTACATTCATTGAGTACTATTATACCGTCGAGAGCAGCTGCATCTCCGCTATAGTGTTTCCATCTCCACTATAGTGTTTAGCTCCATCTCCACTATAAAGCTTCACTATGGAAGAAGTTTGTGTTTGCTAAATGATCTGTCCCGTTTGCTAAAGGATCTGTCCCATCTGTGGTGCATATGCATTGCTATGTTGTGCAGGTCACATTTACGCACATTAGGCTGCCTAAGCACCACAGAATTTAGAACTGTGAATTGGCTTTAATCTAATTAGGACATTACAAGTCCGGAGCAACCAAACATTATAATACCTTATGTACATTTTTTTCCTATAGCCTTGTCAGGATTCCTGAGTTTTATCAAATAGCGCTCTAGGATAAGTATCTACATTATTAGAATAGCAGTGCGGTCGTAGACGGCATTTCAGAGCACTATGCAGCAGCTGATAGTCATTTGAGAGGTGGGACAACTGTGAGCATATGATAGCCAATTGGTCAGTTTATTTAGAAGGTGTGTGCCCATTGACCAATTGGATTGCAGAGATTGTTGAGAACGTTAAATTTTGATGTTTTAAAACACACCCGGTGCTCCTAAACTTTCTTTTCTATTGTACCCAGGTCACATTTACTTTCCACACCAAAACCTTGCAAAAAATTGCCTGCATTTAAGAGAATAACCCTACCTCAGACTTGGAGTTTTCTTATTGGGAATGGGATAATTGTGTGCTAGAGCGCATGAGCGTCCCGTGAACACGCATTTCATCTAAAGGTGGATAAAAAAATTCTAACGCATGCGCTGAAGAGGCCTAAGACGTATCTAAAAAGAGGCTGAACGCCCCGGGGGGGGGGGGGAAGAGGATTAGCAAGAGTAGCTGTCAATCATTGCAATAATAAGGGACATTATGGTGGGTGGAGGAAGCGCAGCACGAAAACGGAGTTAAAAAGGTAAAATTTACGACTTAATAATAAAATTGGGAACATTGATGAATTAAAACTCCCCCTTATTTGAATTGCTTCACAATATTGTGTTAAGCATTAGAGGTGACTTTACATTCACCTTAGAGGTGTGAAATATTGCATATGTCAGTTTCAGGTAGCTTCCTAGTTTCTAGCTTGATAACAAGTAGTTAACACATGAAAGGCCTTTTTGACAACTTTTTTGGGGAAAACACATTTGTTTTTAATGTACTTTTTGGATTGTGATTACTCAAACATGCTGACCAATTTGGCTGGAAACCAAAAGTCCTGTTCAGTCCTGGACAAGCACAATATTTTGCACAAAAGCGGTGTTTAATATCTCTTTAACTCCTATATGGACATGCATCTAAGTCACCTGTTTTGGGGCTTCTCATCACACAGAAGCTGTTTCTCACATTCTGGGTAATAGATCATGTGGAGGGAGCCAGTTATATTGTAAGTCTTTACCACACCATGACAGCCCCCTGAACCAATCAGGGAGGTTTTTAAATATTACAGCACATTAATGACCAACAATTTTAGTCATTGATATCCAACCTAATCACCATATCGATTTGAAAAGTGGTAAAAAGGAAATGTTTCATACTTTCTACAAAATATAAAAGAAAGAAGTGTTATCACAATATAATATATTATAGAATTTAATATCAGTTTAACCCCTTAATGACCGGACCATTTTTCAATTTTCTTACCCTTAATGACAATGGCTATTTTTAAATTTCTGCAGTGTTTGTGTTTAGCTGTAATTTTCCTCTTACTCATTTACTGTACCCACACATATTATATACCGTTTTTCTCGCCATTAAATGGAATTTCTAAAGATACCATTATTTTCATCATATCTTATAATTTACTATAAAAAAATACAAAATATGAGGAAAAAATGGAAAAAAAACACACTTTTTCTAACTTTGACCCCCAAAATCTGTTACACATCTACAACCACCAAAAAACACCCATTCTAAATAGTTTCTAGATTTTGTCCTGAGTTTATAAATACCCAATGTTTACATGTTCTTTTTTTTTTTGCAAGTTATAGGGCAAAAAATACAAGTAGCACTTTGCTATTTCCAAACCACTTTTTTTCAAAATTAACGCTAGTTACATTGGAACATTGATATCTTTCAGGAATCCCTGAATATCCCTTGACAAGTATATATTTTTATTTAGAAGACATTCCAAAGTATTGATCTAGGCCCATTTTGGTATATTTCATGCCACCATTTCACCGCCAAATGCGATCAAATAAAAAAAATTGTTGACTTTTTCACAATTTTTTTCACAAACTTTAGGATTCTCGCTGAATTTATTTACAAACATCTTGTGCAATTATGGCATAAATGGTTGTAAATGCTTCTCTGGGATCCCCTTTGTTCAGAAATAGCAGACATATATGGCTTTGGCGTTGCTTTTTGGTAATTAGAAGGCCGCTAAATGCCGCTGCACACCACACGTGTATTATGCCCAGCAGTGAAGGGGTTAACTAGGGAGCTTGTAGGGAGCTTTTAGGTTTAATTTTAGCTTTAGTGTAGTGTAATAGACAACCCAAATTAATGATCTAGGCCCATTTTGGTATATTTCATGCCACCATTTCACCGCCAAATACGATCAAATAAAAAAAAAACGGTTACATTTTTCACAATTTTAGGTTTCTCACTGAAATTATTTACAAACAGCTTGTGCAATTATGGCATAAATGGTTGTAAATGATTCTCTGGGATCCCCTTTGTTCAGAAATAGCAGACATATATGGCTTTGGCTTTGCTTTTTGGTAATAATAAGGCCGTTAAATGCTGCTGCGCACCACACTTGTAATATGCCCAGCAGTTAAGGGGTTAATTAGGTAGCTTGTAGGGTTAATTTTTATCTTATGGTAGAGATCAGCCTCCCACCTGACACATCCCACCCCCTGATCCCCCCCTGACCTCCCTCAAACAGCACTCTTCCCTCCCCCACCTCACAATTGTCACCGCCATCTTAAGTACTGGCAGAAAGTCTGCCAGTACTGAAATAAAAATCATTTATTATTTTTTTTTATTTATTTCATACTGTCTGCAGTCTGCATCCCCCCTTACCCCACAACCGCCCTGATCCCCCCATACATCTCTCTAACCCTCCCCCTCTACCTATTTGCCGCCATCTTGGGTACTGGCAGCTGTCTGCCAGTACCCAATTTGCCCCCAAAAATCGTTTTTTTTTTAACTTTTTTAGATTAAAAATTTGTTTTCTGTAGTGTAGCTGGCCCCCCTTAATAATCTACATCCCTCCCCCTCCCAGATCCCTTACTAAACAAATAAGATCCCCATGCATCTGCATAGATTTTTTTTTTTTCCTTTTTCTTCCGGGCATATTTTGCTTGCGCGCGCATGTGCGCGCACCCGCACCCCCTCCCCCCCGGCCGCAACCGGCGAAATTAGCATAACTGAAAGTAAGTAACAGAAATATGGAGCATATCCTTAACGCTTCTCAAAGAAGTTGCTCCCACCCACCAACGAATGCCTGATCGCCATAGTCCGATGCAGAGAGGGCCACAGAGTGGCCCTTTCTGCATCGGTGGGTAAAATAAGGGATTGCAGTGATGCCTCAATATTGAGGCATCACTACAATCCCTTGTAAGCAGCTGGAAGCGATCATGATCGCTTCCAGTGCTTCTAACAACAGAGGACGTACCAGGTACTTCAATTGTCATTAAGGGAATGTTTTTCTATGACGTACCTGGTAAGTCCTCTGTCATTAAGGGGTTAAAGGGACAGTCTACACCAACATTTGTATTATTTAAAAAGATAGATAATCCCTTTATTACCCATTACCCTGTTTTGCATAACCAACACAGTTATATTATTACACTTTTTACCACTGTGATTACCTTGTATCTAAGCCTCTGTAAACTGCCCCCTTATTTCAGTTCTTTTGACAGACTTGCATTTCTTTCATGTAATTGGCAAGAGTCCATGAGCTAGTGACATATGGGATATACAATCCTACCAGGAGGGGCAAAGTTTCCCAAACCTCAAAATGCCTATAAATACACCCCTCACCACACCCACAATTCAGTTTTTACAAACTTTGCCTCCTATGGAGGTGGGGAAGTAAGTTTGTGCTAAGATTTCTACGTTGATATGCGCTTCTCAGCATTGTTGAAGCCCGATTCCTCTCAGAGTACAGCGAATGTCAGAGGGACGTGAAGGGAGTATCACTTATTGAATACGATGATTTCCCTAACGGGGTCTATTTCATGGGTTCTCTGTTATCGGTCGTAGAGATTCATCTCCTACCTCCCTTTTCAGATCGACGATATACTCTCAATTTACCATTACCTCTACTAATAACTGTTTTAGTACTGGTTTATCTATCTGCTATATGTGGATGGGTGTCTTTTGGTAAGTATGTTTTTATTACTTAAGACACTCTCAGCTATGGTTTGGCACTTTATGCAATTATATAAAGTTCTAAATATATGTATTGTACTTATATTTGCCATGAGTCAGGTTCATGTATTTCCTTCTGCAGACTGTCAGTTTCATATTTGGGAATGTAAACAATTTAAGAAATTTATTTCTTACCTGGGGTTAGTCTTTTTTCAATTTGACTACTTTTTTGCAATTGCGGGTGTTAGGCCCGCGGGTGCATCAAATGCTAGACTTTATTGCGTCGTTTTTGGCTCAAACTTTTTTTGGTGCGAAAAGATATGTTTATGACGCAACTTCGTCATTTCCGGCGTCATACGTGACGCCGAGACCTTTCACACGGCGGCGTCATTAGTGACGCAAGTGTGTCATTTCCGGTCATTTTTTGCGCCAAAAAAGTTTACGTTACATTGTGCGTCATACTTGGTGCCAATTTTTTTTCATTATTTCAATACCCCATTGATGTTTGCCTCCTGTTTTCTTCTCTATCAAGAGGCCTATGCTTTTGCATTTTTTCCCATTCCTGAAACTGTCATTTAAGGAAATAGATAATTTTGCTTTATATGTTGTTTTTTCTCTTTCATTGAGCAAGATGTCCCAATCTGATCCTGTCTCTGAAGTTTCTGCTGGAGCATTGCTGCCTGACATTGGTTCTACCAAAGCTAAGTGCATTTGTTGTAAAATTGTAGAAATTATTCCACCGAATGTCATTTGTAATAGTTGTCATGATAAACTTTTACATGCAGATAGTGTTTCTATCAGTAATAATACATTGCCAGTTGCAGTTCCTTCAACTTCTAATGTGCATGATATACCTGTAAATTTTAAAGAATTTGTTTCTGATTCTATTATGAAGGCTTTGTCTGCATTTCCACCTTCTAATAAACGTAAAAGGTCTTTTAAAACTTCTCATTTAGCTGATGAAATTTCAAATGACCAACAACACAATAATTCATCCTCTTCTGATGAGGATCTATCTGAAACAGAAGATCCTTCCTCAGATTGACACTGACAAATCTACTTATTTATTTAAAATAGAGTATATGCGTTCTTTATTAAAAGAAGTGTTAATTACTTTGGATATTGAGGTAACCAGTCCTATTGACGTTCAGTCTAATAAACGTTTAAATGCTGTTTTTAAACCTCCTGTGGTTTCCCCAGGTGTTTTTCCCATTCCTGAGGCTATTTCTGATATGATTTCTAGGGAATGGAATAAGCCAGGTACTTCCTTTATTCCTTCTTCAAGGTTTGAGAGATTGTATCCTTTACCAGCAAAATCTATAGAGTTTTGGGAAAAGATCCCCAAAGTTGATGGGGCTATTTCTACTCTTGCTAAACGTACCACTATTCCTATGGAAGATAGCACTTCCTTTAAGGATCCTTTAGATAGGAAGCTTGAATCTTATCTAAGGAAGGCCTATTTATATTCAGGTCATCTTCTCAGACCTGCTATTTCTTTGGGTGATGTTGCGGCTGCATCAACTTTCTGGTTGGAAAATTTAGCGCAACATGAATTTGATTTTGACATATCTAGCATTGTTCACTTACTGCAACATGCTAATCATTTTATTTGTGATGCCATTTTTGATATTATCAAAATTGATGTTAGATCCATGTCTTTAGCTGTATTAGCTAGAAGAGCTTTGTGGCTTAAATCTTGGAATGCTGATATGACATCTAAATCTAGATTACTATCTCTTTCTTTCCAAGGTAATAATTTATTTGGTTCTCAGTTGGATTCTATTATTTCAACTATTACTGGAGGAAAAGGAGTTTTTTTGCCTCAGGATAAAAAACCTAAGGGTAAATCTAAGGCTTCTAACCGTTTTCGTTCCTTTCGTCAGAATAAGGAACAAAAACTCAATCCTCCTCCCAAGGAATCTGCTTCCAGTTGGAAGCCTTCCTCAAATTGGAATAAATCCAAGCCATTTAGGAAACCAAAGTCCGCCCCTAAGTCCGCATGAAGGTGTGGCCCTCATTCCAGCTCAGCTGGTAGGGGGCAGATTAAGGTTTTTCAAGGATTTTTGGATAAATTCTGTCCAAAATCATTGGATTCAGAGCATTGTCTCTCAAGGGTATCGAATAGGATTCAAAGTAAGACCTCCTGTGAGAAGATTTTTTCTCTCACACATCCCTGTAAATCCAGTAAAAGCTCAGGCTTTTCTGAAGTGTGTTTCAGACCTGGAGTCTTCAGGGGTAATAATACCAGTTCCTCCTCAGGAACAAGGTTTGGGGTTTTATTCAAACCTATTCATTGTACCAAAGAAAGAAAATTTGTTCAGACCAGTTCTGGATCTGAAAATTTTGAATCGTTATGTAAGAGTACCAACTTTCAAGACGGTGACTATAAGGACTATTCTGCCTTTTGTTCAGCAAGGACATTATATGTCCACAATAGACTTGCAGGATGCATACCTTCATATTCCGATTCATCCAGAACACTATCAGTTTCTGAGATTCTCTTTTCTAGACAAGAATTACCAATTTGTTGCTCTTCCATTTGGCCTAGCAACAGCTCCAAGAATCTTTTCAAAGGTTCTGGGTGCCCTACTATCTGTAATCAGAGAACAGGGTATTGCGGTGTTTCCTTATTTGGACGATATCTTGGTACTAGCTCAGACTTTACATACTGCAGAATCTCACACGAATCAACTAGTGTTGTTTTGGTTGGAGGATCAATTTACCAAAAAGTTTCTTGATTCCTCAGACAAGGGTCACCTTTTTAGGTTTCCAGATAGATTCAGTGTCCATGACTCTGTCTCTAACAGACAAGAGACGTTTAAAATTGGTTGCTGCATGCCGGCACCTTCAGTCTCAGTCATTCCCTTCAGTGGCTATGTGCATGGACATTTTAGGTCTCATGACTGCAGCATCGAATGCGATCCCCTTTGCTTGTTTTCACATGAGACCTCTACAGCTTTGCATGCTGAATCCATGGTGCAGGGATTATACAAAGATATCACAATTAATATCCTTGAATCCCAATGTACGACACTCTCTGACATGGTGGATAGATCACCATTGTTTGGTTCAAGGGGCCTCTTTTGTTCGGCCATCCTGGACTGTGATCTCAACAGATGCGAGTCTTTCAGGTTGGGGAGCTGTTTGGGGAGCTCTGACAGCACAAGGGGTTTGGAAATCTCAAGAGGCGAGATTACCAATAAATATTTTAGAACTCCGTGCATTTCTCAGGGCTCTTCAGTCTTGGCCTCCGCTAAAGAGAGAATAATTCATTTGTTTTCAGACAGACAATATCACAATTAATTACATTAATTAAATACAATTAATTAAATTACAAAAAAACAAACACTAAATTACACAAAATAAAAAAGAAATGATCAAATATTTAAACTAATTACACCTAATCTAATAGCCCTATGAAAATAAAAAAGCCCCCACAAATAAAAAAAAACCCTAGCCTAAACTAAACTGCCAATAGCCCTTAAAAGGGCCTTTTGCAGGGCATTGCCTCAAAGAAATCAGCTTTTTTACCTGTAAAAAAAAATACAAACAACCCCCCAACAGTTAAACCCACCACCCACACAACCAACCCCCCAAATAAAAACCTATCTAAAAAACCTAAGCTCCCCATTGCCCTGAAAAGGGCATTTGGATGGGCATTGCCCTTAAAAGGGCATTTAGCTCTTTTTCAGCCCAAACCCCTAATCTAAAATTAAAACCCACCCAATAAACCCTTAAAAAAAACTAACACTAACCCCCGAAGATCCACTTACAGTTTTTGAAGACCGGACATCCATCCTCAACGAAGTGGCAGAAGTCTTCATCCAAGCGGGCCGAAGACTTCATCCAAGCCGGCATAAGTCTTCATCCAGACAGCATCTTCTATCTTCATCCATCCGGCGTGGAGCGGCTCCATCTTCAAGACATCCAGCGCGGAGCATCCTCTTCTCTTGACGGCTAACGAAGAATAAAGGTTCCTTTAAGGGACGTCATCCAAGATGGCATCCCTTTAATTCCGATTGGATGATAGAATTCTTTCAGCCAATTGGAATTAAAGGTGAAAAAATCCTATTGGCTGATGCAATCAGCCAATAGGCTTGAGCTTCAATCCTATTGGGTGATCCAATCAGCCAATAAGATTGAGCTCGCATTCTATTGGCTTATTGGATCAGCCAATAGGATTAAAGCTCAATCCTATTGGCTGATTGCATCAGCCAATAGGATTTTTTCACCTTTTATTCCGATTGGCTGATAGAATTCAGCCAATCGGAATTCAAGGGACACCATCTTGGATGACTTCCCTTAAAGGAACCTTCATTCTTTGTTAGCAGTCAAGAGAAGAGGATGCTCCGCGCCGGATGTCTTGAAGATAGAGCCGCTCCGCGCCGGATGGATGAAGATAGAAGATGCCGTCTGGATGAAGACTTCTGCTGGCTTGGATAAAGACCTCGGACTGCTTGGATGAAGACTTCTGCCGGCTTCGCTGAGGACTTCTGCCGCTTCGTTGAGGATGTGTTTCCGGTCTTTAAAAACTGTAAGTGGATCTTCGCGGGTTAGTGTTAGGTTTTTTTAAGGGTTTATTGAGTGGGTTTTAATTTTATATTAGGGGTTTGGGCTGAAAAAGAGCTAAATTCCCTTTTATGGGTAATGCATATTCAAATGCCCTTTTCAGGGCAATGGGGAGCTTAGGTTTATTTAGATAGGTTTATATTTGGGGGGTTGGTTGTGTGGGTGGTGGGTTTTACTATTGGGGGGTTGTTTGTATTTTTTTTTACAGTAAAAGAGCTGATTTCTTTAGGGCAATGCCCATCAAAAGGCCCTTTTAAGGGCTATTGGCAGTTTAGTTTAGGCTATGTTTTATTTTTATTTTGTGGGGGCTTTTTTATTTTCATAGGGCTATTAGATTAGGTGTAATTAGTTTAAATATTTGATAATTTCTTTTTTATTTTGTGTAATTTAGTGTTTGTTTTTTTTGTAATTTAGTTAATTGTATTTAATTAATGTAATTTAGTTAATTGTATTTAATTAATGTAATTGATTTAATTATAGTGTAAGGTTAGGTGTTAGTGTAAGACAGGTTAGGTTTTATTTTACATGTAAATTTGTATTTATTTAGCTAGGTAGCTAGTAAATTGTTAATAACTATTTAGTAACTAGTCTACCTAGTTAAAATAAATACAAACTTACCTGTGGAATAAAAATAAAACCTAAGATAACTACAATGTAACTATTAGTTATATTGTAGCTAGCTTAGGGTTTATTTTACAGGTAAGTATTTAGTTTTAAATAGGAATTATTTAGTAATTTCTATTTAGAGTTATTTTAATTACATTAAAGTTAAGGGGTTTTAGGGTTAGACTTATGGTTAGGTTTAGGGGTTTATAACTTTAGTATAGTGACAGCGATTTTGGCGGCAGCAGAATAGGGGTTAATAACAGTAATGTAGGTTGCGGCGATGTTAGGTACAGCAGATTATGGGTTAATAATATTTAACTAGTGTTTGCGATGCGGGAGTGCGGCGGTTAAGGGGTTAATATGTTTATTATAGTGGCGGCGATGTCCTGAGAGGCAGATTAGGGGTTAAGAATTTTATTTTAGTGTTTGCAATGTGGGAGGGCCTCAGTTTAGGGGATAATAGGTAGTTTATGGGTGTTAGTGTACTTTTTAGCACTTTAGTTATGAGTTTTATGCTACAGCTTTGTAGCGTAAAACCCATAACTACTGACTTTCAGTTTACGGTACGAATCTTGACGGTATAGGCTTTACTGCTCACTTTTTGGTCGGAAAGGCAAACTCGTAATACTGGTGCTATGGAAGTCCCATTGAAAAAGGACTTTTTGAAAGCTGCAGTAGTTACGTTTCATTATGTCCAAAAAAGTGAGCGGTACAGATATACCTGCAAGACTCATAATACCAGTGGTAGTTAAAAAAGAGCCTTAACGCTGCTTTTTCACTCATAACGCAAAACTTGCAATCTAGCCGAGAGTTAGCAAAAAACAACAACAGTGTACTGCTTGTCTGAGTAATCTTCTCTATACATTTATTTTATAATATATACTGTAAGTGTTGTTTAAAATACATTCTGATATTATAATTGGAAAAGTTTAACTCAGTGGTCATATTTCTTTGTTATATAATATTTTTAGATATTACAAGGATATTAAATACCTACCGAGTTTGTGTAAAACGTTCACTTGTTATATCCTCCCTAGAGAAGCCACAATAAAACAATTCTGTAATCTAGGTTTTCTTTGAAATGCCACAAATCAATACCTTTTTTTTGCAATTTCCAGTATTTTGAAGAAAACCTAGGTTATAGAATGTGCTTTTTGGCCTCTCTATGTATTATTGGACAACCACAATATTTTGCACAAAAGCGGTGTTTAATATCTCTTTAACTCCTATATGGACATGCATCTAAGTCACCTGTTTTGGGGCTTCTCATCACACAGAAGCTGTTTCTCACATTCTGGGTAATAGATCATGTGGAGGGAGCCAGTTATATTGTAAGTCTTTACCACACCATGACAGCCCCCTGAACCAATCAGGGAGGTTTTTAAATATTACAGCACATTAATGACCAACAATTTTAGTCATTGATATCCAACCTAATCACCATATCGATTTGAAAAGTGGTAAAAAGGAAATGTTTCATACTTTCTACAAAATATAAAAGAAAGAAGTGTTATCACAATATAATATATTATAGAATTTAATATCAGTTTAAAGGGACAGTCTACACCAACATTTTTCTTATATAAAAAGATAGATAATCCCATTATTACCCATTCCCCGTTTTTGCATAACCAACACAGTTATATTAATATATATTTTTACCTCTGTGATTACCTTGTATCTAAGCCTTTGCAGACAGCCTCCTTATCTAAGTGCCTTTGACAGACATGCAGTGTGGTCAATCAGTGAAGACTCCTAAATAACCTCACGGGAGTGAGCACAATGTTATCTATATGACACATGTGAACTAGCACAGTCTAACTGTGAAAAACTTTCAAAATGCTCTGAGCTAGGAGGCGGTTTTCAACTGTTTAGAAATCAGTTTGAGCCTAGCTAGGTTTAGCTTTTCAACAATACCACCAAGGGAACAAAGCAAATTTGATGATAAAAGTAAATTGGAAAGTTGTTTAAAATTGCATACCCTATCGGAATCATGAAAGTTTAGTTTTGACTTTACTGTCCCTTTAAGAACAGGACATTATGCTGAAACATATGTTAGGTGGTTTTCCTTGTTTCCTTGAGAAGCAATGCTTAAGTAAGCTATCTGCAGGTTTTTAAGTGTCAGTTTTGACTGGTATGAATATGTAGCCAAGGCATATATTTATTTTACTGAACTAGAAGTAGGGTGCTCCCTACAAAATTGCTAGCTTTATTTTGATTAAATTGTGCATATTTTAGAATATCTTAAAGAGCAGGCTCTTGATGCAGTAAACAGCCTCTAGAAAGGAGCTTACCCTTTGGGCAGAAAAGTGTGATGAGAGAAGAACATATCTATCACTGAACCATGTCAGTATTAACTGTAGACTTTACCTATATTGTGAGAAACGTGTAGTGTTAAAACATAAGGAGGGAGGACCTTTGGTCTCTTCTCAGCATGTCCATTTAATGTTGAGCATAAATAATACAAAGGACTTAAAGCGACAGTCTACACCAGAATTTTTATTGTTTTAAAAGATAGATAATTCTTTAATTACCCATTTCCTAGTTTTGCATAACCAACACAGCTATATTAAAACACTTTTTACCTTTGTGATTACCTTGTATCTAAGTCTCTGCAAACTGCCCCCTTATTTCAGTTATTTTGACAGACTTGCAATTTAGCGAATCAGTGCTAACTCCTAGGTAACTCCACGTGTGTGAGTACAGTGTTATATATATAACACACATAAACTAACACCCTCTAGTGGTGAAAAACTCTCAAAATGCATTCAGATAAGAGGTGGCCTTCAAGGTCTAAGAAATTAATATATGAACCTCCTATGTTTAGCTTTCAACTAAGAATACCAAGAGAACAAAGCAAAATTGGTGATAAAAGTACATTGAAAAGTTGACAAAGTGTTCTGTATTGGAAATATTGGCTAAAAAACTGGTTATTTAACAAATTTTCATACTGATATGTACTCATTTGCTCAGACACAGCTGACCTAATACTCCATTCTGCCTTAAATGTATTTCTTTCTTTCCAGCGCCATTCTGTATATGCTGGTTTGAAGGTTAAAACCAGATACATAGTTACATAGTAGATGAGGCTGAAAAAAGACCGAAGTCCATCGAGTTCAACCTATACATATCTAAAATATATACAAAAAGCTCCAGTTAAGCTTAAATAATCCCACTAAAAGGTGACCCATTTAATACTAGCAATCATATCCATGAATTTTGTTTATAGACAGAAATGTATCGAAATCATTTTTAAATGTATCTAGGGTATTGGCATTCACTACCTCCTTTGGTAATGAGTTCCACAATTTTATTGCTCTTACAGTGAAAAAACGTTTCTGTTGAAGGAGATTAAATCTCCTTTCCTCCAACCTTAAATTGTGACCTCTGGTCACAAACAATTTTCTTGGAATAAACAGAGCTTCTGCCATCCCTGTATATGGGCCTTAAATATATTTATATAAAGTAATCATGTCACCTCTTAAGCGCCTTTTTTCTAAAGAAAACAGACCCAGTTTGGCTAGCCTCTCCTCATAGGTTAAATTCTCCAATCCCCTTATTAGCTTTGTGGCCCTTCTCTGGACTTTTTCTAGTTCTGCAATATCTTTTTTTGCGATTGGTCCCCAAAACTGCACTCCATATTCAAGGTGAGGTCTTACCAGGGCTTTATATAGTGACAGAATTATGCTTTCCTCCCTTGCGTCAATGCCTCTTTTAATACATGCTAGTATCTTATTAGCCTTTGAAGCTGCTGCCCTGCATTGTGCACCCATCTTTAGCTTGTTATCTATTACTACCCCCAAATCCCTTTCCTCCTATGTTTGGCTAAGTCTTGTCCCATTTAAATAATACGTTGCCTGCTTATTTTTACTTCCAAAATGTAGAACCTTGCATTTTCCCGTATTAAATCTCATTTTCCATTTACCTGCCCAAACTTTTAATTTTTGCAGGTCCCTTTGTAATAAAGATAAATGCACATTAACATATTGTTTAATCTCTATAAACTGGTATCTTTGAAGTTTCTGAAATAACCAGAAGAGGTCCTAGGTTAAAATCTGTCTCTATAGTGGCTGTCATACATATATGTTAAGAAAAAAAAAGGGAATTTTTATTTTTAGCTAAATATAAAAGGCTAAAGCATATTCTCATAAGAGTCTAAAGAGATATATAATTAAGCTATAGCCAACATTTTTTGTATAAGCTCGGGCATAGTTAATACTTTGCAAATATTAGAAAGGTTGACTATATAATAGAATTATGTATAAACATTTATTTATATGTTATGCTACAGCTAACCTAATAATTTTTTTTTTTTTTTTTAAAACTCTTTGTCTCAGGGGCATAATGTATAGGTTGGAATGCTGGCTAAATTATACAGCTGGACAATAATATGAAAAGGAATCTTTTTATAAGCTGGCAGCATTTAAGTCTCTGTTATAACTAGCAGGTGCTCAGTGTTAAAAAGTTTTTTTATATTGGTTTGACACACAAAAGTGTTTAAAAAATCCTATATCTGATTATTTACTTGGATGGATATTTCCTTTTCTCTCTCTTCTCCTTTTCCTTTCTTTTCCTCTTTCTTTCTGGCATAGCTGGTCTTAGACGCACTAGATTGAAGACAAACCACTTTTTTGTAGAAACTCTCCCTGTTTTTTCTTATTTTATTTTTTTTCACACTTAATCTGCACTTGATTTTTTTTTTTCACGCACATTATATGGATACATTTATTAATTCACCAACATACCAAAAACACACCCCTCCAGCAATGGCCGGCAAAACTAGAGAGAGGAAAATTAAAAACACTTTAGAAACTGCGGTTGAGATCCATCCTGTAAGTACAGCCTCTTCAAGAATTAATGAATATACTGATATGCAGGCTCTGGTTGAGAACATAACGAATGCCTGAACACCTTAGTTGGATGCCCACAGATCAGAAATTAAGCAAGATATTTTAATATTAACTACCGAAGTCAGACCATTTTCTAAAAGGATTCAAGAGGCTGAGCTGAGGATATCTGATCTGGAAGATAATAATGTGTTGTTACAAACTAAACTTGAAACTAATAGTCTTACTCTTCAAAAAATGCAATACAAAATAGACAACCTTGAGAATAGGTCACGCAGAAATAACATTAGGATAATTGGACTTCCAGAGAATAAAGCAAATGAAAATCTAATAGAATTAACTCTAGTTAATCTCCTGGGCATCCCTGCCTCATACCCCATTATTAAGGTGGAACGGTTTCATAGAGTAGGGGGACAAATAGCTAATACCAGTAGGGAACAGCGACCAAGACTGGTTACAGCTAAACTCCTTAATTTCCAAGATAAAGTAACCTTGCTGCAATACTATCGGAAATCTCAACTGGTCCTATTAGGAGGGGTGAAGATTTCTCTCTTCCAAGATTTCTCTTACGAGACTTCCATGAGGAGAAGGGAAATGTCGCAGCTATGCACAAAACTCATTAACTTAGGAATTCAAGCTACAATAGTATACCCAGCTATATTAAGAATTACAATTAATGGCCAAACGAGTTTCTTTGACAACCTTAAAGGGACACTGAACCCAAATGTTTTCTTTTATGATTCAGACAGAGCATGCAATTTTAAGCAACTTTCTAATTCACTCCTATTATCAAATTTTCTTCGTTCTCTTGCTATCTTTATTTGAAAAAGAAAGTCCAGAACCTTGGACAGCACTTGTTTATTGGTGGATTAATTTATCCACCAATCAGCAAGAACAACCCAGGTTGTTCACGAAAATGGGCCAGCATCTAAACTTACTTTCTTGCTTTTCAAATATAGATACCAAGAGAATGAATAAAATTTGCTAATAGGAGTAAAATAGAAAGTTGCTTAAAATTGCATTCTCTATCTGAATCACAAAAGAAAAAATTTGGGTTCAGTGTCCTTTTAAGGAGGCTGAGAAATTTATGTCAGAAAAGGGAATAACACAAATTGCGTAGTTATAAGAATGACTCTTGTCTTCTCTTTTCTTCTTTTACTTTCTTTTGATGTACTATATGTACTTTCAGGATTGGTGGTTACTTAATAAAAGGGGGGGGGGTTCCCCCGGATGTATTTAAATGAAAAGAGGAAAAGAAGCTTAAGACTGGATTTTATGATGAGAGGGAGAGGGGGGATTGGGAGGGAAGGGTTCTCCTTTCCTTCTTTTTTTTTCCTCTTCTGCTTGTTTACTTGTTTGTTTGTTTTGTTTAGAACATGGCTGAGAACAATAATCTAAACATAGTATGTTGGAATATAGGGGGGTGTTACTTCCCCAATCAAATGGAAAGCAGTTCTCACACACCTCAAGAAATTAAAAAGTAATATAGCTCTTATTCAAGAAACACATTTAGATTTTTTTGAAACACTCAAATTTAAGTCTTCCTGGGTTGGAGAGGTAGTGGCCGCTTCAGGTAAGAATAGAAAGAGAGGAGTGGCAATCACCAGATACTATAAAATATATGCAGATTCTGAGGGCAGGTATCTTCTGCTACAGTTAAAAATAATGAATTGCCTAAAGCCTCAAATTACCTCCACATTAACTAAATTATATAATTCATACTATCAAGATCTGGTACCCCCTTCCAAAATGTTCACCATGGCACATGTATTTCTAATTCCTAGGCCTGGGAAGGACCCTGAGCTACCTGAATCATATCGTCCCATATCCCTCCTCAATTTGGACTACAAGATCCTAATGAAGATCTTGACTGATAGATTGAAATTGATTCTGATCAATATCATCCACCCGACCAGACTGGGTTCATGTGTCAAAGAACTTCAGTGACTAACCTGAGACGGGTGTTACATGCCATCTCCCATTTTTCTGAAAACTCTGAATTTCAGGGGACTTGCGGCTTGTCGGAGGCCTTCCTGCTGTCCTTGGATGCTGAGAAGGCCTTTGACAGGGTGGAATGGAGTCATCTTTTTGATGCTTTGAAGTGCTTCGGCTTCTCAGGCTCCTTCTTACATTATATTAGTAATGTATATGCGACTCCCTGGATCCATATTATGGCCAACGGTCTCTTCTCCCCACGTATAACATCACAGAGGGGCACTAGGCAGGGTTGCCCCCTTTCCCCTTTGCTCTTTAATTTGGCTTTGGAGCCTCTTGCTATCAAACTATGAAGCATAAGCTCTCACAAACTTCCTTTGGAAGGGGGGTAGGCCGAGAGTAGCTCTTTCTAATTTATATGCACACCCCTATCAGGGAGGACTAAGACTGCCTAACCTAAAACTTTACAATTGGGCGGCACTAATACGTCTAATGTTGGATTGACACTTAAACACTAAACACTTTTATACACCAGAATTGGAGAGCTCCGCCTTAGGGATGTGGAATCTTGCCTTTTTGCCTTTTGCTGCTATTACAGATGTCCCTGCTGACATCAAAACTTACTTTCTTTATAGAGATATACTGAGAGCTTGGCACATGACCTTGTGTCAGCTGGGACATAAATGTGTATCCTCTAGGCTAATCCTGCTTCGAGGTAATGTTGACTTTCCCCCTGGCATTGACACCTCTCCCTTAATTGTTTAGGAGGAGCTGGGTCTACGCTCAGTTGGGGACGCTCTGGATCTGGCCCAACACAGGGTGAAGGCATTCTCCGACTTGCAAAGTCAGTTTAGGATACCGCAACTTCACTTTTATGCTTATCTACAAATGCGACACTATATTACACAGTTAATTAAAACAGACTCTCACTTTTGGGAACCACATGCCCTCATTTCCTCAGTAGCATCATTTAAATTGGGAAACTTCACAATCTCAGGGCTCTATAGGACCTTACTAAGTAAAGGGAAATCTAAAACTCTGACTGCATTGGGGGATTTGTGGAACAGGGACCTTGATAGAGATGATACAGTTGTAGCAATACAAAATAGCATAGAAGCGGTAAGGAAGGCAACTTAATCCATGACTCTTAATCACAATTTAGGTTGCTGCACAGGGATTACATTATTCCTCGAAGATTGTCCAAGTGGAACTCGAAAATAGCAAATGAGTGCAGCAAGTGTAGGTTGACCAATCCAGATTTTCTGCATTATTTTCAATCATGCACTCAGGTTTAGCAGTTTTGGAGCAAAATTAGCTATTGGATTAGCAGTACCTTTGCCATCAATGTAAATATAGGACTAGAACAGATTTGCTTTCTAGACTGGAAAGAGCAGTCCTCTGCTCTCAGATCATTGCTAACCACGGTGGTCCTGATTGCAAGAAAGAGCATTCTGGGGGTATGGACGGTAAAGACGGCCCCTTCTTTTATAACATTTAAACATAGGCTTTATAGACAGCTGCTTATCAAACAGTTAGACACTAAAATGGATACTACTAAAAGACTAAAGCACTTTCAACACAAATGGCAGACATATATTAAAACATTGAGTCTTGACATACAAAGACAAATTCTCATGCCCTTTGCACACATGGAAATCATGTTGACGGTCTCTTTGAGGGGTGAATGGAGTTTCCTGTATCAAACAAAAGAAAGAGTACAGACTGGGGGGGGGGGGGAGAACTGATTGGAGGTAGAAGGGAGCTGTGAGGGCGTTTCTCTCCCTTTTTTTCTCTATCAATTACCACAATAGATAACATATATATCAAGGCACTACAGAAGTTCACATGTGTGTTCTGTTTATAGATAACAACTGGTTTTGTTAAATTGTTTATAGTTTTAAGTTGTAAGTTAATAGGTGTTTAAAATAATAAAAAAAAAGGAGGACAAACTATGTCTAAGTGATGTGACACTTAACCCTGAACTTGACTAGTGTCATAAAAACCATACAGTGTCATGAAAAGTTTGGAAATCAAGCACAAGGATGAATCAAAAGAACAAAGCGGTGATGGACTCATACCACTAATATTCTTTTCACATTGTGATCAACCTTGTGTGTATCTTGAGTACCTAGATATTGTATTTCATTGATAGAAGTGAACTGTAATGTTGATGTCTCATTACTTGTCTTCAATAAAAAATCATTTAAAAAAAATAAATAAATAATTAATTGCATCTATACGATCTGTAATGTATACGCACCTAATATAATTAGCTCAGACTTTTGGGATATGGTTCAAACAAAAATTTTGAAATGTACGGAGGGCTACCTTATTATCAGAGGGGATTTTTATATGGCCCCCCAATATCCATTGGATAGGCTTAGGAAAATATTCCCTTTAGTTAAGACAAAAAGAGATGCCTTAGAATCCAAGTTGTTCAAAAAGATTTTCTCAAATTTGTCAGTTAGAGATATAGGGAGGACTCAAAATGCTGATGTTAGATAATTTACATGCCTATCCAAAGCTCATAAATCATTATCCAGGATTGACCTGTTTTTGGTGGATGATAAAACAGCCAAACTCCAGGTTAAAACAGATACAGTATATACCCTATCTCTATATCAGACCACGCACCAATATCTTTGCGAATTGCCATCTCCAGCATCTTAACTTTTTTTCCCCCAGGTATCTTTATACGGATATTAAATTTTAGGATTTCCTTAAAAAGAAATTCAATGAATTAGTACAATTCAATGGTGATTATATAACCAAACCAGTGATTTTCTGGGAAACAGCAAAGGAAGTTTTGAGAGGGGAAATTATAGCATATACATCAATAGAGAGGAAAAGATATTTGTAGAAAGAACAGGAAGTTCTAAAATTCTTAACCAAATCGTATAATCGCTATGTGGCAGACAGATCTATGGAAAATTGGGAGACTTACAATAGAGCCAAAAGAGAAAGAGATACTTTCTTATTACATAAAACAACGCAATCTGAAATTAGGTCCCAAGCCAAGTTTTCGGAAACAAAACTGGGAAGTTATTAGCATCATTAGTTAAAAATATAAATAAATCACCAGTAATTGATAGGATACAAAACGGGAAAAAACTGGTAACATCACCGGACGAAGTGATGCAAGTTTTCTCCACATATTATGATAATTTATATGCCTGGAAAGAATCAAATATATCACATAGCGATATATTTTGGGAGAAGATTCAAAATCCTACTTTGACCTCTGATTAAAGTACGAATTTGAACTCATCTATCTCGGAATTTGAAATTAAAAAAGCTATTAAAAACTTACACCTAGATAAGGCACCAGGCCTGGATGCAATCCCCAATGAGATTTATAAAATTTTAAGTCAAGATATTACCCCATACCTAGAAAATCTTTTTAACTTTTATTATTATGGGGATAATACTATCCCATCGAATTTCTCAGCATCAGTAACTACGCTGATCTTGAAGCCAGGAAAGGATCATTTAAAAAAATAATCTTATAGACCCATAGCACTACTTAATTCTGATTACAAAATACTTACCTCCATTCTTGCCAGTCATCTGCAAACTCTTTTACCAAATATTATCCATCCAAGCCAGGCAGGGTTCATGCATAAGAAAAACTCTGCAGCCAAGATAAGATATTTTTTTTTAACAATTAATTATTATAATGCATCAGAAGGAATCACTGAAAAGAGGAAAATAAATTTATAAGATTTAGCGATTATTTCAGTAGATGCAGAAAAAGCGTTTGACTCCATTCACTATGACCATTTAATTTTTTCTTTATATAAATTTGGATTCAAAGAAAATTTTGTCAGATTTATTCAAAATTTGTATAGCAATGTTACTACAAAATTAGTTGTGAATAGCAATTTATCACCAGATATACGGCTTAGCAGAGGTACACGACAAGGATGTCCTTTGTCTCCTTTTCTCTTTAATATTATAATTGAACCCTTGGCTATTATGATTAGGCAATATTAGGAGGGCATTAAAGTAGGACATCAAGAACTTAAAATAGCTCTATATGCAGATGATATTCTTTTATATGTGTCGAATACTAAAATAAATATTCCAAGAATATTAAACACTATCGAGCAGTTTGGGTTCTTTTCTGGTTACAAGATTAACACCTCGAAATCTGAAATTTTCGGGATCAAGAGGAATAGAGAATCTATTAAGGAAATCCCTTTAAAAATGGCAACTAAGTGTTTCAAATATTTGGGTATTTACATAGCTCTTCACCCAGAAAATTGGTACAATCTTAATATTCTCCCTGTTCTTGATAAAGTTAAAGAGTCCATTAGAAATTGGCAAAGTTTTCCTCTTTTTATATCGGGGAGGATAGCTTTATTTTAAATGGTTCTTCTTCCAAAAATATTGTATGTGATGCAACATACCCCTGTTTTTCTGAGAGGAAGGGATTTGAAAGATTTAAATACTGCAATCCGTGTATTTATTTGGCAAAAGAAAGCCACAAATCTCTTTAAAAAAGCTCTGCCTACCGAGAATATTAGGAGGTTTAGCGCTACGTGATGTACGAATATATAAATTAATTTTTTTAGCACGGATAGTGATTGATTGGATTTTGAAATTAGAGTATTACACAAATAATGACATAGAAATTAATACAACATACCCACTCTCCATGGTAGCTTTGATACACTGTGAATCCACTATAGTACCTAAAAATATTTGTTTTAAAAATCTGTGTATACCCCTATTTTAGCCTGGCGAAAGATTCTTGTAATGTTATCAATCCAACCCAATATTTCTAAATATCAAGTTATTCTAGGAAATCCAGAATTTCAACATGGGACACAGGTGTTCCAGAAATGGAAAAGTTCAGGGTTAAACAGGATCTCCCAACTAATAGGAACAGAAAATCAAACAGTGAAAACATTTAATGCTTTGAGTCAAGAATTTGATCTTTCAAATAAAGATTTTTTTGCATATTTACAAGTTAGACATTACAAATCAAAGATAGTGATGGAGCGCGGCTGGAGATGGGACTGGGGTAGGATAGAGGATTGGCTTACTTTGGCTGGAAATTGTATTTTGTCTGTCTCCACTGGGTACCATATACTTATTTCACAAGAAGGTGATTTTAATGTGAGAGAAATCTCCCAACAGTGGGGTAATCTAATTCCTTCTGAAACAGTAACTGCAAGTATGGTCCAAAGGTCTCTTGGGCTGGTAATGCAAACTACACTATCATCAACCTGCATAGAAGCACATATGAAATTAATATATAGAACCTATTATACCACGGAGAAGGGCTGGAAATGGGGAGATTAAACCTTTAGTTCCTGTCCTAGATGTTCTTACCCAAGGGCCAATTTGATTCATATGATCTGGGAATGCCCGAAAATGTATCAACTATGGCAAAAAATAATATATTGGGCACTCAAGAGACTCAAGCTGCCCATGAGTAACATTCACATTATACATATAGTTTTTCTTTGGGAGGGGACTCCTGAAGGCCAATATAAGAAACTGATTCATTTGATCATTTTGGCGGTTATATACCTGATTCTCAGGAAATGGAAAGAGCCAGTTGTCCCTAATATTCTGGAAGTTATGAATTATTTGAAAAAACAGTATATACTAGAACAATATAACGTAGATCTTAATAATGATCTAGATATATGTACTTTTTTCAAAAAATGGTCTCCTTTCATTAAAACTCCCCCCCCCCCCCAAATTAAATTGCTCTTCTCATTTATCCCTTTAGAAATTCGGAAATAGTTTTATTAGGGGTATGGTGAAAAACGTGGTGGGGTGCTCTTTTTTTTTTTTCTCTCCCCCCTCCTCCCTCAATTAATTTAGCGAACTAGCAGAAAGAAAGATAAAAAATGATATTATAACTCCTAAACAGTCTTACACTATTAAGATAATCTGGGGATTTGTTAATGTAATTCTCTTGAAAGTAATGTATGTAATTTAATACATTATTTGGTTAAGATCTAATGTTAAGACAAATGAAAATGCCTTGGAAAATTATATGACAAGAATATGACTATGTAGTAGAGTTTTTAATATGATTGCCTATGCTAACAAGTCCTAAGTTATAGGAGACATACAAGAGGATTTGTTTCTCTGTCCTTTTTTTTTTCTTCTCTCTATGTCTTTTTTACTTGGGATGAAAAGTATTTTGTTTTAGTAATGTGGTATGGTTCCAAATCAAAATGAATGTATAATTATGATCAAATACTGTATTTTTGTTTTTGGACTAGACTGTCTCTTTAAGGACTTGTCCTCTGCATGGTGGAACTAAAAAGAAGAGGAAACCACCCCAAAATGTTCTACGGGGAATTATGTTTTGTGTTTCTTTTTCCATTAAGCCAAAGTTCCTTAACACTAACCAAACCCACTCTCCCTGGCCATGTAAATGGGCTCAAGGCTCCTAAGTTTTTTTTATTATTATTATTATGATTGAGTTCCCCCTTATAACTATAGGAATGTAATCAATTAGTAAATACCTTTCTGTCAAGTTTTTATACATTTTCCTATAAATATTTTTTTTAGAGCATTTACCTTTTAAAACCCGTCTTGACATTTCACTGGCCTTTTTTTGGCTGTCAATCTCACCCATGTTAAGCTCATATTTTTAATAAACACATTAATTTCAAAGTTTAATCAAAATGTAAAAAGAATGAACAAAACACACTTTTTAATCTATGAGACACGCTCAACGAAGCATTAACATCAGAGAGTTCTTTTAAATTACAATGAGGATTTTAGCCTTCATAATAATTGTATTCATATACTGAAACAAGATAACAAAAGGGTTAATTGCAAACAAAACATAAACTGCACTTGTTAAGAGACTATAATAACCTACAAATATAGCCATAAGACAGTGTTAAGCAATAGTTAATCAATTCCTTGTAGGTCTGTGACAAGCCTGTGAAGATGTTATTTGTTTACTCATTACAAATGTAGGAAATACAGATGTTTTGGAATTATCACTGTATTTTGGACACTCTGAAATATTCAATCAAAACACTTATCTAAGATTAAAATACAGTTGTTACAAGTTAAAAAGTTATATTTCTAATTATTAAGCACTTTATTTTAGACAAGGCATGATTATTATTATTTTTTTTTTACAAATTCAAGGCTATAACCTTTCTGGAAATAAATCATATTCCTTTACATTGTTGTGTTTTTTATTTTTAACCTCCAATTTAAATGCAGTTATGGAAATGGCATCTGGGATATTTTCTCTAATTACTATTTCATTTTGTTGGAAATAGTGGGTGGGTTGTTTAACCATGTGCATCCAAAAGATAATTAAACTCATGATTATGTAATTTCTATTGAAATCATGGTACATTTCCTTTCTATTGCTAAGGTTTATTTATGATATGCACTAGTGATGTCCACCTGAAATCATTTTGACTTTTATTAGGTCTTTTTCTATGATGCCACTTAGTGGTTTGGTCAAGTGGCTTCAGTGCTATTATTTGTAATAGTAATATGTAAATGAGGTAACAATCAAATCATGTTTTTTTAAAAATACAGAAAAGGCTTAAAGGAATAATTCAGTCATAAACCCTCGGTTTTGTAAATTTAAATTGAATTATATGAAATTGTGTTTTATAACAATCATAAATCATTTGTTGCATACACATCCTTGCAATTCTTTGAGATATATTACATCTGAAAACAATTCATTTTTTTCAAGCTTTTGTTATGTGCAGTATCCTACCAACTCTAGACAATCTCAGTAAACTAAATGAAGAAAGTTTGGCCTTTAGTAAATATTGAACTATAATTAAAGGGACATCTATGTATCTATATACTCTATAAAAATTTACTCCAGCATTTAAATATATAAATGTATATGAAAGGTGTGGAAGGGAAGGTGGGAAGTGAGTGTTCAGCCCAGAGGTGAAGGGGGAGATAGTGGGAGGTAGTGGGAGTGACCCTACCTTATAGAAAACAAGATTGAAGGGAGCGGGAGGCATGGAATGCTGCACTATGGAAAAGGTGTAAGGGAGTGGGATTATCAGTGACAAAGTGGTTGGGGGTAAGGGGATCTCTACACTACAGAAAAAATATAAAATAATATAAAATAAAAAAAACTAGGTTGGCAGCATCTAGTGAGGGGGGGTGTTAGAAAACTGCTTTGGGGGATCAGGGAGGTTGGTGGATGAGGAGGGTTCAAATAAAAAAAAATACTACCTCTAAACTGCATATTGGCAGACTCTCTGCCAGTACCTAAGATAGTGGTGACCAGTGGGTGGTGAGGAAGGGAAGAGAGCTGTTCTGGAGGGATCAGGGGGTGAGAGGTGTCAAGTGGCAGGATAATCTCTAAACTACATCTAGCATTAACCGTACAAGCTACCTGATTAACCCCTTCACTGCTGGAAATTTTAGAAGTGTGGTGCACAGCTGCAATTAGCGGTCTTCTAATTGCCAAAAACAATGGCAAAGTCATGCATGTCTCCTGTTTCTGAACAAAGGGTATCCAAGAGCCTCTTTTACATCCCTTTGTGTCATGATTGCACAAGCGGTAT
The DNA here is from genome assembly GCF_027579735.1 of Bombina bombina. Classification (NCBI taxonomy): domain Eukaryota; kingdom Metazoa; phylum Chordata; class Amphibia; order Anura; family Bombinatoridae; genus Bombina; species Bombina bombina. The sequence continues at coordinate 224,609,306 of NC_069500.1, forward strand.
GTAAATTATTTCAGTGAGAAAATCAAAGTTTGCATGAAAGGTAGCAATGTTTTTTTATATGATCGCATTTGGTGACAAAATGGTGGCATGACATATACCAACATGGGCCAAGATCAATACCTTGGGTTCTCTAATAAAAAAAACATATAGTTTTGATAAGTAAATAAAAAAAAGCAAGGTTCTATTTCTGTTTATATGGAGTGATAGCAAAAATGCTAAAACGTCTCTGCTCTTTTGGGCAAGTTTTTCTCCCGGTCCTTAAAGGGATAGAAAAGTCAAAATAAAACTTGCATGAATTAGATAGAGTATTTAATTTTAAGACACATTTAAATTCACTTCAATTTTCAGATGTGCTTCTTCTCTTGGTATCCCTTGTTGAAAAAGAATATGCACATATCCAACACTAGTGGTAGCTAGCTGCTGATTGGTGCCTGCTAGTAGTCCAGTGCTGCTCTTTCAGCAAAGTATAGCAAGAGAATAAAACAAATTTGATAATAGAAGTAAATTGGAAAATTGTTAAAAATGTTATGTTCTATCCAAATCAAGAAAGAAAATGGTGGGGTTTCTTGTCCTTTAAAGGGGTTAAGTTAACGTTACAGAATCTCCGTTAAATATTTTTTGCATAGAGAACTTGCTATGTTAATACATAAAACTTGTATCTATCATTAACCAAGGGTGATGTCCTTTTAAATGGAAAATTGATTAAAAAAAAAATTGCTATGCATCCACATAGTGCAGTAAATAGAATACCTTGTTCCTGAATTAAACTTGACAAGTTTATCTCTTTTGTGGTTGTATTTTTTTTTTAACAATATTGGTAATGTAACAAAGCTCAGACTGAAATGCCCTAAACTTAAAAAGCAATTTCCAGTTTAGTTTAGTTCAAACAATTTTGCAGTTACAATAATTATTTTGAGCATTAGGTGGCTAAGCAAATTTCAAAATCACTTTTTATCCAATTAAGCCAAAATCAATTATATGCAAGTTTTTTTTTTCTTTTTAATTAACTAGGGCAGTTACTTCTACTTATTTTAGCCATAAATTAATGATAATATATATATATATATATAAATATATGCGTGTGTGTGTGTAGATAGATAGATAGATAGATAGATAGATAGATAGATAGATAGATAGATAAAAGAGAAGTAGTGTATATAGATACATAGATAGATAGATAGATAGATAGATAGATAGATAGATAGATAGATAGATAGATAGATAGATAGATACAGTGGATATAAAAAGTCTACACACCCCTGTTAAAATGTCAGGTTTCTGTGATGTAAAAAAATGAGACAAAGATAAATCATTTCAGAACATTTTCTACCTTTAATGTGACCTATAAACTGTACAACTCAATTGAAAAACAAACTGAAATATTTAAGGTGAAGGGAAGTAAAAATAAAAAAATAAAATAATATGGTTGCATAAGTGTGCACACCATTAAACTAAGACTTTGTTGAAGCATCTTTTGATTTTATTACATCACTCAGTATTTTTAGGTATGAGTCTATCAGCATGGCACATCTTGACTTGGCAAGATTTGCCCACTCTTCTTTGCAAAAACACTCCAAATCTGTCAGATTGTGAGGGCATCTCTTGTGCACAGTCTTCTTCAGATTACCCCACAGAGTTTTGATCTGATTCAGGTCTGGGCTCTGGCTGGGCAATTCCAAAACATTAATCTTCTTCTGGTGAAGCCATTCCTTTGTTGATTTGGATGTATGCTTTGGGTCATTGTCATAATGAAAGATGAAGTTCCTCTTCATGTTCAGCTTTCTATCAGAAGCCTGAAGGTTTTGTGCCAATATTGACTGGTATTTGGAACTGTTCATAATTCCCTCTACCTTGACTAAGGCCCCAGTTCCAGCTGAGGAAAAACAGCCCCAAAGCATGATGCTGCCAACACCATGCGTCACTGTGGGTATGGTGTTCTTTTGGTGATGTGCAGTGTTGTTTTCGCGCCAGACATATCTTTTGGAAATATGGCCAAAAAGTTCAACCTTGGTTTCATCAGATCATAACACATTTTCACACATGCTTTTGGGAGAGTTCAGATGTGTTTTTGCAAAATTTAGCCAGGCTTGGATGTTTTTCTTGGTAAGAAAAGGCTTCTGTCTTGCCACTCTACCCCATAGCCCAGACATATGAAGAATATGAGAGATTGTTGTCACATGTACCACACAGCCAGTACTGGCCAGTTATTCCTGCAGCTCCTTTAATATTGCTGTAGACCTCTTGGCAGCCTCCCAGACCAGTTTTCTTCTCATCTTTTCATCAATTTTGGAGGGACATCCAGTTCTTGGTAATGTCACTGTTGCGCCATATTTCCTCCACTTGATGATGACTGTCTTCACTGTGTTCCATGGTATATCTAATCCCTTGGAAATTCTTTTGTACCCTTCTCCTGACTGATACCTTTTAACAATGAGATCCCTCTGATGCTTTGGGAGATCTCTGCGGACCATGGCTTTTGCTGTAAGATTCAACTAAGAAAATGTCAGGAAAGACCTACTAGAACAGCTGAACTTTATTTGGGCTTAATCAGAGGCACTTTAAATGATGGCAGGTGTGTACTGACTCCTATTTAACATGATTTTGAATGTGATTGCTTAATTCTGAACACAGCTACACCTTCAGTTATAAGAGGGTAATCTCATTGCTTTACTCTGTTATGTATATGTGGAAGCAAGTGTACAATTTCTCTTAACTCTGATCAGCTGACCCTTTGCCATCGCAAAGGGGACATGCTTGGGGTGGCAGCTTTTGGCATGCAAGAGTGTGTTTTTAGTAATGGGTTTCCTATGAATATCACATAGGATCTTCCCCTGTTCACTGACTTGTAGAGTGAGATCCAAGTAGTTTATATATTCCCTGTGCATTTCAGATGTAAATCTGAGACCAACTTTATTGTCATTTAGGTTGTTGAGAAATGTACTTAGTTCTCTATCTGATCCCTTCCAAATGAATATAAAAGCATCAAGAACGTATAGGATATAAAGGATATGAATCACAAATATATACTTTACATCTCTTTATATTAGATATGATTGTCTTCAGTTAGACAGATGTAGTCTCCTGTCTTGTGTATACTTCGGCGATGATTCTGGAATTTCCAACAGTAAATGTAATTGCAAAGTACATGTGTAAATAAATATAATATATTATAGGTATCTGATAAGATACATGTTCATACCATATCATGAGCACTATATATCTGTGTACATTTTAGATTAATATTATAATTATATTGCACGATTTAACACATCTAAAATTTGCATGTAATACTTAATTTGTGTATATACAGTATGTACGTATAAGATAGAGTAGTATATGTAGTCTTCATCTAAGATATTGATATGTATGTATATATATATATATATATATATATATATACACACACACCCCTGAAAGTAAAAGTATATATCCCTACCCTGTCTCAATGCTATTGTTATAATTTATATTTGATATGATTTTTAAAAAAATCTATTGTAATTCAGCTTACATCCTAAATATTTACAGTATTTTGTGGGGACTATGTTCCTTTAACACATCTGGATGATAAGAAAATTATAGCGAGTACAATGAGTTAATCTCTAAAGAGAGAATATTAAGTTATAGGTTTTTAAACATGTAATCATAAACAACACACCCACAATATTGATGGTTTTGATTGGATACATAGAGTCCAATAGATGATTTTATCATTTCCTGTGCAGGTGTATTGGATAGCTACGATTACGGCTAAACACCGAAACATGTCAGCATTTCAATACTCATTGTTGTGTTTGCTGTAACCTTTGCTATGGACCTCCTGAAGTCTTTTTACCTTATTTTGAATACCAATAAATGAACTTTTATTTAAACTACCAGCTTAGGATACAGTTTTTTGCTTATTGTTCTAAGAATATATGGACCAGGAATCGTCAGGATGACTGAGCTCCCACACAGTCCCTTACGGAGAGCTGAGAAGCACCGGGTTTCAAATATCTGGATAGGCTGAAGAGGTCCCATGTGACTCGACACTCCCCCCTTAGGTTGATTATCCATGCGGCTTGGACACTGAGGATGCCGACACACAGAGGAAAAGTGCAGAGTTGGTGTGGTGAGTTGACACAGCTACTAGCTGTAGAGCAACTGCTGCTCCGGTTTTTCATTACTCCCGTTTTTTACTGTATAAATCTCAAATGTTGCAACAGATGGAGAAGATCCGGTAATTGACCTACAGTTAAGGGGAGATGTGTGGTGTTGTTGTACCCTACGAAGATTCAGTGATTGAATCGCTGCTATATGTGCATATACACACAGCCTGCCTAAGGAACTGTATTTCACAAAGTGATATAACATTATACAGTATAGACACTGGTGCATACCCCCTTTAGACTTGATATATATATATATATATATATATATATTTATCCAGAAATAAAAAGCACTCACCGGGTCTTTATGCAAACAAACAAGTTTAATGTGACGTTTCGGAGTAACACCCCGTCTTCAGACAACTTCTTACAGACAAAATAAATTACTCACCCTTTATAGCCGTGACCCACTCCCAAATGTGTCTCTGCTGATGGCGTACCGGAAGTCAGACAGCCGCGCTGTGAACCACTGCGTCATCGGTTGTCATGGCGACCAGGACGCTCATCGGCAGTCTGCGTGTAAAACTAAAAACAACACTGCATAAATGTCATGACAAGAAGATATGTACAAACAAAAAATCCCACATAATTATGGCAGTCTAACAAAGAACAGCATTACACATAAAGCCTGACTTATATGTAATAAAGGGGAGAATATGTCACAGCTATTTACATAGGCAACATTAGTTCTATAGATAAAGCTCGCTAAGAACTCAGTGTAGCAAATCTGTAGTATAGGTAGAGGGTATCAGTACTGAACGGGGATATGATCTAATCCTAACTCCCTATACTTGCAGTAATGGGAAACCTTATACTTTGGCCCCTGTTGCATATAAGCGTGTAAAACAAATCCTACTATGTTTATATATAAAGCAGATCTACTAATTAAACCACTCTTATATTACAGATAATAGCTTAATGGTCGAGCAGTGGCCAGATTATAGAGACTATTTTGTTAAGTGGTCAAACACTCTGATAAAGCTTTGTGTCAAATTTAAACACATAATAGCATAGGAGGCATACGGTCCATTATGCATCTTAGGTCATAGTAGGAATTAAAAGGAATAGGAGAAGAAAATGGAAAAACCATATTATAAACTTGCTGATCAAGAGAGACAGAGTTCATAGCATTGTCCATCATAGAAAACAATGACAATCCAAATTGACATTCAATCCTTGAGGGGCCATGGTGCCCAAGGTGAAGATCCACTTGGATTCTCGTTGCAATAGTAGTCTCCCTCTATCACCTCCTCTCACAAGTGGGGGTACATGGTCAATGATTATGTATTTTAAGTCAGAAACAGAGTGTTTGGCCATGGCAAAATGCCTGGCCACTGGCTGATCAGAGTCCCCACGGTCAATAGCCGTTCTAATGGCTGACCTGTGGTTGGCCATCCTTGTCCGAAGATCATCAATGGTCTTTCCTACATAGAATAAACCACATACACAGTGTAGCAAATACTGATTTTCCAGTTGTCAGGCCGTTACAAGTAGTACATCCCAGGCAGCGGAAACAACCAGGTTTGGCATTTAGCCACGTCTCCTTCATATAACACCCCCTGGGATCCGTTTTAATTAGTTGGTCTCTCAGGGACCTGGCTCTCCGAAAGCCAATTCTCGGTGGTGGTAGTCCAAAGAATGGCAGATCTCTATCAGTGGCCACAACTGACCAGTGTTTCCGTACACTTTCAATGATCCCTGGTTTATCAATGTCAAAAGTTGTAAGGAATGTCATTCTCTTATCCACATCATTGGTTGTTTTGTGGACCAATAGATCTGCTTGCTGTAATTTTAATACATCCAATTTCTTCTGTTCCAAATCATGCTGTGTATATCCTCTTTGGATGAATCTTGACTCCATCTCCAACATTTGTTGCTCTCTGAGGCTCTCATCGGTGTTGTTTCTAGCTGTTCTTTTAAATTGGGAAGTAGGTAGTGCACGTTTCAGAGCAGGGGGGTGACAGCTATGTGCATGCAACAGAGAGTTGCGATCCGTGTCTTTCGTATACAAAGTTGTTAATAGGCGTCCCTCTCTCTTAAAAATTCTTAAATCAAGAAATTCCACACTGGCGGTACTATATACCATCTTGAATTTTATTGCTGGATGGGCATTGTTCACACTCAGAAACCAATTTAATAGATCCTCCTCTGTGCCATTCCACAGCAAGAAGAGGTCATCTATATATCTCTTATAGCAAGCAACTCTTGTGTCCTGGAATAGTAGTGTGCCCACCGTTTCGAATTCTGCCATAAAAAGATTGGCATATGTGGGGGCTACGTTTGACCCCATGGCCGTTCCTGCAATTTGCAGGAAGAATTCTCTCTCAAATCGAAAATAGTTCATTTCCAAGCAGGCTGTGATAATTTTGTCTCACCAAACTTCAGAGAATATTTAATAAAAATAAAATAAATGGAATGTAGCTCTATTCTTGTAAACAGCAAGTAAATATAACTTATTCTACTAGCATGTACAAGGTGAGCATTTACTTTTAGTAATTGAAGTGAAAAGTATGGTTTAAACCTCTATGAATGATAATAATAAATCTTATGAGAGATACTTATTAAGCCTCTATAATATAAGCAATGATTCATTAATAAAAAAAAAAAAAGAAAAAATTAGAAAAAATCCTTTATATTCAGGATAAGAAACGAAGTGATAGAGTTCAACTCTAGATAAGTAATGTTCAAATATCTTTCCTTAAGTTTCACGCACTCACACAAACACTCTAAAATATATATACAAAGTTCCAGCACACACGCAATATTGACCAGCAAGGAGGAGGTTAATTCAGTGTAATACACCTCAGGTAAGTAAAAACACTTAGCGTTATATTTGTAAACCTTGTGATTTGTATATAATACGATACCCAAACCAGCGTGGTGACAAGACCAGATTTTCCCAGGAGCGATGGTGTAGCGTGGAGAGCGGTAATAACAGCAGAGTAAGTGCTAAACCGGAGAATAGTAGAGAGCGGCGTTCCGGTAGCAGCTTGTGTGAGTGCGGCTTCAGCCGCGTGTGAATAGAGTTCCGGTAGCGTAGGGATACGATTAGAAGTATCAGTCCAAAAGATTCAGGAATGAAGTGCAGCAAACTTTGAGATACAAACAGCCTTCAAAAAATAAAATACTTAAGACCTGAAAGGGATAAGTAAACTGCTTGGAAAGAGCAGTAGCACAGGATGAGAGAATCCACTTTAATTTTCAGACACTGAGTAATGGAAAAGTACTTCCTTAAATAGGAGGAAGTGCTGATAGTCAGAAAGTCTTAAAGGGATATCACATCCCCCCCTTCTCAGGGAATCACCCCCGGGGATTCCAGACCAGGTTTAAGGGGGTAACGATGATGAAATGACTTCACCAGACGAGGGGCATGAACTTCTGAATGAAGATGCCAGGAATCATCCTCTGGACCGTAACCCTTCCATCTGATGAGATATTCTAATCTTTGTCGTCGAATCCTAGAATCCAGTATTGATTCAACTTCAAATTCCTCTTGAAGATCCACTGAGATAGGAGGTGGAAGATCAACTGCCGTGCGTGTTATTGAATGGAAAGGTTTCAATAATGAAATATGGAAGGTGGGATGAAACTTGTAATCCTTGGGTAACGTGAGCTTGACCACATTGGGATTTATTATCTGCTCTACAGGGTAAGGTCCCAGAAACTGGTTAGCCAATTTCTTGCTAGGGACCTGAAGTTTGAGGTTTTTAGTAGATAGTAACACTAAGTCACCTATTTTAAATTCAGGTCCAATCGAATGTTTTCGATCATAGTATTTCTTTTGGTATTCCTTAGCCTCAGCTAGATGTGTTTTCAATACTTTCAATCGATCTTGAAGTTTGGAAGAAAAATCTAAAGCTGAAGGGGAATTTACTGTTTTGTGGGACAAGGTTATGGTGTTAGGATGGTACCCATAGGTTGCGAAAAAGGGGGATGTTTTGATTGAGGAACACAATGAATTATTATGAGTAAATTCTGCCATAGGAAGGTAAATTAACCAGTCATCTTGTAAATGTGAAATATAACAACGTAAAAAGTGTTCAATGGTCTGGTTCAGTCTTTCTGTCAACCCATTTGTTTGTGGATGGAAAGCAGTAGTGTAGCGATGATCAATTTTTAGTAGCTTACACAAAGATCTCCAGAAGGAAGAGGTGAATTGGGTACCCCTATCAGTAATAATATTAGAGGGTAAACCGTGTAGTCTTACAACCTGATCAAGAAATACTTTAGCTGTAGTCATGGCAGTTGGTAATCCCTTGAGTGGAATAAAATGAGCCAGTCTTGTTAAATGGTCGACTACTACCATGATAGTGTTATATTGTTGTGATGCAGGTAACTCCACTATAAAATCCATGGCAATAGTACTCCATGGTTTATCTGGAATGGGCAGAGGTCTGAGTAACCCTATGGGTTTTTTATGTTCAATTTTATTTCTAGCGCAATTCTCACACCTAGAGACGTAATCATAAATATATTTATTCATCCCTGGCCACCAAAACTTACGACGGGTAAGTTCAATGGTTTTCTGTATCCCTGGGTGACCAGATATGGTGTCATCATGGGTGTGTGTGAGAATGGAAGATCTTATTTTCTCAGGTACATATAACTTTTCCTCATGATAAAAAAGACCTGTAGTAGGATCTTTTGAACAATTCTGTAGTGGTATTGAATCATGTTTTAGAGCAGTGTGAATCTCTTCTTCTAAGGGTGTTAAGGTACCTATTATCTTTTCTGGAGGGATAGTGAAGTTAGGTTGTTCATGAGGAAGTAACTCATGAATACGAGAAAGTGCATCTGCCTTTGTGTTTTGACTCCCTGGTTTATATGTTATTAAAAAGTTGAAGCGATCTAAAAAAAGTGACCACCTTGCTTGTCTAGCTGTTAAAGTCTTACTCTTCTTTAAGTATTCTAAGTTTTTATGATCAGTATAAATAAGAAATGGAATTACTGATCCTTCTAGTAGGTGTCTCCATTGTTCTAGTGAACACTTAATAGCAAGGAGTTCTTTATCTCCAACACTATAGTTAGCTTCAGCAGAAGTCAAAGTTCTTGAATAGAACGCAATGGGATGAACTTCACCTGTCTCCTTATTTTGTTGGGAAAGAATAGCCCCAATGCCTGTGTTCGATGCATCAACTTCCAACAGGAATTGTTGATCAAATTTAGGCAGTGTTAGTATTGGAGCTGTTGTGAACATTTCCTTAAGACTATCAAAAGTCTTCTGGGCTTGTTCAGACCACTTAAAGCGATGTTTTATACTAGTTAATTGTGTTAATGGTCTTATCACTGAGGAAAAGTTTTTAATAAATTTACGGTAATAGTTTGCGAAACCAATAAATCGCTGTAATGCTTTTACTGTAGTGGGTATAGGCCAGTCTTTAATTGCGGCTACTTTTTCAGGATCCATTTCTATTTTGTTTGGGGTAATTATATAACCCAAAAACTTTATTTTAGAGACATGGAAAACACATTTTTCCAGCTTTGCATATAACTTATGCTCCTTGAGACGAGTAAGAACCCACCTAACATGTTTTTCATGTTCTATGGAAGATTTTGAATAAATCAGAATATCATCTAGATATATGATGACACAGATATCCATTAGATCATGAAAAATCTCGTTGATAAAATGTTGGAAGGTTGCGGGAGCATTGCTTAGACCAAAGGGCATTACGTTATACTGGAAAAGACCATAACGGGTTCTGAACGCGGTTTTCCATTCGTGTCCTTCCTTTATGCGAATAAGATTATAAGCGCCCTTTAGATCTAATTTTGAGTAGATTGTGGCCTCATTTAATCTTTCTAGTAACTCTGGTATGAGAGGTAGAAGATACCTATTTTTAATTGTTATTTCATTCAATGCCCTGTAGTCAATAATAGGTCTTATTGTTCCATCTTTGTTGCGTACTAAAAACAGTCCTGCAGCAGCAGGGGATGTTGAGTGTGAGATGAACCCTTTTCGCAAGTTTTCATCTAAATATGATCTTAGATATACCAATTCTTCTTGTGAAAGAGGGTAAATCTTTCCATGTGGTATTTGAGATCCCGGTATTAAATCAATGGGACAGTCAAATTCCCTATGTGGTGGGAGGTTTTCTGCCTCCTTGAGGTCAAACACCTCTGCCAGGTCCTGATAAATTTGAGGCAGCTCATGTTCTATAGTAGAGATTACCTGATAGGGAAAACAAGTCTTTATACAATAGTCAGAGTCAAAGTTTACTTGTGGTGATGACCAGTCAATATGAGGATTATGTATTTGTAACCAGCTAAATCCTAAGATGATAGTATGCATGTAGATAGGTATGAGGTCAAAAGTAATATATTCAGAATGTCCTTGGTCAGTTGTTATGAGTAAAGGGATTGTCTGATGGGTAATGGGGCCCTGTTGTATAATAGAACCATCAATAAGTTTAACTGAAACAGGATGTTTTTTGACAACAGTTGGAATTTTATTGAGCTTAACATATGCTATATCTATATAATTTCCTGACGCCCCAGAATCAATCAAAGCGTTAGACCGCACGTTTTTCTGATCCCACTGTAAAGAAAAGGTGAGAGTGAGATGTGGATTTTGGGTAATGTGAAAAATATTGTGATTGAAACTACCCTTACCCTTTTTCTGTCTCAATAGAGATGGACAATTTGTGACGGAGTGGTCCTTTTGTCCACAATAAAGACAGAGATTTTCTAATCTGCGTCTGGTTTTTTCTTCTGGGGTTAGAGGACCCCTTATAGTTCCAATCTCCATAGGAACCTGGTTTGAAACAGCTTTTTCCATGGTTGTAGAACAGGGATAGGAACGTCTGGGCACAACTTCATAGGAAGCTCTTTCAGCCTTTCTTTCACGTAACCTTCGGTCCAAAGTGGTGCTTAATTTCATCAACCCATTCAGTGTGTCAGGCATCTCTAATTGTGACAATTCATCTTTAAGGGATTCAGAGAGACCCAATCTGAATTGGTTCTTTAAGCTGATCTCGTTCCATTGAGAGTCATCTATCCACATTTGAAATTCAGTAATATATTCTTCAATGTTTCTTTTCCCCTGTCTCATAGATCTTAATTTATTTTCAGCTGTTATTTGAGTGTGGGATTCCTCATACAAGGCAGTCATAGCTAGAAAAAATTCTTCAAGCGAATCTAATATTGGATGTTCACTTTCAAAGAATCTATTGGCCCAGGAGCGTGGCTCCCCCTGGAGGAAGGAAATAGTGGTACAGACCTTTATCCTTTCACTATGGTATGTTTTAGGTCTAAGTGAGAAAAGAAGTTTGCATGCACTTTTAAAATCCCTGAAATCGCTGCGCTTGCCAGAGAAGGGTTGTGGGTATTGTATGTGAGGTTCAGCAATTCCTGCTTCTTTCCCTGACAAGGTTTTGAGAGCTTTATTTTCAGTTTGTACTTCTGTTAAGGCTCTAGCAAGATATTCTAGTTTTTGATGAATATTAGAAAATTCATTTTTAATTTCATTTGGATCCATCTTCCAAAAAAAAAAAAAAAAAAAAAAAAAACTTTATTTTTGAGGCCTGAAAATTCTGTGATAATTTTGTCTCACCAAACTTCAGAGAATATTTAATAAAAATAAAATAAATGGAATGTAGCTCTATTCTTGTAAACAGCAAGTAAATATAACTTATTCTACTAGCATGTACAAGGTGAGCATTTACTTTTAGTAATTGAAGTGAAAAGTATGGTTTAAACCTCTATGAATGATAATAATAAATCTTATGAGAGATACTTATTAAGCCTCTATAATATAAGCAATGATTCATTAATAAAAAAAAAAAAGAAAAAATGAGAAAAAATCCTTTATATTCAGGATAAGAAACGAAGTGATAGAGTTCAACTCTAGATAAGTAATGTTCAAATATCTTTCCTTAAGTTTCACGCACTCACACAAACACTCTAAAATATATATACAAAGTTCCAGCACACACGCAATATTGACCAGCAAGGAGGAGGTTAATTCAGTGTAATACACCTCAGGTAAGTAAAAACACTTAGCGTTATATTTGTAAACCTTGTGATTTGTATATAATACGATACCCAAACCAGCGTGGTGACAAGACCAGATTTTCCCAGGAGCGATGGTGTAGCGTGGAGAGCGGTAATAACAGCAGAGTAAGTGCTAAACCGGAGAATAGTAGAGAGCAGCGTTCCGGTAGCAGCTTGTGTGAGTGCGGCTTCAGCCGCGTGTGAATAGAGTTCCGGTAGCGTAGGGATACGATTAGAAGTATCAGTCCAAAAGATTCAGGAATGAAGTGCAGCAAACTTTGAGATACAAACAGCCTTCAAAAAATAAAATACTTAAGACCTGAAAGGGATAAGTAAACTGCTTGGAAAGAGCAGTAGCACAGGATGAGAGAATCCACTTTAATTTTCAGGCACTGAGTAATGGAAAAGTACTTCCTTAAATAGGAGGAAGTGCTGATAGTCAGAAAGTCTTAAAGGGATATCACACAGGCGGACAGAAGTTCCTGTATTACTTCAATAGGAGGACCCACATCTGGATATTTCACCAGTTGCCTACAAGTGGCCAGGATGCCCTCGTTGTGTGGTATTATCGTATATAAGCTGGTCACATCCATAGTGACCAGCAGTGTGTTTTCCTGGACATCTGTGATTGTGTTGAGGATCCTGATCATTGAGCTGGAGTCCAAAAGGAAGGAATCCATATTCCTAACCAATGGTTGGAGTATGGTATCGAGGTAAATAGCAAAAGGGTGGAGCAAGGAGCCTATAGCTGACACTAAGGGGAGCATTACTCAGTTTGCAAGAAAACAATTCGATTGTCCTGAGGGAGGCTGACAAAGAGGGTGCAATTGTCATCCAGATCTACATTGACTATAAAACCGAGGTGATGCGACAACTGATGGATCAGGAGACCTATAAAAAACTTAGAGGTGATCCTACTGATATTTATAAGAAAAAACTGGACAATATGCTAAACAATATGCATATGGCCAATTGCATAGACAAGGATGCACTAGGATTCATGACAGTCCAATATCCTAGGGTACCAGTTATATACACACACCCCAAGATCCATGAAAGTATGACGTGCCCTCCTGGGAGGCCTCTAGTGTCAGCTATAGGCTCCTTGCTCCAGCCTATTGCTATTTACCTCAATACCATACTCCAACCATTGGTTAGGAATATGGATTCCTTCCTTTTGGACTCCAGCTCAATGATTAGGATCCTCAACACAATCACGGATGTCCAGGAAAACACACTGCTGGTCACTATGGATGTGACCAGCTTATATACGATAATACCACACAACGAGGGAATCCTGGCCACTTGTAGGCAACTGGTGAAATATCCATATGTGGGTCATCCTATTGAAGTAATACAGGAACTTCTGTCCGCCTGCTTGGAAATTAACTATTTTCGATTTGAGAGAGAATTCTTCCTGCAAATTGCAGGAACGGCCATGGGGTCAAACGTAGCCCCCACATATGCCAATCTTTTTATGGCAGAATTCGAAACGGTGGGCACGCTACTATTCCAGGACACAAGAGTCGCTTGCTATAAGAGATATATAGATGACCTCTTCTTGCTGTGGAATGGCACAGAGGAGGATCTATTAAATTGGTTTCTGAGTGTGAACAATGCCCATCCAGCAATAAAATTCAAGATGGTATATAGTAGAGCCAGTGTGGACTTTCTTGATTTAAGAATTTTTAAGAGAGAGGGACGCCTATTAACAACTTTGTATACGAAAGACATGGATCGCAACTCTCTGTTGCATGCACATAGCTGTCACCCCCCTGCTCTGAAACGTGCACTACCTACTTCCCAATTTAAAAGAACAGCTAGAAACAACACCGATGAGAGCCTCAGAGAGCAACAATTGTTGGAGATGGAGTCAAGATTCATCCAAAGAGGATATACGCAGCATGATTTGGAACAGAAGAAATTGGATGTATTAAAATTACAGCAAGCAGATCTATTGGTCCACAAAACAACCAATGATGTGGATAAGAGAATGACATTCCTTACAACTTTTGACATTGATAAACCAGGGATCATTGAAAGTGTACAGAAACACTGGTCAGTTGTGGCCACTGATAGAGATCTGCCATTCTTTGGACTACCACCACCGAGAATTGGCTTTCGGAGAGCCAGGTCCCTGAGAGACCAACTAATTAAAACGGATCCCAGGGGGTGTTATATGAAGGAGACGTGGGTACATGCCAAACCTGGTTGTTTCCGCTGCCTGGGATGTACTACTTGTAACGGCCTGACAACTGGAAAATCATTCAGACATTCATACAAGAACAAGGTCTTCAACATCAAACATTGTGTAACGTGTACTACCAAATACATAGTGTATTTGCTACACTGTGTATGTGGTTTATTCTATGTAGGAAAGACCATTGATCTTCAGACAAGGATGGTCAACCACAGGTCAGCCATTAGAACGGCTATTGACCGTGGGGACTCTGACCAGCCAGTGGCCAGGCATTTTGCCATGGCCAAACACTCTGACTTAAAATACATAATCATTGACCATGTACCCCCACTTGTGAGAGGAGGTGATAGAGGGAGACTACTATTGCAACGAGAACCCAAGTGGATCTTCACCTTGGGCATCATGGCCCCTCAAGGATTGAATGTCAATTTGGATTGGCATTGTTTTCTATGATGGACAATGCTATGATCTCTGTCTCTCTTGATCAGCAAGTTTATAATATGGTTTTTCCATTTTCTTCTCCTATTCTTTTTAATTCCTACTATGACCTAAGATGCATAATGGACCGTATGCCTCCTATGCTATTATGTGTTTAAATTTGACACAAAGCTTTATCAGAGTGTTTGACCACTTAACAAAATAGTCTCTATGATCTGGCCACTGCTTGACCATTAAGCTAATATCTCTAATATACGAGTGGTTTAATTAGTAGATCTGCTTTATATATAAACATAGTAGGATTTGTTTTACACGCTTATATGCAACAGGGGCCAAAGTATAAGGTTTCCCATTACTGCAAGTATACGGAGTTAGGATTAGATCATATCCCCGTTCAGTACTGATACCCTCTACCTATACTACAGATTTGCTACACTGAGTTCTTAGCTAGCTTTATCTATAGAACTAATGTTGCCTATGTAAATAGCTGTGACATATTCTCCCCTTTATTACATATAAGTCAGGCTTTATGTGTAATGCTGTTCTTTGTTAGACTGCCATAATTATGTGGGATTTTTTGTTTGTACATATCTTCTTGTCATGACATTTATGCAGTGTTGTTTTTAGTTTTACACGCAGACGGCTGATGAGCGTCCTGGTCGCCATGACAACCGATGACGCGGTGGTTCACAGCGCGGCTGTCTGAATTCCGGTACGCCATCAGCAGAGACACATTTGGGAATGGGTCATGGCTATAAAGGGTGAGTAATTTATTTTGTCTGTAAGAAGTCGTCTGAAGATGGGGTGTTACCCCGAAACGTCACATTAAACTTGTTTGTTTGCATAAAGACCCGGTGAGTGCTTTTTATTTCTGGATAAATATATTATACTTTTAAAAGCACCCCGGGCAGATTGGATCTTTACAAAGGACGTTACTGTGAGTGCTTATACCTCCCTGGATATATATATATATATATATATAACACACAGAGAAAACCCAGCACTCACTTACAAGCTCTCAGCTAAGATTTAAAAGCAAAACTGGAAAGGTTAGTCACCGCATTTGGCCAAATGGGACAAGCTCAGGTACCACGTCAAGGTCCTCTCCAATACCTGAGACCCCAAAACAGCCACACAATGCAAGCTACCCTAGACATATACAAAACACGGAAGGGAACTGCACTCTCATACCGGACCGGGTACACATCCTATGACATGCTCAGCCCTGGGTGCCCGGTCCGGTATGAGAGTGCAGTTCCCTTCCGTGTTTTGTATATGTCTAGGGTGATTACATATTCCTGTGCACCCTTTTTTTGTTTTCAGTTTGTTTGGATTTGAAAGCTTGCATTGTGTGGCTGTTTTGGGGTCTCAGGTATTGGAGAGGACCTTGATGTGGTACCTGAGCTTGTCCCATTTGGCCAGATGCGGTGACTAAAATTTCCAGTTTTGCTTTTAAATCTTAGCTGAGAGCTTGTAAGTGAGTGCTGGGTTTTCTCTGTGTGTTGTATTAATTTGTTTTGTAATTTTCCCTATGGTTCTTGCACCCAGACCTGTCTGGGGTTAACTGCTTGTGGCTCTGGGGACAGCACAGCTTCCTGTGAGTGCCAGTGGCACCCAGGGCTGAGCATGTTGCAGGGTCATAGGATGTGTACCCGGTCCGGTATGAGAGTGCAGTTCCCTTCCGTGTTTTGTATATGTCTAGGATGATTATATATTCCTGTGCACCCTTTTTTTGTTTTCAGTTTGTTTGGATTTGAAAGCTTGCATTGTGTGGCTGTTTTGGGGTCTCAGGTATTGGAGAGGACCTTGACGAGGTACCTGGTCTTGTCCCATTTGGCCAGATGCGGTAACTAACCTTTCCAGTTTTGCTTTTAAATCTTAGCTGAGAGCTTGTAAGTGAGTGCTGGGTTTTCTCTGTGTGTTGTATTAATTTGTTTTGTAATTTTCCCTATGGTTCTTGCACCCAGACCTGTCTGGGGTTAACTGCTTGTGGCTCTGGGGACAGTACAGCTTCCTGTGAGTGCCAGTGGCACCCAGGGCTGAGCATGTTGCAGGGTCATAGGATGTGTACCCGGTCCGGTATGAGAGTGCAGTTCCCTTCCGTGTTTTGTATATATATATATATATATATATATATATATATATATATATATATATATATATATATAAAATTGCAAACTTTGACTATATTAACTTCTTTGAGATGGGAATAATAATAGAGGTCATAATAAGTATAATTATCAATCTGTCTGTAGTACAGTGGCAGGTTCCTTTTATGCTTATAACAATTGTTTTTTTATTCATATTCAATAATAACAATAATAATACAGAAGCTTTAAAGCTCATATACACTCAGTAAGGAAATATTGAACATTGGAGTAATAAAATGTGAATTCTGTCTAATCTAGTGCTGTCATAATGTTAGTATAAAATTCCTGTATTTTAAGAAAAAATCAGATCTTAAAAGCTCAGCACTCCCAGTACCAAAACCATGTTTGTTCGCATATAAAAAGGTTGCTCATAAGCAAATCCATGTTTTCTAGTTGTGATATAGTACATTTCCAGAGTGAGAGGTAGCTAGAACACTGAATACACAAGCATCATCATGCTGCAAACCAAGCGATTATAAGGATTACTATAATTAAGGCCTAATTGATCTTCTATGCCTCCTTAAAGGTATTAGCTGTATAATCATTTACCACTATCAATTTGTTAGTAACATTTATTGTTTTTGGGGATCAAGAGCAGTTCATTTTTGCACCTCTTGAAAAGTGTGGTGGAATCCATGTTCTTGGTCTCCTTTGTTGTGGCCAATCAGTGAAACAAGTCCTCTGAACGAACCAATTACTGTGCAGAATGTTGGAGGTATTCCAGTATAACTGTAAAAAGCTGACAGGAAAATATCACCTGAGCATCTCTATGTAAAAAAGGAAGATATTTTACCTCACAACTTCCTCAGCTCAGCAGAGTAAGTGCTCTGTAAAAAGTTATACTTCAGCTGCTCTCTAGCTGCAGGTAAAAAAAAATGAAGAAATGAACTGCAGCTCATCAGCATCAGCAGTGCTAAGGTAATTAATTTTTGTGATCTCATGAGATTTGACTTAAAGGGACACTGAACCCAAATTTTTTTCTTTCATGATTCAGATAGAGCATGCAATTTTAAGCAACTTTCTAATTTACTCCTATTATCAATTTTTCTTCATTCTCTTGCTATCTTTATTTGAAAAAGAAGGCATCTAAGCTTTTTTCTTGGTTTAGAACTCTGGACAGCACTTTTTTTATTGGTGGATGTATTTATCCACCAATCAGCAAGGACAATCCAGGTTGTTCACCAAAAATGGGCCGGCATCTAAACATACATTCTTGCATTTCAAATAAAGATACCAAGAGAATAAAGAAAATTTGATACAAGGCTCACTCCCTTACCTGTCCCGAAACAGACATAATGATTTGCTGCTTAAAGGGACAGTATACACTCATTTTCATATAACTGCATGTGATAAAGAATAAGATGCACAGATACTGATATAAAAATCCATATAAAATGGTTTAAAAACGTACTTAGAAGCTTTCAGTTTAGCTCTGTTGAAAAGGTAGTTGGAAAGCCCACTGCAAGTGGTAAATAAGACACTCCCCCCCTCCCCCTTCTTTTGCATATGAAAAGGCCCTTTACACAAAAAGCAGCAAGCTGGAGATTGTAGCTGACGGTATTCAAATAAAACTTTGGGGCTTGGTTAGGAGTCTGAAAATCAGAGCAATGTTATTTAAAAATAAGCAAAATTATAATTTTTAAAAAAAATAAAAACTTTATGGGCTTTATAAATAGATCATCTACAAAACATTTATGCAAAGAAAAACATGAGTGTATAATGGCCGTTTAAAGTCCTTTGCAATGGGGTTTGAATACTTAGGACATTTTGAGGTAAAATATCTTTTTTACATAGAGATGTTCAGGTGATATTTTCTAGTCAGCGTTTTACAGCTATGCTGATCACTTTCAAGTGTTTCAACATTTGGGTATCATGGCCCTTTAAATGATGAAAGATCTGTCCATTGATTAATAATTAACACCTAGATTATGAGTTTTGAGCGCTATAGGGAAAGTAAAGAATGCAACAAAAGTTGAGTTATTTAACTCCCTATAGCGCTGCCATTACAAGTTTAAAAAAACCCGGCTTGCGCGGGCGATATGGAGATTTTGAACTTCATACCGCACCAAAAACAAGCTCTGTGCTTGACGTGCTCGTGCATGCTTTCCCCAAAGACATCAATGGGGAGAGCCGGCAAAAAAAAATCTAGCTCAGCCCCATTGATGTCTATGGGGAAAAAGAAAATACAGTTTAAACCTAACACCCTAACATAAACCCTGAGTCTAAACACCCCTAATCTGCTGCCCCTGACATCGCCAACGCCTGCCTACAGTTATTAACCCCTAATCTGCAGCTCCCGATATCGCCGCCACCTAAATAAAATTATTAACCCCTAATGTGCCACTCCCGATATCGCCGCCACTATACTAAAGTTATACCCCAACACCGCCGCAACTATATTAAAGTTATTAAGCCCTATTCCGCCTCTCCCCAACATTGCCTTCAACTAAATAAAGTTATTAACCCCTAAATCTCTTAATGTAACCCTAACCCTAACACCCCCTAACTTTAACATAATAAAATTAGATCTAAATTAAACTTACAATTATGAACTAAATAATTCCAATTTAAAACTAAATACTTACCTCTGAAATAAAACCTAAGGTAGCTACAATATAACTAATAGTTACATTGTAGCTAGATTAGGTTTTATTTTTATTTCACAAGTAAGTTTGTATTTATTTTAGCTAGGTAGACTAGTTAGTAAATAGTTATTAACTATTTACTAACTACCTAGCTAAAATAAATACAAATGTCCTGTGAAATAAAACCTAACCTGCCTTACACTAATAAATACAATATATATATAAATACAAATAAAAAAACCTACCATTACAAAAAATAAAAAAACCTACCATTACAAAAAATAAAAAACCTACCATTACAAAAAAAACTAACAAAATTATCCCAAAAAAATAAAGATTATTCCATTTCTAATACCCTTTAAAAACAAACTGCCCCAGAATAAAAAAGGATAATCTAGAATAAACTACCAAGGGCTCTTAAAAGGGCCTTTGGGGGGCCCTTAAAAGGGCCTTTTGTATGGCATTGCCCTGAATTAAGCATCTCTTTTGCTCCAAAAAAAAAAAAACCCTTAACACTATACAAACCCCCACCCCCAAACTACCTTAAAAGGGCCTTTTGTAAAGAATCGCCCTAAGTTAAACAGCTGTTTTGCTAAAAAAAGAAACACCCCCTAAAAATATACAGTACACAAAATAACAAATTATCAAAAACATTGAATTAGCCAATAGAATGAGAGCTGCTTAAATCCTATTGGCTGATTTGAATAACCAATAGGATTTTTAGCAACCCTAAATCCTATTGGCTGATTCAAATTTTTCAGCCATCTTGAATCGCGTCCCTTGCATTAAAGATTCAGTGTACGGCAGCAACCGTATGAAGAGGATGCTCCGTGCCGGATGTCTTCAGGATGGACCCGCTCTGCGCCTCCGGGATCAAGTTTGAAGATGCCGCCTGGATAAAGACTTTTCGCCACCTGGATGAAGACTTCTCGTTGCTTGGATCAGGACTTTGCGGCAGGGATGAAGATTGAAGAGGCCGCCTGGATGAAGACTTCTCACCACCTGGATCAGGACTTCAACTCCGGGATGAAGATCGTTCAAGCGGGACTTCAAAGACTGTAAGTGGATCATCAGGGGTTTAGTGTTAGACTTTTTTACGAGTTTTTTGGGTGGGGGCAGTAAAAGAGCTAAATGCCCTTTTAAGGGCAATGGGTAGCTTAGGTTTTTTTAGAATTAGGTTTTTTTATTTTGGAGGGTTGGTTGGGTGGTGAGTTTTACAGTTGGGGGGGTATTTGTGCTTTTTTTTTTACAGGTAAAAGAGCTGATATATTTGGGGCAATGCCCCACAAAAGGCCCTTTAAGGGCCATTGGTAGTTTATTGTAGGCTAGGGTTTTTTTTATTTTGGGTGTGCTTTTTTATTTTGATGGGGCTATTAGATTAGTAGATTAGGTGTATTTCTTTTTTATTTTGGATAATTTAGTTTGTTATTTTCCGTAATTTAGTGTTTGTTATTAGTGTTAGGATTTTTTTAATGTGTAGTTTAGTTTAATTTAATTTAATTGATAGTTAGTTTAATTTTAGTTTAATTATTATATTAGTTTAATTGGAAGTTTGAACTTAGTTTTTTTAATTTGACAGGTAAGTTTTAATTTAATTTAGCTAGGGAAATTTAAATTTTTATATAAAGTTAGGGGTTGTTAGGTTTACGGATAAATTGTTTAATTTAGTTTATTTCGATGTGGGGGGCTTTCATTTTAGGGGTTAATACTTTAGTTTAGTATATTTCATTGTGGGGGGCTTGTGGTTTAGGGGTTAATAGGTTTAGTATAGTGCCGGCGGACGCGGTGTAGGGCTTAATAACTTTAGTATAGTGGGGGTGATGTGGTCGGACGGCAGATTAGGGGTTAATAATATTTAAATAATGTTTGCGATGCAGAAGGGCAGCGGTTTAAGGGTTAATAAGTTTAGTGTAGTGATGAGGATGTCACGGAAGCAGCGGAATAGGGGTTAATATATTTAATTTCGTTTTTGCGATGTGGGAGGGCCTCAGTTTAGGAGTTAATACTACTTTTTAACACATTAGTTATGAGCTTTATGTTTGTAGCGTAAAACTCATAACTACTGGCTTTAGATGGAGTTATGGATCTTGTCATTTTAGGCTTTAACGCTCGCTTTTTAGCCAGAGCGCAAAACTCATAATACGGGCACCATGGGAATCACGTTAAAAAACATAATTTTTACCAGTGCGGTACTGACGTTGCATTACAGGCTAAAAGGCTTGCGGTACACCTATACCGACAAGACTCATAATGGCTGCGTTAGGGAAAATTATGCGTTATGGGCCACAATGCTGCTATTTGACTCATAACGCACAACTCTTAATCTAGGTGTAAGAGAACAAATACAATCCATTAAATTATAATCATGTGTTAACCTAACATTTCCTTATAAATCTAAATTTATATTCCTGGAACTTTATTTCTGTCTTCTAAAACTATGTATATTTTATTTTCAAGGCTTTGCCATTCAGACAATAATGGCCTAGAATCAGCTGAACCTAAATTAATTTAGTTTGGTTGAGTGAATGAAGCTATATGTTCAACATATTAATACACATCCTGTGTATTTCAATTAGCATTAATATTTAGAATATTCTATACTCTATATTGACAAAATGTGTTATATTCTTTATAGATCAAATATTCAGAGAAAATAAGCAATTGCATTGCTAAATAACATAAATCTATAACATCAGCTTATATGCAAAATTTGTGTTCAGAAAATAATTAAGATCTTTTTTTCTTGATTGACATTTTAAATGACTCTTATTGAACATTTCCTGTGTTATTTTCACTTTAGCGAATCTCTCCTGTAATTATTTGGGTGCATTCTTTGAAGCTGTGCTATAGAATGGGCGTGTCGGCTTAGAAAAGGTTTTGCTTTCCATCATTTTAAAGGTAATACTATCATTACAATGAATATGTGCAAGCACTAAAGAGCTAAAGTAGGGAGTCTGAAGATCGATTGTCAAATTAAAGTTACAAGGATAGATTATCCATTCTAAATATATTATCATAGAATAAAGAAGATTAATGGGATTAAATTATTGCAGTATTTCAGTTATTAAAGGGGAAAGACTGAGTAGACCAATTACATTTATTTAACTAGGTGATCATAAGTAGAATCAGGGGACAGTCTTTCAAAAGTAGAAGGGATGAATGTAAGGAATTCCTATTTTTCATAGAAACTGGCATCTCTTTGAAACACTGTTTTTGAGAATTACTGCTTAAGGCAAGAAAAATTCCCATTTTTAAAATGTTAGACATATTTTTAATTGCATGACTGGAGTGCTGGGAAATCTCTGTTGTAATCTCAGTGTCCAATATATTATACATTGCTATTGTACGAGTTACAAATTTGAATTTTTTGGAAATAGCATTGTGATTAAAAATTGTAACCATTAAGAAAAAAAGTGCATAAATAGCTAATATGTATTTACACATGCTTTGTATTGTAAATATTGTATGTCAGATTGTTTCTCAAAAATCTATTCTTATTATAATGATGATTACATCATTATGATTTTATTTCAGAAAGGTCTCCAGCATACCACACCCATAGGTCACAATAATATAAAGCTTGATGGCATGGAGAGAAATCACGCAATTTAACATTAAGGCCAGATTACAAGTGGAGCGCTTAATATCACTTTCGTGAAAGCGATATTAGCGATCCACTTAGTAGTACCAACACATGCCGATGTGTGCTGGTATTAAAATTTGAACACAATGCTCAAATGGGAGCCTCATTCTCATGCCGTGAGACATGGCATGAGAACCACACGCAGCGAAGGGGGAAAGTAGCGTAGCGATCTGCAGCATTTTAAAATTTATATGTATATGATTATATACATAACACAAATTATAAAGTATAATCATAATAATAATAATAATAATACATACATACAAACAAGCCTAAATCCCGCAATTAACCAGATCTAATGGTATGAGACTTAGTACCACAGCTTATGGTTCCACCAAGACCTTATAGAGTACAACATTTTCAAAATCCATAAGTACAGCTGACAGATGGGAACATTTGTACACTATATTTGAAGTGGTTCTCTTGGTTGGGGAAAATGAGGGAAAAAAACAAACATATGTCAACGTTTCAAAAGTACTTTTCTTCATCTAGCCATCTACCCAGATCATTAACGTAAAATTTTGAATTCACAGAATTATTTTTTTTGCACTTTTACAAATATGATTCTTTATAAAGTGATCTCTTAATTTCTGCAAATTTTTTTATCATGCATGTCACACACTGTTGATTTAGGGGATGCAATGTGCAGAAATTTTACCTCCTGTGAGTGTTTCTGTGGGTGTTTGTGATATGTCTTTGTGCTTTTGTGTGTGTCTCTATGAGTGTGTATGTATTTTTTTTCTGTGGGTCTCTCTGTGAGGGTGGGTGTGTATGTATTTGTGCATTTTCTGTGGATGTGAATGAGGGTGTGTGCGTATATATTTGTGCTTTTTCTTTGGGTGTCTCTGTGAGGGTGTGTATGAATGTCTTTGTGTATTTTCTCTGGATGCCTCTGTGAGGGTGGGTGTGTATGTCTTTGTGAGTTTTTTATGGATGTCTGTCTGAGGGTGGGTGGGTGTATGTATGTATGTCTGTCTGTGTTTTCTGTGGATGTCTCAGTGAGGGTGTGTGCGTATGTCTGTGTGTTTTCTGTGGCTGTCTCTGTGAGGGTGTGTGTATGTCTGTGTATTTTCTGTGGGTGTCTCTGTGAGTGTGTGTGTATCTCTTTGTGCGTTATCTGTGGATGTCTCAGTGAGGGAGTGTGTATGTATGTCTTTGTGTGTTTTATGTGGCTGTCTCTCTCTCTCTGTGTGTATGTCTTTGTGTGTTTTCTGTGGGTGCCTCTGTGTGTGTGTATGTCTTTGTGTGTTCTCTGAGGCTGTCTCTGTCAGTGTTTCCTTGGGTGTATGTGCAAGTTTGTGTTTGAGTTTGCGTGTGTGTGTGTCCATTATCTGTTCCTTTTTAGGACATTTTGACCTTACTACTGATTATTCACATCTTTCTACAGACTTTGAGACTAATGAGACCTTTCCAAAAGTCACCAATCCGCCATTTAACCTTTCAATTATTGTTTAGGCAGTTCAGAGCCCTTCCTTTCAGCCACTGCATGTTGTTATCATCATTTAGTTGGCATCTTCCTTGACAAAAAGATAATCAGAACTCCATATTTTGTTTTGTAAATCTCCTTTTTTGACAAAACTGTAGTCTACCTCATTACTTGTCAGGTCAATGTAAACAAGTGCTGAGTGTCTGTTTGGGTGTCTGTGTCTGAATGTGTTTGTGTGTTTCTTTGCGCGTCTGCTAGAGTGTCTATATGTGAATCCTTATGTGTGAGTGTGTGTTTCGGTGTATGAATGTGTCTGTGTGTTTCTGTGTTTGTGTGTTACTACCGTTACAACATTTCCAAGTTTGACTACACTTAAAAATAAAGTGCATATATGTGTTAGTCAAAAATGGGGGGGGGGGCTGATCAATAGTTTAGTCAGGGGCCCGAAAAATTCTAGTGGCGGAAACACATATTAACACATAAATATATATGTATATAAACATATACATACAGGTATATATTTACAGGGAACACACAGTACCCATAGACCTCAATGTAAAGGCACTTTTCAGTGCTGTTTTTTTTCTAACATCCCACACTGCCTTTAGACCCCAAAAACTGATTTTTGCAGTTAATTTAGTAAAAAATAAAGATTGCGACTATCTTTATTTTTTAATCAATTATATCTCAATTGATTTGGGGGGAATTTGGTGGCCATTTATAAAATTAACCAGAGATCTAATCTCTGGTTAATTTTATAAGCGCTAATTGCTACCGCAAGCTTGCTGTAGCAATAACCAGCCACTTTTAATGGCTGGCTATTTATCACAAGCCCACAAACTGCCAAATTTGCCATTTGCACGCGTGTGATAAATTAGCGCTCCACTTGTAATCTATCCCTAAATTGTAATGTAGATGTTTCTATTTTACACCCAGTGCATAGCAAACTAAACAGCTCTCAAGCTAATTGTTTTTTTTTTATATAACTGTTTGAAGGACCCTGCAGTACCGATGAGACTTCTTAGATAATCCCATCACAGTGGAGAACTTTAGATCATCAGGCCCATAGTATTAAAATGTATTATAATAATTTCATATGCTATGTAGTTTCCAATTAAAACATGTATAGTTTATGTTTTCATTGTAAATCTGAACATGCAGCTATGTTGATAAAACTCAAGAGGTTGCTGGCAGTTATTATTTTGATGCCATGATCATGTTTGAAATTCATTGATTATCTCCTCCTCTCTATTTTCTGCAGATTTGTTATTATAAATTACTGTCATTGACAACGATAGTAGCGTTAAAAAGACACTAAAGTGAAAATTAAACTTTCATTGTTCAAGTAGAGCATTCAATTGTTAACAAATTTCCATTTCCCCTTCCATTCATGGGTGTCCACAATGGAGGGCATTTGCACCCCCCACACAGATTTTCCTGTACACCTGGAGTACAGACTGCAGACAGAAAGAAAAATGTCAATGTCAATTTTGCTTTTAATGCCCCTGATTGTAGCTCTGTTTTAGAGGAAGAAGCACAGTATTCTGGGAGTTATTTAGAATTCTGGAATTTATAGTTCACTATTTTGCTCTTTGTAGTGTGATTCTTCAATTATGTACTCTGATTCCTAGCATGCATTGTACAGTGGTAGGTAATGAGCTTCCTGGTAGGCAGAAAGTTTTTCATGAGGTCACACCCCTCCATATGTTGTGTCTAACAGGCCCATTTATCAAGCTCCGTACGGAGCTTGAAGGGCCGTGTTTCTGGCGAGTCTTCAGACTCGCCAGAAACACAACTTATGAAGCAGCGGTCTAAAGAGCGCTGCTCCATTACCCTGTCCGCCTGCTCTGAGCAGGCGGACAGGAATCGCCGGAAATCAACCCGATCGAATACGATCAGGTTGATTGACACCTCCCTGCTGGCGGCCAATTGGCCGCGAGTCAGCAGGGGGTGGCGTTGCACCAGCAGCTCTTGTGAGCTGCTGGTGCAATGTTAAATGCGGAGAGCTTATTGCTCTCCGCATTTAGCGAGGTCTTGCGGACCTGATCCACAGTGTCGGATCAGGTCCGCAAGACCTTTGATAAATTGGGGCCTATATGTATCCCAGATATTGGGGAAAGCAGCTGGGAGTATTGCCTGGCCCTTTATACAGGTTTATATATTTATTTGTATGGTCAGGCCCTCTGCACCGGTGGTAGTAGGGGGAAGGGGTGAACTATGCCAGGGATCTTAGACTTTGCACCATGACTTCCATGATATATATATTTGACAACAGTAAAAAATAAGTCTGCACACTTTCTGAGACACCAGCTTCTACTGAGCATGTGCACAAATTCACAGTATTTACTATATGCATTTTGTGATTTGCTGATGGGGGGAGGAAAACTGAACTATCTCTGAAATTTTTCAGGAAAAAAATACTACTCATTTGAAATGTAGTTCTTTTGCATTGGTATTTTACTATGCATTTGTTGATTGTGCAATTCTACTGTATTTACTGGTCCTTTAAGTGCACAATACACAAATGGGCTGACTAACAAAAAAACTCCCACATGGAGAGAAATCATGTAAAATATTTGGGATTTTTTTAGATCTTATACTGTAATGTCTCTCCTTCATATCCAGGACCTGTATAGCGAGATAAACTGATCTCAAGCTAAAATTCGCTTTTATATAATTATTTGACTATCATCACAATACTGGAGACCTTTAGGTCATTGGGCAAAAAATTAAAACCTATTGCTAAAGGGACCTGCCATCCACATTTTTTCTTTTATGATTTAGAAACAGAATGCAATTTTAAACATCTTTCTAATTTACTTATATTATCTAATTTGTTTTATTCTCTTGATATTCTTTTGATGAAAAGCATATCTAGATATGCTCACTAGCTGCTGATTGGTTGCTGCACAAAGAAGCCTCGTGTGATTGGCTCACCATGTGCATTGCTTTTTCTTCAACTAAGGATATTTTAAAAATGAAGCAAAATAAATAATGGAAGTAAATTGTAATGTTGTTTAAATTGCTATTCTCTATATGAATCATGAAAGAAAGATTTTGGGTTTAGTGGCCCTTAAGTGGTTGAAACAATGTCATCCATGTAAATATTTTTAAGTGTAAATTATTCATATGTCTGGTTTATTACAGAAAAGTAGTTTTGCTGGATAGAACTTGTGTCTCTGAAACCTTACAGACTTGAATGAGGGGCTGACCATAAGCATTCTGGGGGGGGGGGGTGATCAGGATATTTCCCCTACCCTATTGCTAAGCATGTAAAAATCATAAATCCTCTATTGCTGCTGTCAAGTATCTTGTCTCATGGTCACATGATCCTATCTCACGATTTCAAAGCTATCAAGGTTGTCTTAATTTTTTTACTTTTAATTTTTTTAAGATTCCTTTTGTGCATAAAGTGGACTATTGTTGTCCCACTTTTATTAGTTTTTTTTTCTGTACGGCTTTGAAGGTGTCTTCTTAAAGCTAGCACCCTTTATAGCTGAGCTCATTTTATGAGCTGAGAAGTGGACTGTTATGATAACCATAAAAAACCATCGGCTAGATTACGAGTTTTGCGTTATGAGTGAAATAGCTTCATAACGCTGCTTTTTCACTACCGCTGCTATTATGAGTTTTGCAGGTATATCTGTACCGCACACTTTTTTGCCCGTAACGCAACGTAACTACCGCAGTTTAGTTTAGGCTATGTTTTTTTTTATTTTGGGGGGGCTTTTTATTTTGATAGGGCTATTAGATTAGGTGTAATTAGTTTAAATATTTGATAATTTATTTTTTTATTTTGTGTAATTTAGTGTTTGTTGTTCTTGTAATTTAGTTAATTGTATTTAATTAAAGTAATTTATTTAATTGTAGTGTAAGGTTAGGTGTTAGTGTAAGACAGGTTAGGTTTTATTTGACAGGTAAATGTGTATTTATTTTAACTAGGTAGCTAGTAAATAGTTAATAACTATTTACTAACTAGTCTACCTAGTTAAAATAAATACAAACTTAGCTGTGAAATAATAATAAAACCTAAGAT
The DNA here is from genome assembly GCF_027579735.1 of Bombina bombina. Classification (NCBI taxonomy): domain Eukaryota; kingdom Metazoa; phylum Chordata; class Amphibia; order Anura; family Bombinatoridae; genus Bombina; species Bombina bombina. The sequence goes on from NC_069500.1 coordinate 224,637,921, forward strand.
AGCTACAATGCAACTATTAGATTCAGGGGCAGCAGATTAGGGGTGTTTAGACTCAGAGTTTATGTTAGGGTGTTAGGTGTAAACATACATTTTCTTTCCCCAAAGGAAACAATGGGGCTGTGTTACAGAGCTTTACGCTCCTTTATTGCAGGTGTTAGGCTTTTTTTTTAGCCGGCTCTCCCCATTGATGTCTATGGGGAAATCGTGCACGAGCACGTAAAACCAGCTCAAAGTAGCGCTGGTATTTGGGTGCGATATGGATTCAATGGAGCTCAACGCTGCTATATTGCCTGCTAACGCCGGGTTTTTAAAAACCTGTAATAGCAGCGCTATAGGGAGGTGAGCGGTGGAAATAACTTGCAAGTTAGTAGCGAGCTGCTCATAACGCAAAACTCGTAATCTAGCCGAATGTCTGATGTCTGAGAGATATGAAAGTTTTTTTTAGGCATTTGGAATGTGTGTAAAAGTATACTTAATTGTTACTATTTTATGATACTTTTTCACATATATTGGTATGAGTTGTTAATACTTTTTAATGGACTACTAAAATGTCTTAGTACGTAGTAATTTTTTTTCTTTCATGATTCAGAAAGAGCATGGTATTTTAAACAACTTTCCAATTTTATTCTATTATCTAATTTGCTTCATTCTCTTGCTATCCTTTGTTAAAAAGCATATATAAATAGGGTGAGTGGCTCCTAATTGGTGGCTGCACATAGATGCCTCATGTGATTGGCTCACATATGTGCATTGCAATTTATTCAACAAAAGATAACTAAAGAATGAAGCAAATCAGATAATAGAAGTAAATTGGAATGTTGCTTAAAATTGCATTCTCTATCTGAATCGTAAAAGAAAAGGATCTTTTAGAATGATAAAGTTTTACTCAAGAAATTTGCTTGACCCCTTAACGACCAGTGCCGTACCCTGTAGGAAGCTGGTTGTTATGCCCTTAAGGACCAGAGACATACCCTGTAAGTCACTGCAGTCCTGGGCTTCTCTCTGCCGCAATCTTGCTCAAAATAGCGAGATTGAGCTATTTCTGCTTGCCCCATAACTGGGGCATTCAAGATATAGATTTGCAGAGTTGTCGATTCAGAAAGGGCAACTCTGTGGCCCTCTCTGCATCGCACAGTGGTGGTACCGATCATTGATGGGTGGGAGGGTAATGAGGGACGCGGGTAGGTGGCCCATCGCTGAAGGAGGCGGGAGGAGGGCGGCAGTGGGTGGGAGCGCTATGCCATGCAACATGTTAGGGGAAAAAAAGTGCTGGTTACACTGGGAAGTGAGGGGGAAGGAGGGGGAAAGGAGGAAGGAGGGAGAAAGGGCAATGAGGGGGATCCTATGTGGGTTCCATTGAGGGAAAAGGGTCTGGGAGGGGGAGGGTAATGAGGGGGGCAGCTACACTACAGAAAAAAAGGGTATTTCAATTTATTTTTTTAATACCTAATTTGCTGCAAACTGAATACTGGCAGACAGCTACCAGTACCTAAGATGGCATCAAATAGGTAGAGGGGGAGGCTTAGAGAGCTGTTTGGGGGATCAGGGAGGTTGAACGGTAAGGCGGATAATACACTGCAGAAAACCTAATATATATATATATATATATATATATATATATTAACAGCCTTTTATTTTAGTACTGGCAGACTTAAGATGGGAGTGACATTTGGGGGTTGGGAGAGGGAAGAGAGCAGTTTGAGAGGGGTCAGGGAGGGTTCAGGGGTGGGATGTGTCAGGTTGGAGGCTAATCTCTACACTAAAGCTAAAATTAACCCTACAAGCTACCTAATTAACCCCTTCACTGCTGAGCATAATACAAGTGTGGTGCGCAGCAGCATTTAGCAGCCTAATTAACAAAAAGCAATGCCAAAGCCATATATGTCTGCTATTTCTGAACAAAGGGGATCCCAGAGAAGCATTTACAACCATTTGTGCCATAATTGCACAAGCTGTTTGTAAATAATTTTAGTGAGAAACCTAAAGTTATTGAAAAAGTTAATGAATTATTTTTATTTGATCGCATTTGGCGGTGAAATGGTGGCATGAAATATACCAAAATGGGCCTAGATCAATACTTTGGGTTGTCTACTAAAAAAAATTAAATTGTTTTGTTAGGTGAATATAAAAAAAAAAAAAAAGGCTCTATTTCTGTTTAAATGTAGTGATGGCAAAAATCCTAAAAATGCTCTGGTCTTTTGGGGAAGTTTTTGTCTGAAATGCCCAGTCCTTAAGGGGTTAAAACATCAGATCAGAAATAAGCATTTAGCATAAATTATTATTACAAAGGTTGGTATTATGGAGACATTGTAGTCAAAATGTCTCAAAAAGGTCAGCAAGTTAACACATAGATTTAACTAAAAAGTATTAAGTAATAGCTTAATTAGATTAAAATTAATTAAAATTTTCAGGAAGTACACAACTGAAATTGTTATGTTTAATGCAGCTTTTCTAGTGGAAATGGACTTGTCTTAACAATAAAATATGAAACAGAAAGAGTCGCCACATGTGCAAATCAATAGTGTATTGTATGATACACTCCGCAAGATACACACAGGGTACTCACATTCAGGAAAGGCATTCAGTCATGCCCATAGAAGCAGGCTGGATTTCACAGCAGTCCAGCTAGCTGGGCACCAGCCATAAAGATTCCCCATTGTACAGAGCCACAGGAACTCAGCTAGCTGGACTGCTGTGAAATCAAGCCTGCTTCTATGGGCATGACTGAATGTCTTTCCTAAATGTGAGTACCCTGTGTGTATCTTGCAGAGTGTATCATACATCACACTTTTGATTTGCACATGTGGCACCTCTTTCTTTTTCATATTTTATCGTAGATCTTCCATCCCTGATGAAGTAAGAGAGCTGCCTATCCACCCTCCTCATCAAGTTTATCACTTTTTGGATATCGTTGAAGCTTGGAATTTTTGCTATATACACATCGCTATTTGACTTTGTTGGCTTCCTATCCCAGGACATCTATATATGGGACAGTGAGACTGTAAGATTACCACCTTAATACAGTTGTTTAGGTCTCACTTGTACATTGTATCTATATATTATTTTATACTCACATTATTAAAGGGACACTCAATCAAAATTAAACTTTCATTTTTCAGATAGAGCATGCTATTTTAAACAATTGCAATTTACTTCCATTAACTAAATGTGCACAGTCTTTTTATATTTAAACTTTTTGAGTAACCAGCTCCTACTGAGCATGTGCAAGAATAAGTGTGTATGCATTTGTGAATGGCTGATGGCTGTCACATGGTACGTGTATGCATTTGTGATTGGCTGATGGCTGTCACATGGTACAGGTGGAGTGAAAAAAAGACATAACTTTTAAAATTGTCAGGAAAAAAATCTACTACTCATTTGAAGTTCAGACTAAGTGCTATAAGAAGCCCCGGAAGGAATGAATTGAGAGCAGGGGCATGTGACCACACTACAGGCCAATAGCAGTGGGTTGCTAGGCAGAGTTTAGGGGAGGAGGAGCTGGTATAAGTGTTGAGGGTTGTGAGGCGGAAGCCAGCATCAGTTTCCCTTTTGAAGCGGGAAAAGCTGACAGTCAGAATGGAGAGCGTGAGCCTTTTGCTGGAACAGGTAAGGACCTTGGTAGCGGAAAAAGGTGTTACCTGGCTCCAGCAGATGCTCTTTTCAGAGGACAGCGGTTCCGGTGCAGGGACGACAGCAGTCGAGCCAGCGGGGACATCAGGTCAGGAGCGGTACGGTCGGCCGGTGAGGCGGTCAAAGACGCCGGTGCGGCTTAGTCCGGATGACAGGAGGGGAGCTTTGGGACAAGGGAGGTCTGATACGGCCAGAGGTGGAGGTAGCGGAAGGTCGGGAGGCAAGAGACGGGCTGTGGAGGAGCTGCGCACATCTCCAGTGTCAACAGGGAGTAGGAGGGGAACACTGAGGCCTAGGTTGTTGGGGACGAGCTTAGGCAGCGGTGAGGGGGGAGTAATTGAGGCACAAGAGGTTTTTTCGGGGAGCAGGGAGTGTGCGGTGGCAGTAGCCAGGAGCGGTATAAGTAGAAAGGGGGGTGAGAGGGGGGGAGATGGTTTGGCCATTGAGGGTGCTAGTGTGAATAGAAGGAGAGGAGGTGAGGGGATGAGTGAGAATGAGAGAAGCGTTAGGGTTATTGGAGGAGCAGACGTAAGCTTCGGGAGCAGTGAGGGGAGGGATAAGGAAACTGTAAGTGCTGCGAGTGGCAGCGGAGGAATTGGAGGGAACATTAGGAGAGGGGAGGGGAGGGAAAAGGAGGATAGGAATGTTGTCAGGGGCAGTGGGGTATTGGGGGAGAATAGTGGAAGATGTAGGGGCAGGGGAAGAGGAGGTACTGGAAAAGGGCAAGCTAAGGGGAGAGGCCAAAAAGGAAAAGGGATAGGTGTGGAAAGGGGATCTGAGGCGGACAGGGCTGGCAGGCATGGTGCAGGGGGAATATCAAGTGGGATAGGAGAGGCCGTTGAGGTTTTGGTGCAGGATATAAGGGAAAGGGATAGGGTTACAGGGGGTAGGGGGATGGGGAAAAAAGGGGTACAGACACAGAGAGGGGTAGGGAGAACAGGAGTGGGGGTAAAAGGACTGAAAAAAGGAATAATCTGGAAGTTAATGATTGTGTTTCAGAACCGGAGGAGTCGGACGGCGTCCCGGTGGAAAGGCGGGGGTTGCCTGCGGAGCAGTCTTCATTACAGGAGCTGGAGGAGGACGTCCTGTGGATGAATGAATCTTACAGTGACTTCGCTGGAGAAGAGTCGCAGTTGGGACAGCAGACGGAACCGGAGAGTTCGGCACAGGTAGGAGAGATGGCTACTTTAATGAAGCTGCTCAATTCACTGGTGCTTGGGGGGGGGGCACGTAACTCAGAGTGAGGGACAAATTGGGTGGATTAGGGAGGAACGAGAGAGGGGTAGGGGAAGAGAGAGGGAGGACACTAGGGGGCAGAGACATCATGTTAATCATTCTTCACAGAGATCAGGTGGAGGTTCAGGTGGACAGAGCAGAAGGGACAGGAGCAGGAGCAGAGGGGCACGGCGGAGGGAGAGATCCCGACGCCAAGGATAGACTACAGGGAGCGGGAAAGGCACACGTCCCCCACATGGGGCAGGCGGGATAGAGATCGAGAACATACACGAAGGAGGGAAATCTCTATGTCTTATAACATTGATGATAGGGGGAGAAGATCTGCAGGTGACATGGCGGAAAGGAGGAGAGAGGCTACAATGGTGGTGCAGGAGCCTGTGACAAGGCCGCCAGGTGAGACGGCGGGTTCCCTGCAGGGGGGGAAAGAAAAAGAAGAGGTGGGGGGAGTGTATGAGACGGTGATGAAAGGTCTGAAGGAGCTGGTGGCTCAATTAGAAGACAAAAGGAAGGTTGGGGGTGATGTGGGGACAGCAGCGGGAGCATGGGTACCGGCAGTGAAGGAGGTTAGTGTACCGGTGGTGGTAACTCCTTCGGGGAGTGGGGGAGATAAAGGAGGGTCGGTGCCGGTTACAAGCGGTGAAGTGTTAATTGTGGCGGATCAAGCTTTGCGAAGGCCTTGCTTGTGCTCGGTAGGTCCGCTTGGGATCCATCTGAGTAAAGAGGTTAAAGAAAAGATATGGAAACGTGAGTTTGTAGAGGTTTTTTCATTGTTGCCGTTGGACCACTTTATTGAGATAAAGGAGGATCCAAAGGGGGAACAGGGCAAAAAGGAAGAGGATGAGAGAAAGAAAAAGTGGAGGAAATTACCAAAAACTTTTTCAAACTGGACGAGGACTTTTTGCATATTAGCCAGCGTGATCGGGGAGAAATTCCCCGAGCAGAGTTCGGCTATGTTTTGCTATTTTGATGAAATAGCAGGGGCTCAGAGGACATATGGGGGTCTTGCCTGGTGGCGGTATGATGAACAGTTCCGCCAGAGACTGGCGGTACGACCAGAGATGCGGTGGGATGACAGGGAGATGGGGGTGTGGTTGGAGTTGATGACTCCTTTGAGGGGGCAGTCCTTTCGGAGCGGAGGAACGGGGGCTAGCGGAACGGCCGTGGGGGCCACAGCGGTGGCAATTAAAAAAGGCCTCTGCTTCCAGTTTAATGAAGGGGTGTGTAGGTTTGGAGGGGCGTGCAAATACAAGCACGAGTGCTCAGGATGCGGAGGTGGGCACTCTGGGGCAAAATGTTTCTGGAAAGGAAAAGGGAATGGAAAAGGAGGTGAGGGTGCTGCTGCGGGCTCGGACCCCGGTGAGGGTAAGAGAGATGGCCCCGTGGCTAAGACATTACGGTAAGACAAAGGGTAGAGCGGGGGATGCGGAGCTGTTACTGACGGGCTTCAGTTTAGGGTTTCGTATCCCGTTCGAAGGGTCAATGGGATCGGGTGTGCCTGGGAATTTGAAATCGGCTGAGCAATTCCCAGAGGTGGTTCAAGCTAAGTTGGAAAAGGAGGTGGCGCTGGGGAGAATGGCAGGCCCCTTCAAGGACCCTCCATTCCCGAACTTGAGGGTGTCCCCGCTAGGGGTGGTCCCAAAGAAGACGGCGGGACAATTTAGGATGATTCACCACCTGTCTCATCCTAAGGGCTCGTCTGTTAACGATGGGATTGACCCGTCTTTGACTGCAGTACGTTACGCATCATTTGATAAGGCGGTGAGTGTGGTCAGGAGAGCGGGGGTAGGAGCATTGTTGGCAAAGGTGGATGTTGAGGCAGCCTTTCGGCTTTTACCAGTCCATCCGGTGTGTCATCATTTATTGGGTTGCCAATTTCAAGGGGAATTCTTCGTGGATTTGTGTTTACCCATGGGATGCTCCATATCCTGTGCGTATTTTTAAAAATTTAGTACGTTCGTGGAATGGGTGGTGAAGAAAAAGGCGGGCAGGTCATCGGTGGTCCATTATTTGGACGATTTCCTGTTTGTGGGGGAGGCTGGTTCTGGAGTTTGTGAAATATTGTTGGAAACATTTGTTGAAGTGGCTGAGCAATTCGGGATTCCGATTGCACCAGGAAAGACGGAAGGGCCGGTGACTAAGTTGAGTTTTCTGGGGATCCAGATTGACTCAGTCTTGATGGAGTGCTCGTTACCTTGGGAGAAGGTGGTAGATCTGAGAAAGGTCATAAATTGGATGCTTGGGAAGGTGAAAGTGTCGTTGTGAGAGTTGCAATCGCTACTGGGCAAGCTTAATTTTGCCTGTCGGGTGATCCCAGTTGGAAGGGTGTTTGGAAGGCGCCTGGCATTGGCTACGGTTGGGGTGAAGGAACCGCACCACAGGATCCGGCTTTCAAATGATTTGAAGGAGGATCTAAGAGTGTGGTTGGTGTTTCTGGAGGAGTTCAATGGGCGGTCGCTCATTCAGGAGGGGCCGGTATCGGATGAGGTGTTGCACCTATACACGGATGCTTCAGGAGCCCATGGCTTTGGGGCATATTTTGATGGCAGATGGTGTGTGGATACATGGCCTGAGGAATGGAGGGAACAAGGTCTAACCAAGAACTTGGTGTTTTTAGAATTGTTTCCGTTGGTGGTGGCTGTGATGGTATGGAATGGTGAGCTGAGGGATAGGAAGGTGACTTTCCACTCTGACAATCTGGGAGTGGTATTTGCGATCAATAAGTTGACAGCGAAGTCGAGGCCGGTGATTCGGCTTCTCCGAGTGTTTGTCCTGGAATGCTTGAGGGGGAATGTGTTTTTTCGGGCGGTGCATGTACCCGGGAAGCAAAATGTGATTGCTGACTCTCTTTCCCGGTTGCAGTGGCAGAAGTTTCGGGAAGCAGCCCCGGAGGCGAAGTTGGATGGGGAAGAATGCCCAAGGGCATTGTGGCAGATGGACTTCTTAAAGGTTTGATATTGGCGAGAGGGGCTCTAGCCCAGAGTACGTTAAGAGCTTACGTGCCAGTATGGAAACAGTGGTTTTGTAGGCTGTACAGGGATGGGATCAGGCTGTCAAAAGAGGAATGGGTGTGGTACTTAGTTGATTGGGTGCAGGAATGGAAAGAGGCGAAGATGTCAAAATCCATGGTGAATCGTCAGGTGGCGGCGTTAGCCTTTCTGTTTAAGCTGATGGGATGGGTCGATTTAACAAAGGAGTTTTGGGTAAAATTGGCGGTGAGAGGTGTTTGTAGAGGTGGAGCTATGGGGGACAAAAGACGTCCACTTGTATTTGGTTTACTATTAAAGGTAGTTGGGGCTTTGGAGGAGGTGTGCAATTCGAAGTTTGAGTATTATTTGTTCCGGGTGGCTTTTGTATTAGCTTTTTTCGGGGCTTTTAGGGTGTTGGAATTGGTAGGGGCCAATAGAAGGGACAATGGTGGTATCGGGTTGAGAGATGTGGTGTTATCAAGGGAGGAAGTGTCTATTTGACTTAGAAAATCTAAGACAGATCAGGAGGGTGTGAACCGCTTAATCAAGTTATTCGCTATCGGGGGTGTTTGTTGCCCGGTAGGTTCACTGGTGGACTATCTGAGGATCAGGCCAAGAGGTGAGGGCCCTCTTCTGAGGCATGAGGATGGAGGAGCATTGTCAAAATATCAGTTTGGGGCGGTGCTTAGGAGGGCTTTGTCCGTGGCAGGGGTGGATCCAAAAGACTTTGGATGCCATTCGTTTAGGCGCATGAATTGGGTTTGAGTGAGGAAGTTGTGAAGAAGGTGGGAAGGTGGAAGTCGGGGTGTTTTAAACGTTATGTTCGGCCAAACATGATAGTATAGTTTTGTTTTTCTTGACAGGTCCAGTTCAGTGTTGGATAGTTGGACATTCTTTCATTTACTGGGCGAGAAAGGCAGCAGCAACAAAGGAAGGGGGAACCCAGTTGGGACTTCCTCTGGAACAGGTTGGGGTAAAGTGGTTTGGGGTAAGAGGTCTCAGATGGGAAGGGGTAGTGGCTACAGTGAGTAAGTATGCCAGGCTGTACAAGCCTCCTGACATTTTGGTGATACACGCTGGAGGAAATGACTTGGGGTTTATGGCTCAAAAAGATTTGATTGACCAGTTGAAGGGTGGCATGCGTAGGTTGAAGGTTTTGTTCCCGAAGGTGATAATTGTGTGGTCAGAAATTGAGACAAGGTTGGAATGGCGTTCAGCTTGGGATGTCAGGAGGCTGGACTTATCCAGAAGAAAGGTTAACAGGACTTTATCAGGTTTTGTTTCTCAGTTGGGGGGTTTTGGCATTCGCCATGTTGAATTTGAAGGGGAATCAGGCAGATGCTTTTTTTTATTAAGGATGGGGTGCATCTCAACGAAGTAGGGTTGCACTTATTTAATTTTAACCTAAAAGAAGGGGTACAGAAGGCCTTAGCCCGGTTGGGCGGTGTCCGACGGTAGGACGGTCTGTGGCGGGTGCTGGCCTTATCAGGCGAGTTTTATGTGGTAATGGTACCTCATCGGACGATGGGGAGAGTTTAAGAAAAGGGGGCGTGCCTGGCAGCAGCCAGTGGAAGGTACGTGTGGTGGATGATGGACAGCACCCCAGGGTTTTTTGTAACCACATTGGTTAGGTGGTTGTGTTATTTGTAAACATTTGTTTGTTTAATAAATGCGGGCTGCGGCCTTTTGTACCCAAAACTTGGTCATGTTTGGTTATTGGTTCACAAGAAGAGTGCCGAATGTGTGAGTCAAAGAAGCCCCGGAAGGAATGAATTGAGAACAGGGGCATGTGACCACACTACAGGCCAATAGCAGTGGGTTGCTAGGCAGAGTTTAGGGGAGGAGGAGCTGGTATAAGTGTTGAGGGTTGTGAGGCGGAAGCCAGCATCAGTTTCCCTTTTGAAGCAGGAAAAGCTCCCTCCCTCCCTCCCTGTTTTAAGAATTTGGAAGTCGCAGCTGGGGGCGGGTGCTGGCCTTATCAGGCGAGTTTTATGTGGTAATGGTACCTCATCGGACGATGGGGAGAGTTTAAGAAAAGGGGGCGTGCCTGGCAGCAGCCAGTGGAAGGCACGTGTGGTGGATGATGGACAGCACCCCAGGGTTTTTTGTAACCACATTGGTTAGGTGGTTGTGTTATTTGTAAACATTTGTTTGTTTAATAAATGCGGGCTGCGGTCTTTTGTACCCAAAACTTGGTCATGTTTGGTTATTGGTTCACAAGAAGAGTGCCGAATGTGTGAGTCATGCATTGTCTTGTTATCTTGCATTTGTTGATTATGCAAATCTACTGTGTTGACTGGTCCTTTAAGTTCGTATTGTTCTCTGCGCCTCCTAGAGGAATCATATTTATATATATTTTCCTGCTGTTTTAGAGACATGTCTTAACAAGCCTTATAAGGACACATTTAAAGGGACAGTCAAATCCAAAGAAAACTTTCATGATTCAAATAGGGCATGTAATTTTAAACAACTTTCCAATTTACTTTTATCACCAATTTTGCTTTGTTCTTTTGGTATTCTTAGCTGAAAGCTAAACCTAGGAGGTTCATATGCTATTTTCTTAGACCTTGAAGGCCGCCTCTAATCTAAATGCATTTTGATAGATTTTTCACCACTAGAAGACATTAGTATATGTGTGTCCATATAGATAACATTGAGCTCATGCACATGAATTTACCATGGAGTCAGCTCTGATTGGCTAAAATGCAAGTCTGTCAAAAGAACTGAAATAAGGGGGCAGTCTGCTGAGGCTTAGATACAAGGCAATTACAGAGGTAAAACGTGTATAATTATAACTGTGTTGGTTATGCAAAACTGGGAAATTGGTAATGAAGGGATTATCTATCTTTTAAAACAACAACATTCTGGTGTTGACTGTCCCTTTAAATAAACGCCCTCTTTCAAATGGAAGAAATGAGAGAGAGAAAAAATGTACAATAGCCCTTTTATACAGTGAATTTAGAAAGTATTCAGACCCTATCATTTTTTCACATTTTGTTATGTTGCAACCTTGTGCTAAAATGATTTAAATTATTTTTTTCACATCATTCTATACTCATTCCATAACCCATAATGACAAAGCAAAAAAAAAAAAAGCAACAGATTTTTGATAACTTTGCAAATTTATTAAAAATAACAAAATTGAAATATCACATTGTCATTCATATTCAGACCCTTTTATATGATACTTAAACTTTAATTCAGGAGTATCCCATTTCCCTGAATCATCGTTGAGATTTTTCTACACTTTGATTGGAGTCCACCTGTCGTAAAATCAATTGATTGGAAATGATTTTGAAATAGAACACACCTGTCTATGTAAGGTTTCAAAGCTGAAAATGCATATCAGAGCAAAACCAAGCCATGAGGTCAGTAACTGCCTGCAGAGCTCAGAGACAAGATTGTGTCAAGGGAAGGCTACAAATTTGTTTTGACTGCATTGAATGTTTCCAACAGCATAGCAGCTGCCATAATTCTTAAAGGGACAGTCTACTTGAAAGTTTTTATTGTTTAAAAGGATAGATAATTCCTTTATTACCTATTCCCCAGTTTTGCATAACTTAACTTAAGTTATAATAAGAAACTTTTTACCTCTGTGATTACCATTTATATAAGCCTCTGCAGACTGTCCCCTTATCTCAGTTCTTTTGACAGATTTGCATTTTAGCCAATCAGTGCTGACTCATAAATAACTCCACGGGAATCAGCATGCTGTTATCTATATGACACACAGGAACCAGTACTATCTAACTGTGAAAAACTGTCAAAATGCACTAAATAAGAGGTGGCCTTCAACGGCTTAGAAAACAGTTTATGAACCTACCTAGGTTAAGTTTTTAACAAAGAATACCAAGAGAACAAAGCAAATTTGATGAAGAAAGTAAATTGGAAAGTTGTTTAAAATTGCATGCCCTATCTGAATCATGAAAGTTTAATTTTGACTTGAAGTTTAGAATAGCTAGCACTCCGTAGAGCTGACTACCTGGCCAAACTGCTATATCAGGGGTGAAGGTCCTTGGTAACAGAGGTGACCTAGAATCTGATGGTCAACCTGGTTTAGCTCCAAAGATCATGTGTCAAGATGGTAGAAACTTTCAGAAGGACAACCATCACAGTAACACTGTGAGCTCAATGGAAGAATGGCCAGACGGAAGTCTCTCCTCAGTGCAAGATACATGATAGCCCATTTTGAATTTATAAAAAAGCACCTAAAGGACTCTCATATTGTGAGAAACAACATTCTCTGGTCTGATGAAACAAAGATTTAACTGTTTGGCCTCAATTCCAAGCATCAAGCCTGGAGGAAACCAGGTACAGTTCATCACCTGCCCAATATCATCCTAAGGCCTCTATTTAACAAGGTCTGGCGGACCTGATCCGACAGTGCACATCAGGTCCGCCAGACCTCGCTGAATACGGAGAGCAATACGCTCTCCGTTTTCAGCATTGCACCAGCAGTTCACAAGAGCTGCTGGTGCAACGCCGCCCCCCTGCAGACTCGTGGCCAATGGGCCACCAGCAGGGGGGTGTCAATCAACCCGATCATACTCGATCGGGTTGATTTCTGGCGATGTCTGTCTGCCTGCTCAGAGCAGGCAAACAGGTTATGGAGCAGAGGTTTTTGTGTGCTGAAACACGGGCCGTCAAGCTCCTTTCAGAGCTTGATAGATAGGCCCCGAAATGTGAAGCCTGTTTCATGCTGTGAGTTGTTTTTTAGCAGCAGGGACTGGGGAACTGGAAAGGGTTGAGGGAAAGCTGAACTCAGCAAAATACAGATATCCTTCATGAAAACCTGGTCCAGAGCGCTCAGGACCTCAGACTTGACTGAATGTTCACCTTCCAACATGACAATTACCCTAAGCATACAGCCAAGACATAGCAACGGTGGCTTTGGGACAGCTCAGTGAATGTACTTGAGTGGCCCAGCCAGAGCCTGGACATGAAATCAATCAAATTAAATGGCTGTCCACCAATGGTCCACATCCAATCTTCAGAGCTTGAGATGATCTGCAGAGAAGAATGGCAGTAATCCCCAAAACAAGGTGTGAAAAACTTGCATCATACCCAAAAGACTTGAGGCTGTAATTGCTGCCAAAGTTGCTTCAACTAAATACTGAGTTAAGGGTGTGAATACTTATATCAATGTGGTATTTCATTTTTTTTTATTTTAAATACATTTCAGCTGTACCCATGGAAAGTCAAAAGTTAAATTCTGCAAGAAAAAATGTCATTTTTTTTGAGGGGGTGGGGGATAAGGCTTTAAAGGACTACTAAATACAGTAGAATTGAATAACTGAAAATGCAATATAATAGTACTTACTTTGAATTTGAAATAAGAAGTAGAATATTTTCCAGCAATTTTCAAAGTTAATTACATTTTCCCTTCCCCTGTATCATGTGACAGCCATCAGCCAAAATACATATACGTAAACACTGTGCACATGGTCAGTAGGAAATAGAGCCTCAAAGAGTGTGCATATAAAAATAATGTGCACATTATAATAATAGAAGTATATTTAAAAGTTTTTTTAAAAAATTGCATGCTTTATGTAAATTATGAACTTTAATTTTGATTATAGTGGTCTTTTAATTTTCAAATTTTCATTACGAGAGAACTTAAACCAAGAATTGGCCACCATTTTTTATTTTTCAACTTGAGAGAAAACTCTGAGAAAAATTTAAGTTTTTGCCATATAATTCCTCTAAGAATTTTAAAATATAAATACAAATATCAGCACTTGGCAATGAAAAGTGATACAGAGTGAGTCCACTGCTCAGCTGGCAGAGCTGTAGATGTGTCGGAAAAATGAATCCTACAATTAAGCTTATTTATTTATTGGTCTCTTATTTAATTAAGAAGCAAACTATAGATTTTCATATTTCGGACCAGTATTAAAATTCCAAAATATCCCTTTTACCTTCCATCTATTTTACTGGCATATTACTTCTTCCAATTGCTCTGCTTTTGAAGTTGACTTGACCATTGTTGCACAATGAGATGGAATGCATGTAAATTGTTGATTAATAAGATAAAACAAAAGGCATGGCTGTTATCCCTTAAAATATAAACCCTTGCTGCAGTAAAATCACTATAGGCTAAGGTTTTCTGTTGGAGAACACATTTTCAGGTTTGTATATATGTATGCAAGTGTTACAGGAACTACACATTTTTTTCTACTTCTGCTTTCATTATGAAATGTAAATCATTTTGGGATATTTAACAATACAATCTTAATTTTTTTTTATAATGGGACAAATTTGCATTTTGCAAAAGCTGTGATTCAAAGCCATACCTGGAGAACATGTCTTGCAGTCTGCATTTGGCATTTGTGGAAGGCATGAAGAAAGCTGAGAAGAGAAATAGAAGTTTGAGTAAACAAATAATAATTTGTGTAAAATGTTTACTCTGACAATCTATGAGATTGAACATGGCCTATGTGCTTCCTGAGAAACTGGGTTAATAATTTTAAAAATACATGAAACACTTTGAGATTGTAATATAGAATGTTCAATTATCCATGGCAAAATAAAAATTAAAGTGATAGTTTAATGTGTGAGCTGCTATAGTTATTTGTTTGTTATGGGGATGGCTGCAGTTAGGATTAACAAGAGTTGGGGGAGGTCTTTTATCCTATTTGTAAGCTGATACATGCCAGATAAATACAGTTGAACAACCATTTTTAGATGTCACTGACAAAGCTTTGTTAGTAAAAGCTCACTTAACAATAATAATCATAAAATATTGTTTATATTTGGCACTTAATACCATGGTTTAAGATAACTAATAATTTTACCTTATGAATATTTTGAAAGTTAGTTCATATTTAAGCTCCAATAAGGAGTTACCAAAATAAATGTGTTATTCTCAACAACAGATTCGTTTTTTTATAATAGTTTATTAATCTTATATAATAATGTAAATATCTGTTTATTAATATTCAGTATAATGGGGGATTAAGCACCCCTACTAGACAATCATGGATCATTGATTTGCAATGAAATTAATAAATAAAGCAAGAAAGTGACAATAAGGATATGGAAGTTACTTTACATTCTAACAATTCAGGACTGGCACCAGAATATTTGCTTTGCCAGTTTTGTATAATACACACAAAAATAACATCATTAAGTTCTACTGTCAAATGATATTTGCAGCAACATTCCTTTAGTGAGCATGGGCAAATAACAGAATGCATCTAGAGCAGATGTCTCCAATCAACCTAATCTATTCATTTGCCTTCCTGTAAAGACCACAGCCTTCTTGTGGGGCTTTAATAGGAAGCAATAGACCCAGCACAAATTAAGTTAAAAAAAAGGATAACATTATTTTTAATTGATGAATAATACATATTGTAATGATTTCAATTAAATTATTTCTATTAAGCAAAAAACACTGCTTAGTGCAGAGTTATATCCATTTAGGCCTCTGTTAAAAAAACAACTCATGCTGTTTACTTAAAAAAAGTACTTATACACTGGAAGCCGCCTGCATATTTTTTTGCTTTTTCAAAGAGAAATGTATGTACCATCAGGTAATAATAAAAAAAATTCTCCTGTGATTTTTTTGGACATAGATTCTTAAAATATTGTTGCTGAGTGAAATGTCTGGAATTACTTTAAATGTTTGTGGCCTAGCCACATTTGCAGCCTTTTTCTAAATTTTGTTCCCATGCCTAAAAAACAAGAGTAACATTGTACTGTACTGTTCTGTCTGAAGCCCAGATTAATTTCTTTTTCATTTCTCCTGTGCGCCCTATGCACTCTACTTATATATAGAACACAAAAATTATTTATCTTTATGTTTCCTTCTTTTTTTTATTATTATTATTATTATTTATAGCCAGCAATATATACAAATAGAAAAAACTTTGCCTTACTGCACCACACAGGGTGCCAAGGATATACAAAACAAAGAATACAGTTGGCATAACTAATTAAATACTTAGGGTCATTACATTGTACATATTGCTGGATTTTCCAGCTTTAATCATTACAAACCAACAACAATAAGGAAAAAGAAAAAAAAAAAAGAAAAGGGAAAGAGAGGGAAAAAAAAAAAAAGGGAAAAGAATTCACTCCTCCACCCATCGAACCTGCCTCCTGCCTCTATATGTCTGGAAATACCTTCTCAGAAATGGCTAGGTCTAGATATAAGGTACCCTTGAAAGGTGCAATAAGTTGTTTTTGGGTTTCTAAGGGCAACACTAAAATAATATTCTTCCATTTAAGGAAGAAACGCTTGATTTGGGGGTCTGAATTGACAGAGGTGTCCATTTGTTCCATAATTATCTGATTTTGTAACTTCTGTTTAAATTCTACGATGTTTGGCGTCTTGCTGGATTTCCAGTATTTCAGAATCAGTATTCTGCCTACCAATATTACTGCATTAAGCTGGTGAGTATTTCGGTATTGGGTTGCGTAGTCATTGTCTATTAAGAAAAGGACATGATTCTCTAATATTTTAAATTGGTTGTGATTTACTTTATTTGTCCAATAATTTATCTTATACCAGAATTTCTTTATTTTAGGACAGCTCCAAAAACAGTGATATAAATCTGCATTTCTAAGTTTACATTTATAACAAAATGCTCCTGCCTCATCCCAGTGAGCTTGTATCTTAGGGGTGATATAGGCTCTATTTATTAATTTTAGATGTGACTCCCTCCATGACGATGAAAAGGTTGCCGCATCTACAAGCTTGACACTTTTCTGTATCACCTCAGTTGAGACTTGCCAGTCCTGAGCAATCTTTTGGGCATGCATCTGGCCAAGAAACCTTAAAACTGTTTTATATAAAAATGAAATGGAGTATTTACCTATTTTATATAACATAATTACTGGTCTCAAGGTACACCAATCCTCCTTGTCCTGCCCTATCACTCCCAAAGTCTGTATATAGTGTCAAACCTGTAGAAAGGCATAACATTTTTTATTTATAAGTCCAAATTCATTTTGAAGCTCCGCAAAGGACTTACAACTCCCTGTGATATGGTCTTTAACTTGGTATATATACCTAAGCCCTTTGAGCGGCCCATTCTCTAAAAATTTTGGAGCCATCCCACCCTCACTCCTAGCTAATATTAGTGTCTTAAAAGCAACCGCTCTGCGATTGTCTCCCCAGAAGAACTGGAGACATGCTTGTTTGAGTAAAGTTAGGTCTTGGTGCTTAATCAAGAGCGGGATATTTTGCATTAAGTACATCAGTTTTGGGAATATTATCATCTTTATCAAATTTATTTTACCTGTTAAGGTTAATTTAAATTTTGCCCAATTTTTAAGATCTTTGAGTATTTTAGCAAAGAGGATAATTAAGTCTATACCAATAATTGCTATCAATAGATAGCTTGATTCCCAGATAGGTAAATGCTTCCACAGTTTCCTTAATCTGAGAACAGAGATAAGAATTTTCCTGTTTCCATAACCAAAAAATCTCTGACTTCGCTGTATTAACTTTATAGTCTGAAAAGGCACTACATTCTTGCAAAATTTCCATTAGTCTGGGGATAGTATCCTGGGTGTTGGACAAAAATATTAATAAGTCATCTGCATATAGTAGGGTTATCATCTGTCTCGCGTTGATTCTAATACCTTCAATATCTTTCCTTAGGCGAACAGCCAATGGCTCCAGTGCCAGATTAAATAAGTATGGGGATAAGGGACAGCCCTGTCTTGAGCCTCTGTATAATTGAAAATTTTCAGTGGGCCTATCATTAATTATAATAGCAGCATTAGGTTGCTGGTAAATTATCTGTACAAATTTTGCGAACGAGCCCTCGACTCCAAACCTGGAAAGAGATGTAAACAAATGATCCCAGGTAATGGAGTCAAAGGCCTTCTCCGCATCTAGTAATACTATTGCGGCATCCGTTACTCTGTCTATTATTTTTATTTTACCTTTCTGTGCTGCATTCTGATAGACATTCAGAATCAGCTGAATTTTCCTTAGATTACATGAGGAGTTTCTGCCGGGCATAAAGCCTACTTGATCCTTATGGATAAGAGGATCCAAGGCTAGTTTAAACCAGTTTGCTATAATACTTATTAATAATTTATAATCCCCGTTTAAAAGGGAGATCGGCGTGTACGAGCTTATCTCTTCTTTGCCTTTCCCTTTTTTGGGGATTAAGGCTATTAATGATGATGTGAAATACTTAGAGCATGGGATACCGTCTATATAATAATTATTAAATAGCTTTACCAAAGTCGGTGCAATTTCCTCCATGAGGCATTTATATAGCTCCACCGGAATCTGATCAGGCCCGGCAGCTTTGTTAGCCGGTGATTTCTTAATAGCATTAATAACTTCTTGGAGAGAAATATGTTTATTTAGATCTTCTAAGTTAACTTTCTCTATCTTGGCGATCTTTAAATCTCTCCAGAATTTCTCTTTTATTTGTGTATTTGTTTCTTGTTCTGAATATAGATTCTTATAAAATTGGAGTATAAAGTCCTCCAGTCTTTTTATATTAGTAAGTCTACCCTGTGGGGTTTTAAGGGACTCAATCGCTGATTTCTTTTGTTTAACTTTAATTATATTTGCCAAAAATTGCCCTGCCTTACCGCTGTGCCTATAAAAGGAGAACCTAGTCCTTAGCTCTTCCCGTGCCAATTTTTGTGCCATAAATATTTCCCTTTCTTTCTTTTTCCTCTGGTATGAGTCCCAATTTATCTGAGTTGGGTCATTAATATAGCTATTATATCCATTGCGAAGCTGGTTCGCCAATTGTGTGTCTCTAGCTAAAAATATGCGTTTCTGCGCAACTAGATATCCCTTGATTTCTCCCCTTATCACGGCTTTAAATGTTTCCCATAAGGTTTCAGTTCGAATTTCTGGAGCGTAATTAACTTTGTAAAACTCCCTTCATCTTATCTTTAGCCACGTTTTAAACCGTACATTATACACTAAGTGTTTCGGGAAGAAAAACCTATTGCCTGCTGTCTGCTTATTCCGGATTTTTATGTTCATAGTAACAATAGTGTGGTCTGAGATTAAGATTTCTTTAATATCTGCTACTATTTCATACGTAAACAGCTTATCTGCTATCAAAAAATAATCCAATCTAGACATTGCTTGGTGGGCCTGAGACTCGCATGTATACCTTTTTACATCCGGGTTCTGTGCCCTCCATATGTCTTTAACCTTAAGCGTTTTATTTAACAGTTTAGCCATTCTGGCCTCCTTTTTAGTGTTTCTAACTATACTATGTGGGAATCTATCTATTGTAGGGTATAATGTCCTATTAAAATCCTCAGCCACAATTAGATTTTTCAGGCAGAATGGAAGGAGTTTAACTTGTATTGTGTCCCAGAATGCTTTATCCGGTTTGTTTGAGCCATAGATGTTACATAATATAAAAATCACTCCCTCGACCTCGATCTGGAGGATAATGTATCTTTCGTCTGGATCCAGTTCTGTCTGCAAAATTCTATATTGTAGCTTTTTATTCAATAGGAACGCGACCCCTTTCTTCCTATGCATGCAGGGTGTACCCACAACCTCCCCTACCCAGCCAGTGGATAGTTTCGCTAACTCTGCCTCCTTTAAATGAGTCTCTTATCGGGTTTATGTCTTTTAAGTTGTGCTAGTATCTTTTTCCGTTTTTGGGGGGATGTTATACCTCCTACATTCCATGAGGCCAAAATTAGTTGATCCTTCATTGACTTAACTTAAAAATATGTGTCGTCGGCCTTCAACTAAACCCTCAGCATAGAGGGGGGACAATGGAGGGGGAGAGAGCTTAAAAAAAAAAAAAAAAAAAAAAAGGGGGAGGGAGCCAGTCCATATGGTGAAAAAACAGGATACAAATCCACAAGGTACTGGCAACAAACAAACAACCACTATGCCCTTAACTGTTAGATTGGCCATCATGCCAGTATTAAAGTCTGCTCTACTTTTACGTGGTCCCTATATATTAAATGTGTATAATCTATCTATGAGGTTACATAGGAATACCTTTATTTTAAAAAAAACTCTTTTACTGCACCCATATCCCTCAGCGCCACTTGTTTTCTGTAAAGACCTTTAATATTTTAAAGACCTTCATACCTATATTAATTAATTTAGAACAAAAAGGCACCATTTCTTTTCTCTTTAGAGAAGTCTCATTGGAGAAGTCTTGAAACATTAAAATTGTATTATCTCCAAGTGAAAAAGGGAATTTCTGTTTATAGTGCTGCAGGAGAGTGGATTTATCCTGGAAGTTTAAAAATTTTGGCAATCACTGGTCTATTTTTAGTGCTACCATTAGGTAAGATTTTTTTGTGGGCCTATCCGGTGGACCCTCTCTACTGCCAGTGGTAATAGGTTATCCTTAATGCCTAATGTCTGGGGTAACAAAGCTGAGACGTAGTTAATTAAATCTTGTTGTGTTACTGATTCAGGTATACCTATGAATCTCACATTGTTCCTCCTTGCTCGGTCCTCAATCTCATTTATTTTTTGTTGTATATCAGTAATATCTTTTGTATGTTGTGTAGTGATTTCCCGTTGGAGGGTGTTAGCATCCTCTATATCGGAAACCCTTTGTTCTACCATTCAATCTGTGTGTGAATAGCTTAACTTCTGTAGTAAGGTTCAGTATGTCTTTTTTAATCTGCTCAAATTGTGGGAGCATGCAAAATTTGTTTGACTATTTCATGTTGCTTAGGAATCATTGTATCTATTTGCGTGCCTGTAATAGAGGAGAGGCACTTTCTATGCTGGGCCTATTTTTCTTTTCTCTGCTTTTAGGTGGCATGCTTGTAGATTTAATCTTATAAGTAGTAATAAATGTATCCATACAGTAAAGTGAGTAGTGTAATAAGTGACAGAAAAAAGTTGTTCTTTTTTTTTTATATATCAGGGGAGTGTATATCAGGGGGGTGTGAAGAAAAGACAAAGCAACAAACAACCAATCTGTGACCAGACTCGACTCAGCAAACTAAGGTCGAGTTAAAAAAAAAAAAAAAAGTTTAATATTGTGTAATTTATAACCTGGAGGGGTTATGGGAATTAGTAAACTTAGGCCTTCGCCATACAAAGGGGCTCTCCTCAGCTCTGTTATCAGGTGCTGTAATTCCACAGTGTTCCCCGTTCCTTTAAAATCTAGGGCAGTCCCTTTTTTGAGGATTATCCCAAGCCGCTCTGTATAGTCTTTTGCCTCCTACCCAGTAATGAGGGTTATGGGAGATGATGGGGCCTATATTCTGATTGTCCTGCCCCGGACTGTGTATCGTTTAGGGTAGATCAGCAGTACCCCATAGGGTTATGGAAGATACTAAGTTTAGGCATTAACCAAACAAAGGAGACTCTTCAGTGTTGATATCCGCTGTTGTAAGGCCAGGATGACCCCAGATCCTTTAACAACTAGGATAGTCCCTTTTTAAAGGGTATCCCAGGTAATTCTGTGTAGCCTTTAGACTCATACCCAAAAGTGAAGGTTATGGGAGGTAATGGACCTAGACTCTGGAATTCCTGCCCCAGGCTGTGTGCTATTTAAGATAGTTCAATGGACGGACAATAGCCGCTGGTGATTAGGTAGCTTGTTTAGCTCATCTGTTATATTTATAAGCTAGTGCTATTACCTCCGACCGATCATATAAGGCATAAGGCGGCACATAGTGAGACTCTACATCTATGTGCATCTACATACACCAAACACATTGGGCTCCATATACTAAGCAACAAATGCTGCTATGAAGCCCTTGCTGGGCAGTCTCCGCAATGTAAGAAGCAGCAGTCGGATTGTTTGGCGGATAGGAATTTCCCCAAACACATTTGTTTGGGGTGATTGACAGGGCCTATTCACACATGGGCAGTGGGCAGTGCTGTAAAGCAAGTACTTGCATAATAGCACATATGAACAGCAAGTTCCGAAAGTCAGGAATCTTGTTCACCTGTGGTATAGTACATGTGGCTCATTTTGTCTACATTGCTAAATGATTTCTTCTCTCTCCCTTCTGCAGATGCACGTGAGAACCACCTTCGCAGACTTGCTACCTTGGTCCAGTAGTGTGCGGCAAATTATGCCATTTAACCACCAAGAATACCCTTCTACAGGCATAGGTTAGGGACTTTTTTTGTTTGGCTGGGGGGAGGGCTTGTTAGGGTTTAGTTTATGGGTGGGATGAGGGTAGGAATGTTTTATTTAATTTTTTATATTGGTAAAAGAAGCTGCTCCTGGGTGGTAAGTCGCCATAGAACAAGCTACTGAGCTGTTTTGTTTATTTCTGCTAGAGCGCTTTACAAATGATTTCCCCTTGATTTGTTTACAATGACTTTAAAATAAATGGGAAATTGCTGCTTTAGGTATATTTTTGGATATGAATTAGATATGCCCTTAGCCTAATGTTGGTGATATACGCTTCTTGTATATTGTTAACTCTATATGGTGGTACATAGAAAAATATTTGTAATGCAGTAGACCCTTTTGGTTTATTTTAAATTAATCATATAATACTATAGATCCATATTTACTTTGAAGCAAACAGTATTCTGTTAAAACTTGTTAGTTGTCCTGTAACATGAATATTTCACTAGTCAGTGAGCTGCAAACTAGTGCCTATCTACTTCCTGGTAGATCCTATTTTTGGTTTCAGAATTGCATGAATTGGTTTGACTTTGGCCATAAAGGCATATGCATGATCAGCAATAATGCTGAAATGTGTTTTTAGCAATTTGTATAATTGGTACAATACAGTATGTAAATATAATCTTAATACTCTAAAAAGCTAACATAACAATATGACAATAGTTTTTACACAGAAATTCAGTAAGATAAACAAAAGTGTAAACATAGACATGATGTGTATGGGTATATTATATGCCATATATGCAATAAGAAAGGTCATTTCAATTGCCCACTTAATGGAAATACCAAACTACGTGTACCCCTAAAACCCTGCTTGCAAGCACAATTGCATTATATTAAAAAAATAATTGATTGATTTCATCATTTAGGTTTAACATGTTATCAATTTATTTTTTATGTATTTACTGTCTACTCTGGTGGGGTAGTTTAAGTAAGCATTTAAAAATTTATTTCCTTCATTTTGCATATTTAGGTTCTGATATTCAAAAGCTCTCTGCTCAGGTGAAATGATCTAAGGCATCTAGTCAGTATGGAGAGGTCCCTAAAAATTGTTAGAAACACAAATTTTAATTTGAAAGATTTTTATCTCACTACACATGGTTTTGTATGTGAAGAAGAAATACCTACATTGTAATAAGGTCTAAAAAAATACCAAATATTTTGCATGATTTCTCTCTATGACAGCAAACGTTTGAATGTCCATCTATAGAACAAATAAATTGTTAAATGTTTATTCATAAGTTGTCAATTTTATTTTGTTTATTCATTTTTTATTTTTCATTTTATTTCATACATCATTTTGTTTTGTATAGTAATTATAAGATTGCACTTATGCATTACATAAATATGTTATGATGATCAAATCTACATTGTTTATATATCATATGATGTTTTTAATCTTGTTTTTAACTGTTTTTAAACATTTGGTTGCTGCTTGTTGTCATGACAATCTTTTGGATTGGTTCACACCTACCCACGGGTGGTGATGTTTGTCCTTATTATGTGTTTGGTTATAGATAGCAAGTGAATTGTTACCATGTTATTAAGCCTGATGAAACAGCTAGGTACAAGCTGAGAAACGTGTTGCTGTTTTTTTTTAACTGTTATTAAAGTAAGCTTTAATCTTACCACTTACTACCATACCTTTTATTCATCTATCCACCATTATGTTTAATGGTTCACCAGACGCCTGGAACTTACTCACCCGGTTTTATTCTACTGCTGTTGGAGTTTTGCGGGAGGCCAGTCTGCTGGGTGACTCTTTAATTCCAGTCTGTGACACTTGCACCAAGAGGGGTGTTCTTGCACATGTGAATTAATTACTTTGTGCGCCTTTTTCACAAGAGTATATACATACTAGGCCATGTGGTGCTTCTGTCTTTTTTCAACTTTCACAGATCACTGATTTTGGGATACTGACCTTCGATCCCCTTACAGATAGCTGGACCTGGACCTGGACAGTTTGATTTGATTCGGTGGCCTTTGGAACTAACCCTACTTAATATATGGGACTTTATTTGCCATTTAACACACATATATACAGTATATTGATATTTGTATATTTGTTTTGATTTGTTGTAATTTGTATAAGGAGATTTTAAATACCCTTTTTTCATTTGACTTAGGGCGCCCCCTATCTCTTCTGGTATAATGTGATCATAAATTTCAGGATTTTCAATGTGTGTTGCTCAAGATATTAAAGTGTAAGATTCCTGGACATTTTAGGTAGATTGTATGTCTTGTGGATCACCTATATAATTCAATTTAGCAAAAAAGATTACCCTTTTTGAAAATACTTTTTAAATTATAATTAAAACACATCGATTATACATTTCTCTAATTAATATATATATATATTGCTGAATGAAATCAGCAAAATAGATAATTTGATTCCCAATGGATATATATATATGCCCATTGGGAATCAAATGATCTATTTCATTGAGCAGCTATTTTGATGTGTTTTATCCCTATGCCCAGCTTTAACCCATTTTCAACAACCTGTGCATATTTATAAAGGCATCAAATAGAGAAATGTGAGCAGCTCTTTGTCTCGCCCTTTAAGCTGTATACAGTCTGGTGACATTATGGGAGTCCCTGTCAATTTAGAATCAGGCACCTTAACACTTTTCATATCAAGGTGAATATAAACTTGATTTGACTAGTTTACCCTTTTATGCAACAACCTTTTTTGTGTATGATAAAGGTGTTGTAAGGTGGTTGCTACATAGTTAAAATTAACATAAGAAAAAGGACGTCATTCTTCAGAATAAATGGGAATTTTTTTGCCTCATGCATAGTGCTAAAAATAACCTTCAGCTGATGATCGCATGCATTAATCGTATTTGTTATATGACACTCAGATATTATTAATGCAATATTTCTGATTATCTGCTTGGACCTAATCGTATGTTAATTTCTCTAGAAGATTTACTATGGTGTGTTTAATTATGCATACAAATGTTGTGGGATATTTTGTGTATTTTTTTATGGTTATTAATCACAAGCTTTATGAAACAAAGTCTGCTTTGTAAAGACAAATCTAGTATAAAAAAATATATTTGGGGCTGTAAATATTTACTTGTGTCTTTAACCAATATAGTGCTGTGAGTATTTCTAACTTAGAAGACGTATAACACGATCGTCGAGACATATGGTTTAAATGTTGTCTTTTTGATTTAATAATACAATGCCCATTACATTAAAGAAAATTGGTAGCTTTTATATGTATAATCGCTAGGCATGATGCATGTAAATGAGCTGTTCTCTATGCATGACTGGAAAAGGTGTTAATTAAATAGCTGGCATTCATGCTTATGCTCATTTCATTGTTTAATGGCACACAAGCTCAGCGATGTGTTCAAGCAGACATTTTATGTTGAATGTTTTCAGCTGGGGTCTTTGTCATGAAATGGTGGCACCATGAGACTACAGTGAGCCAAACATTGAAATATGTTTTAATAATGTTTTAACCGTCTAGCAGCCAGCCTGGCTTTATAATGAATTTTTAATTTCCCCTTTCTTATATTAATGCTCCTTGTTATCAGCGATGCATATTAAATAAAACACGTGATTCCTTTCACATTGTAATTTACATAAAATGACTAAATGCTAATGTAATAAGCGGCGCTCACTACTAAATGCACTCATGGCTCTGTAAATTTGGTCTTAATCTTCTTATATGATAAATATCTCTGTTTTTTATACAATAGATAAGGTGTAATCTCTGAAATTATAAAATGCCCACAGATGATGCTTTATTTTTAACATCTAAACAAATTACCAATTTAATTTGCAGAAGCTTTTCCATCTTTAAAGAAATGAGGCCAAAAACTCAGAATTGTTGCATAGTTGTTTAAAAAATAGAATATGATATTGTGGCCATTTTAACGTTTATTGTGATTTCATTCAAATACATTTTTTTTTTATATTCTTTTAATACCTATCCATTTTTTTGTGCTTTTTAGCTGGTGATTTTGTAATGGTTATGTCATTAATTATGTTTAGCTCCTATCTGTTTACATATTTTTTTTGTAGTTAAGAACTGATATATATGTGAAAAAAATATAGTTTCATTTTGCCAAAAAAGGATTTGATCCAAATTCAATGCAGTTTTAATTGCTTGTATTACTAATTGTGGAATTAATATAAGGAAGCCTTAACATTAACGACAAGCAGGGTTTTACTGAGGAACAAAGGGGAAATTTCTCAGCTTGAATTTTTTAGATATTAAAAAAAAAATGGGTTGTTTAAAATGAAATGTAAGTTTTGCCTTATAGTTATTTTCTATAAACCCCAATAAATGATGTAATAATGTATAATGTATCATTTATATTCAGTGGTTTTTAAAATGTGAGTGGTATTTCAGCTACAATTATAGTAATTTATTTATCAGGAAAAAAAATTAGCATGATCACACTTCAAAATCTAGTGAACTGAAGACATATCAGAAACAAACCCATGAATGTGTTAAACAGCATTTAACTGATAGCATCTGACTTTGTGTAATCTTATCATTTCTAATAAGACATTCTAACGTTAAATCATTTAAAATGCATAAAGGATAAACATGTGTTTAGTCCAAAATCAATATAATGTATAAAACCATAATTTACATAAATATAAACAAGTCATCTACTGTGACCGCTAAATGGAACTATTAAAATAATATACAACATAACACATAGCTAAAATGCAAATAAAATGTTAATAAAAATCTATATTTTCTAATAAAATGTAATTAAAATAACATACTCCAATAAAGTGTATCCTTTACCCAGTCAAAAAATATCACGTGTTTCTGCTTTTGCTATCCTCTTGGCCTCACCTTATTACCTAGGATCTGTAATTTTTTTAAATGCATACATTTGATTGAGATGAAATTTATATTTAAAAGATAAAGGGCCAGATTACGAGTGGAGTGCTATTTAGCAATTTCGCTAGAGCGTTAATTGCGCTAGAAGTAAACTTTTTGCATCCATCGGGTTACGCTCATATTACAAGTTAAAAGTAAAAGTTATTGCACTTGCACTAACCTGACGCCCGCAAACAGCTAACTTCTAACACAATTAGAATATTGGGCATGATCAAAAAAACCTAACACCCTACACATGCGCTAACCCGAACTCATGTTCTCAAGGGCTCTAACCCGACATGAAGAGATGAATATTTCACATTCCAAAGTTCTTCACATAGCACAATATCTTCTATTTATTTATATATATATATATATATATATATATATATATATATATATATATATATAAATATATATAAATATATATATAGATATATATATGAATATCTATTATAAATACATAGAACATATTCTGCTCTGTGCAGAACATTGGAATGTGAAATAATTACAGTAAATACACAGTTAAACACTTTATTAAAAAGGAAAATTGCATAAATATGATTTTACATGGTTTAATTTACTTAACTGCAAAGGACTCCAATGCACTTCTTTATATCTCTATATGTGTATACATATGTATTTGTGTGTTTGTATGTGTATTTATTTCTGTATATACATATATACACATATAAATACATAAGTACATGTATATATATTGTAAATATATATATATATATATATAAAAAAAAAATATATATATATATATATATATATACACACACACATACATACACATCTTTAGAGATGTATATGTATGTATCTCAATGTTAAATCTCTTTGCCTGCCTTTTTTTTTCTAACTGAGACCTCATATCTTTGAGCACTTTTTGTGCATTTTTTTCCAATAATTTTTATTAGATGTTGTTATTATGAGTGTAACTGTACTTTGTAAAGTGTTTTTGATGTGTTTTGTGAGACTTTTTTGTTTCGTGAAACAGTTAACCACAGCTCTGAGTACGTGCTAGCCTGATGAGCGTTAACTTGAATTGTGCTCAAGTAATCATGTTTACTTGTAATACGAGCGCAATTTAACCTGCTTGCAAACGATTTCGAAACCCTGGTATTGGTTGCACACAAACATTTGTGCTTCATTCGTAATCTGACCCAAAATTTGTGTGTTTTTCTTATACTGGGCCAGACTACGAGTGGAACGCAGAATTGCGCTTTCGCGAATGCGATATTTGTGCTCCACTTGTAATACCAGCGCAGACGCAATTGTGCGCTGCTATTTGAAGTGACCCGCAATAGAACATTTCCATGGGCTTCAATGGGAGCTTCGTTCTCACGCCGTAAGTGGGTAACTCAGACACAGTGATGGGCAGCATATTTAAATAGATATATGAATATATACATATACATTTATGTGTTATACACACACATATATGTATACACACATATTGACATATATATATATATATATATATATATATATATATGTATATAAGCATATACATAAATATTTAAAGTAAAAACACAGTCCCCATAGACCGCTATGCAAAGGCACACCCGCACACTTTAACCCCTAAAAACTGCTTAGTGCAGTTTAAAAAAATATATATATATTTTCAAAATTGTGACCTCACATTGTATTTTGGGGGCAATTGGGGAGATTTTAAAAAGTATCCAGAGGCCTGACCTCTGGTTATTTTTTTGAGCGCTAATTACTACCTCAAGCTCGCACTTGTCATGGCTGGTTATCTATTGCGCGCCTGTAACCATGGGAATTTGTCCATTTACTGGCACGCAATAAATTAGTGCTCCACTTATAATCTAGCCCACTATGGGCCCTAAAAATGCTATTTTGTATCTTATTCTTTTTTCAGATAAATTTCATTTAGCAGTAAATATTATTTGACAATAAGTATAAACATCACATTGTTTTATTACATTGTTTTGTAATTGATGCCAAAAAATATATGTACAAATGAAAAACTTTAACAAATCAATATTTTAACGTCTTTATTACAAACATAGCATAATTTCTAACATTATTTTTTATTAATCTTATGCAGTTTAGAAAATGGATGAGTCTGGAAAGCAAAAATAGATACTTACATATTTAATAACAATTACATTTCAATCCACAATGTCATCTATTTACTGATAACTATATTTCTATCCACTGTTTATCCTGTGGATATATGAAGCAAAGTTAATTTAATAGTGACAACACTAACAATAAAGAACATTTAGAACAGTAGTGTTAATGCCAAATCACCCACCACCTCCTGTACAAACATTTTCTGAAATGATGTTCCTTGAGAGACTTAAATAAATACAGTGTACAATGGCAGAAAAGTGAGAAACAATTATTAGGATTTTTTTTTTACAGGTACAATGCACCCTAAATTTTAACTACTGATTGGGTTTCACAGTTACCAAAATGAAGTTGAATTTGCAGATGCTATTTTAGGTTTAAAGCTAAGTTGACCAAAACAGCAAAATATATTTTGTAAATCACCACATACACTACTGCTAGTCAACTGAAATTAAATACTAAAATGTATATTCTAATTGAAACAAATAATGCATATTTTCTTAACCCCTTAAGGACCAGCGACGTACCCTGTATGTCACTGGCCTTTTTTGGGACTTGATTGTTTTATAGCGCGGTCTTGCCGCCAACGTTGAGACTGCTCTATTCCACAAAGCCTGCTGGAGGGAGTGCATTAATAGCGTGTTCTTGCTAGACTTGTGCTATTATGTCCTGAAAAAACCCTTAACGACCAGTGACATACAGGGTACATTGTGGTCATTAAGGGGTTAAACATACTGGTGCACATTCCAAATGTTTCATTATCATGGCATTTTTCATATGTTAACAAAACAAATGAGGATTAGTTAAGATAAAAAAATCCTTCAGAATTAAATTTTAAAACATTACCTAGCCAATGTCTTTAGATTTATTATTTTAATGTTTTCTCCAGAATTGTTCTGTAAGTTGACAAATGTACCAAACCTAAAGACTAACAAAAAAGATGACCAAACTATAAATGAAATAATCATGAATTATTGTTATGTAATAACCTAGAACCCATTACATTTTGTGTCATATATTTTTTCTAATATTTTTATATCAAATTCAAGGAATGTAATAGTGCCCATTCCAAGTTTGTTGTGTGATAATTGTATTTAGTTTAGATGTTTATTTTGAATTCATTTTCTATGCCATTCTAATTCATTAGTATTGCTAACATTAGTATAACTTACGTATGATATAATATGAAAACCTGTTTTTATTATAATTGGATTGGGTACGTATGGTGAAACTATAAGAAACATACTTTTTGGTGTTTTTTGTGAGGGTTTTAGCATATCTACACATAAAAACAACTCAACTGACCACATATATTAACATTTATAATAAAAGCGTTATGTGCTTATTATTATTATTATTATTATTATTATTATTATTATTATCAGGTATATGTAGAGCGCCAACAGATTCTGCAGCGCTGTAAACATAGTCGGTGTACAGGATAGCTTTTGTAGGGGTTAAGTGGGTAGAGGGCCCTGCCGAGAGTTTCACTGGTGTAGTCGGCTCTTATGAAGCGATCTGTAAACAGCTGGGCCCATAGGCTTACATTCTAAGGGGTTCAAGGGGAAAGTTTGAATGCAGTTTCATAAAACCATACAAGTTAGCCATATATACTTTTGTGTGGATATGTCCTTAGCATTATATGGCAGCCGTGTTTGCCACAGTGCAAACCATTGTGATAAATATTGTTGTAAACAAGGCTGCCATAGAATATGAATGACACAAGCACGCTCTTGTGCTCCTATGAGGGTGCCTAGATTTTCTCTACAACCAAGAGAATGAAGAAAATGTAGTTATAGAAGTACATTAGAAAGTTGTTTAAATTGCATGTGCTATCTGAATCTTAAAAGTTTAATTTTGACTTTACTGTTTGATCATTATTAAAAGAAACAAATGGGAATTGCCTGTGAATTAAAGGGATACTGAACCTAAATTTTTTCTTTGAAAAAACAGGAGTATAAGCTTAGGAGTCGGGCCATTTTGTTTTTTGTTCAGAAGCATGGATAGAGCTTGCTGATTGGTGGCTACATTTAGCCACCAGTCAGCAAGCACTACCCAGGTGCTGAACTAAAGATGGGCGGGCTACTAAGCTTACATTCCTGCTTTTTCAAATAAAGATACCAAGAGAACAAAGAAAATATGATAATAGGAGTAAATTAAAAAAATGTTTAAAATTGCATGCTCTATCTGAATCATGAAAGAAACAATTTGGGATTAGTATCCTTTTAACCAATTCAAACAAAATATACAATTTCTACCATGTTAACAAAAATATTCTAAACATAAGGTAAACACAGTACTTCAATAAACAAAAAATGCTACAACAGTGATTAATAAAAATGAATAATAACAATGTTGTAACCTTCATACTTGATATAAAAAGTTCATGCAGTGCCAGGTACAAATATTGAAATTGCAACAAAATGAATCCTCTATTGCTAAAATAAATGTGTCATACAATTGTTCTCATATACACAGAACAATTTAAATGAAGATTTTATAAACAGACACACACATAAAATCAAGTGTAATAGTAATCAGAAGTATTAAAGAAGGCTTTTATTTTGCTGCATCACTATTTAGGCTTCTTATTTTGCAGCTTACTCCTCCTTGCCTTCTCCCATGTCTGCCATAGGTGGTATATTTCTTCTCATGCCACAATATATAAAATGACTAAGACCTGCAACCCACTTATACTAATACTGCTGAAATACTCCTTCTTCTCTGGTCTTTAAAGGGCCACTGTAAGTAAATATTTTCTATGCCTGTTACTAACTAACTACCCCAAATACACTTTTTATCAATAGCATTTCATTAACATATCTCTACCGTATATCAGAAATCTTGTCTGCAAATTTAATTGTTTTCCAAACCCACTCCGTGGGTATCCTTTGCTCTGTACCAATCCGTTTACAATACCTAGGTTTCAAAATGGCGCTTTAAACACAAAGTTATTGGTTTAAGTATTTTGAACATGCAGTGCTGAAAATAGTGGGCAGGATAACGTGACATCATCGGCGAATAAAAGATATAACTTTTAGAACGTTATGAAACTTCGTTTTGTAGAAAATATAGGTCAGTAGGTTTTAATTAATGTTTATTAACTTTAATATGCTAGTTGTTTAGCTTAAAAATTATAACAGAAAGTAATCCTTTAATCACTTGACCAGCCAAGAGTAAAGCAACAGGAATATTAAAATGCATTTCAATAAAAATGTCTTTGTCTACAAAGGATCTTCCTCCAAAATTATATATGTGTGCTATATATGGCACCCATATATTGGTTTTGTAGCCATTTAACAAACTTACTCATTAGTATTATTTGTAGAAGGCTACAGGTTTTTATCTTTATTGTTTACTTTGTGCAATATTCTGTATATGCAATTTTATACTCAGTTATGGTATAAAAACAGGTACATTTTTTAATGACAATTGTTTAACAGATATAGCTAATATTTATATGAAATCAGAATATATATATTTTTATTCTGAAATAGCAATGTTGCAACAGGAATATAGCATTAATATACAGGGTTATTTATTTATTTATTTATTTTTAATAAAGCTATGTATTGCACTGTCATTCATCCAATATCCGGGTTTTTAAGTGAGTTATAATAATTGTATTGTAATAATAGGATTTTATAAAGAAAATAAATCAATTACTGACTTTTAATGAGTGTATCTATTGTCTCATTTTAGTTGCTCTTATATGCAACTGTTTAAATGGTGTTTAAGGTCAAACTTTCTTTTGGGTGATAATTTAAGACTTTACCAAAGAATTTTCCAGCCTGTGTTTGCAAGTTTCTCCCTATGAATTTCAGTGATATTTGCTCTTTTGTATGCCCCACTCACTGAAATACAATGCTAATAATATCAATATTAAATAGTTCTGAATTTTTATAATAAAAAAAAAGTTAATGCACAAAAAATTATAACATAATTTTACATTTTGTCTTCTCTGGATCTACTTGTTTAACACACAAGAAACATTCTATTTATATTTTTCTGGAAACTTTTGTTTGTAGCTATAGCTAAATGTTTATATACTATGGAGAAATAAAGACATAGTAAATATATTTTTCCATTTATATATTCACATATTGGTGAATTAAAGGAATACTGTAGTCAGAATCTAAGTACAATATTTGAAAAAAGAATAAATAGTATTTTTGTAATATAATTATGTATTACATTTTTTTGCAGCTTAAAAATTGAGAGTGAACTTGCCTGTATTGCCATTTCCTGTTATGACCTGTATGATACTATAGTATTGTTTCTTCTCCACAAAGCTATTTTTCCTTTGCTCCCTAGCCAGTTGTATTACATGTATAGAGCCACCTACTCAGCTACCAGAAACCATTTGCTGTAGTGATACTAGCTGTGCACAGTATATTGTGTACACCATGGAAGGCAGCAGTTTTCTGTCTTACTTTAGCAGAAATGAGGCAACTTGTCATGGAAACTTAGTTAAGGTAGCTAAGACAACTTGTCAAGGAGCAGTGTAAGTTTTAGATGCCCTCACTTCAGAGTTTTTGTTGCCAAGGTGACACAGGCTGTGCAGGAATTGTAATCAACTACAGAGTATGTTTATCAGGGCAGGGAGTAGGGTTGCCACCTATTGCCCAGGAAATTCCTGGTCACTTTTTAAGTGGGCATGGAGGAGGTGTCTCTCAGGGCGTGGCTTGGGGGTGTGGCTTGGGGCGTGGCTTCTCGCGGCATCAAAGTTATTATGAAATCAATTTTTATATTATATATATATATATATAATATATAAATATTTATAATATATATATATATATATATATATATATATATATATAATATATAAATATATATAAAATATATACTGTATATATAATATATATATATATACACACTAAGTTGAAACCCCAATACCAAGTAAAATAGTGCTGTATTATATAGCCAGATTAACAAACATAACTGTTATGCCGTTAGGTTTATTCACAAACTATCAAAATTATTGAAGCAGTGTTTGGCGCATTACCTTACTTCTAGGCTTCATGTCATGAACCTGATTGACCGGACTCGGGGTAACTGATGGAGGTGGGGCCGGGGGACGTGCGCGATCACAATGTCCTGCCTCTCTCTCTGCTGCCTGCAGGATGTGACGACTCCCCTGCTCTGACCCTCTTTCCCCTCCCACTGGTGTCAAACTAACCATCGTACTCCAGCTCTCCTGAAGTCTATAGACTACGCGGTTAGTAACCCCAGGCTAAGCGCTCCTCTGGCCATCTAATATTTTGTAAAGTTTGTGCTCAATGCGCCAGGGGAGCGCTTAGCCCGGGGCATTTGAGACTAGTTCCGGGACATGGGACACAGAGCCTCAGACCGGGACTGTCCCGGTGAAACCGGGTGGATGGCAACCCTAGCAGGGAGGCAGCTTCTGCTTCTTTCTTTCTGCTAATGCAAACCAGTGATGTGCAGTCACTAGAGGCAGGTGAGGCAGTGCTTCACCTCTCATATGGGCAAAAAAAAATATATATATATATATATATATATATATTTTATTGGCTTTAAAAAAAAATTGTAATTTTTTTTTCCCAGCATTTTTTTTTCTCACAGCTATATGTTGTGCAATGAAGAGGCACAAGCAGGTTTGCCCACCATTACACAACATGCTGCGCCATCTACTGGATGCAAGTGGTTAAGATCATTGCATGGCCCATTAACTGCTTATTTGAGGCAGTGCTATTTGGGCTGAATCAATCCAGCGAGAGGCATTAGTAAGTGGAACATAGGGTTGGGGCTGGATGTTAAATAATATAAAACAAAACAAAAACGGAAAAAAACAACTTTCATATATTTTGTTGCTGTCCTGTGAACCTTCTAGCTTTGCTAAAGTGAAAAAGAGAGTTCTGTTCTTCCCCTCTAAGTGCAGTGGAATGTCACTTCCTGAATCCTTCCAGAGCAGGAGAGAGGCACAGAGAGCAGTGTTTCACCCACATCTTATTAAAGTAAGATTTTACTGAAAGGGATTCTGTTGGTGAAAATGATAATTTAATGAATGTGGTTTAGTGTTTGTTTACTCTTTTACAGTAGGGTCATTTTTGTATTTTGTTTACTCAAACTTTACACCCACTAACTTAGCAGCTTGCCTCTGTACTTCACACTAAATTATAGTCTAATTTTCTGAACTCTCTGTAGCTCTGCTGTTTTATTACTTTAAAATGCAGTGGTCCCTCTCCCCAACCCCCCTTGTGTGTGTGTGTATGTGTGTGTGTCTCTCTCTCTATCTATCCATCTCTCTCCTTATGTGTTGTTCTCCCCCATGGTCTCTTTCTCTCTCTGTCTCTCTTCCTCCCCCTCTGACTCTTTCTCTCTCTGTCTCTCTTCCTCCCCCTCTGACTTTCATCCCTTATGTAATGAAAGAATCTATAAGCATAATTTGCAGCATTAAAGTAAAAAGTATGTTTTAAACATATTTTAATGGGCATGGATTTCTAGATCTCATAATCAGAGCAAGCATTGTGTTATCTGGCAAGAGTTTCTGTTACAATCCTTTAAACTAAAATCAGATGTTTACTAAGTTGACCAGTTTTCCAAGACACCATTTAAAGGGACATGAAACCCATATGAAACCCATATGCAAATTTAAATAACTTTCCAATTTACATCTAATATCTAATTTTCTTCATTCTTTTGATGTCCTTTGTTGAAAATCATATCTAAATATGCTCAGTAGCTGCTGATTGGTGGCTGCACATAGATACCTCATGTGATTGGCTCACCCATGTGCATTGCTATTTCTTCAACAAAGGATATCTAAAGAATGAAGGCGTATCCTGCCACTGCCTCACCAGCCTCTGACGTCAGTGCACGTCACTGATGCAAACAGAAAACTGTTTCCTTCTTTGCTATGTGCAAAGAAGGAATACCTAGTTTTAGAGATATCAGCAAATGGCTACAGGGGAAAATATGTCTGTTTCCAGATGATACAAACATTTGTAATAGATTAGATGATTCAGGGAGTAGACAAAATGAGAAGTGTTATACAAAAATTGGAGGATTGGACAAATGACTGGGATCTACAGGGAGTGCAGAATTATTAGGCAAGTTGTATTTTTGAGGATTAATTTTATTATTGAACAACAACCATGTTCTCAATGAACCCAAAAAACTCATTAATATCAAAGCTGAATAGTTTTGGAAGTAGTTTTTAGTTTGTTTTTAGTTATAGCTATTTTAGGGGGATATCTGTGTGTGCAGGTGACTATTAATGTGCATAATTATTAGGCAACTTAACAAAAAACAAATATATACCCATTTCAATTATTTCTTTTTACCAGTGAAACCAATATAACATCTCAACATTCACAAATATACATTTCTGACATTCAAAAACAAATCAGTGACCAATATAGCCACCTTTCTTTGCAAGGACACTCAAAAGCCTGCCATCCATGGATTCTGTCAGTGTTTTGATCTGTTCACCATCAACATTGCGTGCAGCAGCAACCACAGCCTCCCAGACACTGTTCAGAGAGGTGTACTGTTTTCCCTCCTTGTAAATCTCACATTTGATGATGGACCACAGGTTCTCAAGGGGGTTCAAATCAGGTGAACAAGGAGGCCATGTCATTAGATTTTCTTCTTTTATACCCTTTCTTGCC
Organism: Bombina bombina; assembly: GCF_027579735.1. Taxonomy (NCBI): domain Eukaryota; kingdom Metazoa; phylum Chordata; class Amphibia; order Anura; family Bombinatoridae; genus Bombina; species Bombina bombina. Next base: position 224,674,411 of record NC_069500.1, read on the forward strand.
AGCCACGCTGTGGAGTACTTGGACGCGTGTGAATGAGCATTGTCCTGCATGAAAATCATGTTTTTCTTGAAGGATGCAGACTTCTTCCTGTACCACTGCTTGAAGAAGGTGTCTTCCAGAAACTGGCAGTAGGACTGGGAGTTGAGCTTGACTCCATCCTCAACCCGAAAAGGCCCCACAAGCTCATCTTTGATGATACCAGCCCAAACCAGTACTCCACCTTGCTGGCGTCTGAGTCAGACTGGAGCTCTCTGCCCTTTACCAATCCAGCCACGGGCCCATCCATCTGGCCCATCAAGACTCACTCTCATTTCATCAGTCCATAAAACCTTAGAAAAATCAGTCTTGAGATATTTCTTGGCCCAGTCTTGACGTTTCAGCTTGTGTGTCTTGTTCAGTGGTGGTCGTCTTTCAGCCTTTCTTACCTTGACCATGTCTCTGAGTATTGCACACCTTGTGCTTTTGGGCACTCCAATGATGTTGCAGCTCTGAAATATGGCCAAACTGGTGGCAAGTGGCATCTTGGCAGCTGCACGCTTGACTTTTCTCAGTTCATGGGCAGTTATTTTGCACCTTGGTTTTTCCACATGCTTCTTGCGACCCTGTTGACTATTTTGAATGAAACGCTTGATTGTTCGATGATCACGCTTCAGAAGCTTTGCAATTTTAAGAGTGCTGCATCCCTCTGCAAGATATCTCACTATTTTTTACTTTTCTGAGCCTGTCAAGTCCTTCTTTTGACCCATTTTGCCAAAGGAAAGGAAGTTGCCTAATAATTATGCACACCTGATATAGGGTGTTGATGTCATTAGACCACACCCCTTCTCATTACAGAGATGCACATCACCTAATATGCTTAATTGGTAGTAGGCTTTCGAGCCTATACAGCTTGGAGTAAGACAACATGCATAAAGAGGATGATGTGGTCAAAATACTCATTTGCCTAATAATTCTGCACTCCCTGTAAAGTTTAACACTGCAACTTTTGAATTATTATTTCAGATGATTTAAAATTTAGTAAACAGTGCAGTATTGCAGTGAGTAAGACCAGTAGAATGCTTAATTGTATTGGTAGAAGTATTTGCAACAGAAATAGTAAGGTTCTTATGCCACTTTACAGATCACTAGTTAGTTCTCATCTTGAGTATTGTCTATAGTTCTGGAGGCTATATCTCCAGAAGGATATAAACAAACTGAAAACTTTCCAAGAAAGGCCCAATGACATAAATATGTATAGCTTAGGAGAGAGAAGGGAAAGAGTCAATATGGTAGTAACTTTCAAGTATATTAAGGAGCTTAGTAAAGCTGAGGCTGTGAGTATGTTTCATAAAAAGAAAAATTCAAGAACAAGAGGAGTAGTTTGTGGAAGCACTTATTCACAGAAAGTATAATATCAAACTATAAAAGACTATCTCCTATATAGAAGCGATGTATTAAGGGGGCGCTTACTATGTACAGGAACAGCGAAAATACAACAAACAGTTAAATACACTTTAAAAATATATGTAAATGAAATTCAGTTCAATAATATGTAGACCACCCAACGAGTCGTCGCTGCAATAAAGGGATCCTGAATCCCACAAAGACTAAAAGTATGAGTATGGCTAAACAATGGGTGACACTTTGCATGAGGACAAGAGGCAACTCACATTTAGAAGGGCACTATATGTAGTGCACGTGTTGCAGACTGGAGCACGCCGGTCCCTCCAGTGAGACAAACCCAGGCACAGTGGCGGTCAAGAGGAAACAGCAGCAAACAGCAAGCCAACATAATGATGTAGGTATCCTTGACCGTGTGGTGTGGGATTGGTGAGTGACGTCACAATCACGTGATTAGCTCCGTCTGGCTTGGAAATACCTCTGGTTCCCAGGATGCTAACTCATACGCCAAAGGGATGCTTGCTAGCAAAGCACAAATTGATACCACAGTTCCAGTAGAAAAATACAAAGTTCCTTTTGTCATGTATAAAAAGATTTATTAAAAGCAACGCGTTTCTCGTGGTACATCCACCGTTTCCTCAGGATTCACAGAAAGGCTGATTGCTTCATGGAATAAACTTCCACAAAAGATGGTAATGACAAACACAGTGGGGAACTTTAAAAATAGATAATATTGTGCTCACTCCTGTGGAGTTATTTATGAGTCTGCACTGATTGGTAAAAATACAAGTCTGTCAAACTAACTTAAATAAGGAGGCAATCTACAGAGGCTTACATACAAGGTAATCACAGAGGTATTAATATAACAGTGTTGGTTATGCAAAATAAATGGATTATCTTTCTTCTTAAAGGGACAGTCAACACCAGCATCTTTGTTGTTTAAAAAGATAGATAATCCCTTTATTACCCATTCCCCAGTTTTGCATAACCAGCACAGTTATAATAATACACTTTTTTACCTCTGTAATTACCTTGTATCTAAGCCTCTGCAAACTGCTCCCTTATTTCAGTTATTTTGACAGACTTGCATTTTAGCCAATCAGTGCTCACTCCTAGGTAACTTGACTGCGTGAGCTCATTGCTATCTATATGAAATACATGAACTAACTCCCTCTAGTGGTGAAAAACTGTCAAAATGTGTTTAGATTAGAGGCGGCCTTCAAGGTCTAAGAAATTTGCATATAAACCTCCTAGGTTTAGCTTTCAACTAAGAATACCAAGAGAACAAAGCAAAATTGGTGATAAAAGTAAATTGGAAAGTTGTTTAAAATTAAATGCCCTATCTGAATCATGAAAGTTTTTTTTTGGACTTGACTGCCCCTTTAAGGCACTGATCCTTCATCAGAGAACCCTGCAACAAACAATAATTACTGATAACTGTAGCAGAAAAAGGCCACAGTTTAACATTTTTTTATATGTCACATTGTTTTCCAAAAAAAAAAAAATACAAAGCTACATGAAACTTATATGGTTTTTTTGTTATGATATATACTCTTTATATGGCTTTCACTCAGAGATACAGACCTTGTATTAGTTTCACATTCATTTATTTTGTAGTACTTGTTTTCAAATACATATCCATAAAATAAGAGCTTCATTGATTTGCTGCATTTAGTTTGAATAACTGGGAAAATACACATATGGTTTGACACATATGGATCCCCATTGTCCAACAAACAAATCCATTCACTCTGTCCTAATGGTAGAAGATTAGATGTGATTAGGTGTAACTTTCTACTATGACTACCATTTTGGCAACTAAAGTCTCTTCTCAGCTGAATTTACTAATCACTGTTTGATAAATCTGATCCTCTATCCATTGTGTTATAATTAAAAGAATAATATACTGAGAATCCTTCTGTGAAGCAAAAACTGATAACCTTTACAGAAGAACTTTAATAATTAAGTTGCTTCTATATGGTTTTTAACATCTACTTTCTCACATGCTGCATAAGGTCTTAATAGGCAATATCATACAGTAGCTTACCTTAGATATCATTCAGTGCATAGCTTGAATGTGATTAACTAATAAACATCTACTATGAAGTTATATATCTAAAAAGGATGTCATTAAGGAAAAGAACCATAAGCTATGAATCTATTATTTGAAAGAACTAAAATGCAACAAAAGTTCAATTTTGTTTTGTATTATTTATGCAAATATATTGACACTTTATATAAAAGTAGTAATATATGGTGAATATTTTTGCTGCCATAAAGTAAATATGATTATTGGAATGATAATCATGCATATACTTACATAGAACCAGTAGATAATTATGCTTTTTTGCATTTAATATAGTTGCAACTTAGGATGTAAATGCATATCATTCTGTAATATAAGATAACATATTTTGGGGAAAAAGAGGTTATTCTAAACTCAGTTGGTAATTTATTAAGTTATAAATAAACAAGCTTCATATATAAATTAAAGGGACAGTCTACATTAGAATTTTTATTGTTTTAAAAGATAGATAATCCCTTTATTACACATTTCCCAGTTTTGCATAACCAACACAGTTATAATAATATACTTTTAACCTCTGTGATTATCTTGTATCTAAGCCTCTGCAAACTGCCCCTTTTTTCAGTTCTTTTGACAGACTTGCAGTCTAGCCAATCAGTGCCTGCTCCCAGATTACTTCACGTGCACGAGCACAGTGTTATCTATATGAAATATGTGAACTAACACCCTCTAGTGGTGAAAAACTATTAAAATGCAATCTGAAAGAGGTGGGCTTCAAGGTCTAAGAAATTAGCAAATGAACCTCCTAGGTTAAGATTTCAACTAAGAATACCAAGAGAACAAAGCAAAATTGGTGATAAAAGTAAATTGGAAAATTGTTTAAAATTACATGCTCTATCTGAATCATGAAAGTTTATTTTGGGCTAGACTGTCCCTTTAAAGGAAAACTGCAAAATCATAATCAGGAGTTTGGTATGGTAGAGCAGTGAAACATTCTAAACTGTGCCCCCCCCCCCCCAAAAAAAAAAAACATTTTAAAGGGCAATCTTCCATGTCTCACTATGATTTAGTTTTAAATAAATCACTCATAGCGGCACCTACAGGCACAGCACATGAACACACAGACACTTTAGACATCCACATGCACACACACATCCACCAATAGACATCCACATGCACACACACATCCACAAATAGACATTCACATGGACACACACACATATAAGCCTAATATTTGATAAATGGACACAATACAAGTATGAACAATATTGTTGCTTTATGAACAAAGAGCTCCATTGAAAGCAGCTTTTTGTCCGACCATACAAAAAAAATATTGAAGAAGAAAGAATAAATAATAAGATCCCTATAATGTCTAGACCCTCCGTGCTCAGACAATTCCATTTTTTTAGATATTTTGTTAAAAAATATCTTAAGAGCAGTGACTGACCATTCCCATTTTTTTTATGTAGAGAGTAGTGCAGATAATGTGTTTTGCTAATTATCCAGTATTTTAACTATTACCATATAGACTTGGCCCTAAGCTATACTTGACTGATTAACACCTTCTGCCTCTTCAGTAGATCTTAGACCTGGGTAACCAATCCCTCACAGCCAAATCTGGACATAATAGAGCAGATATAGTGCTCATACCCCATGTAACATACTCCAGCCTCATGTAACTGCAATATAATTATTAAAGGGATAGTAAAATCCAAAAATATTAAAAAGATAGATAATCTCTTTATTACCCATTCCCCAGTTTTGCATAACCAACACTGTTATAGAAATATACTTTTTACCTCTATAATTACCTTGTATCCAAGCTTCTGCTGACTGCCTCCTCATCTCAGATCTTTTAAAAGACATGACCTTCAGGCAATTAGTGCTGACTCTTAAATAACTTCACATGCATGAGCACCATGTTATCTATATGAAACACATGAACTAACACCCTCTAGCTGTGAAAAATGTCAAATGCAATCAAATTAGAGGCGGCCTTCAAGGGCTTAGAAATTAGCATATGAGCCTTCCTAGGTTTAGCTTTCAGCTAAGAATAACAAGAAAACAAAGCAAATTTGATGATAAAAGTAAATTAGAAAGTTCTTTAAAATGGCATGCCCAATCTGAATCATGAAAGTTTAATGTGGACTTTACTATCCCTTTAAGAAGTACCAGTCTGTCTGACATGGGTCAGCCTCTGGAGTAGTAAGAGACAACCAGCTTTTTTAAAATCAAATTAGTAAAACTCCACCCACATAATTCACCTGCAGGAACTTCAATTGACCAGACTGGCTAAATGCAATACAAACAGTGCCAGACAGCTTTCAAATTTAGCTCTCTTTGTATTCCTATCACTGTGTGTGGCAAGACCCTTGAAATGAAAGAACAGCCCACTGGCCCAGAAGCAATCATGTGGCTGAGAAAGAGATGCCACTGCACAAACCCCCACCTAATGTCCCATCCTTCTCTCAAAGCAAGACAGCTTCTGTTATCACAGCTCATATGCTGTGTTAAGTTAGTCTGTGCTTTCCCCTGGAACTAGGAAACCAGTGACACAGTCACTGCATAAATCAAGTTCCCCTGCTCTCTTGAATTACTGTGTTAGATCTGCACCCCAACAGGCGACAGACATGCTTTAAGTGCCTCTGGTACTCCTGGCAGTTGCTCTGATTGCCCCCCAAAAAACAAATGGTTTTCAAGAGAGTTAAAGGGACATTAAACACTAAGGGCTAGATTACAAGTAAAGTGCAAATTTAATGTGCGCCTGTAAAGGGGCAAATTTGCCCATTTATCGGCGCACGTTAAAAAAAATAGCCATAACAGTGGCTGGTTAATACACCTGCGAGCTTGCGGTAACACTGTGTGATGAATTAAATTAACCAGAGGTCAGACCTCTGTTTAATTACAAAAATGTCCCCCCTATTGCCCCCCCCCCCCAAAAAAGTGTACATTTCCCTTCATAAAATAAAATAGTAGCATCTTTATTTTTTAATAAAAAAACGTCCTTGAGCAGGTATAAGGGGTTAAAGTGAGGAGATGTGGGCTGTTAGAAAAAAAAGGCACTGAAAAGTGCCTTTACATTGAGGTCTTTAGGGACTGTGTTGATACTGTTAACGTATACGTATATGCTTATATACATATATATTTAAAATGTGCTGCCCATTTTGAAACTTAGGTTACACTACAGATATCTGAAGTAGAGTTGCTGCACATCTGCAAACAAATCAACACTTGAATGCAAAAAAAACTAGATTTCAACATGGCTGCACCTATGACTAGAGGGAGGTGGAGCATAAACTCAATACAATGCTTATAAAATGTATTTAGAGCCAGATTAAATGGCACTCTAGTTAGCACTTTTACTCGAGTCTAAACGTTGCTAAAAGTAAGCTTTTTGTGCACGTTGCAACCGTGTTAACATATTCTCATCATAGAAGTTAATGGAGAGAGCAGAAGAAAAAATCCTAACACCTATCACTCGTGTACTAACCCAACAGGAGTTATGAATATTTCACATACCAATATTCTTCACATATAGAACAATGTCATTTTAATGTGAAAACATATTTCTATAAATATCTGTATATACCTTTACCTGTATATCTATTCCTTTAGCTACATAAGTAAAGATATCTATTTTACATTAACATTATCAGATATATATAGAAATTGATATTTAATAATAATAATAAAATATGTATATCACGCTTCAATGCATGTTATTGAAATATTACATATAAAATATTTAAAAATATTAATAAAAATGATTATACTGTAAAAAATCTAAATAGTCCAAAGATTATTAAATATATATTTATATATATATATATATATATATATATATATATATATATATATGATAATAATAATGTAAAATAGATATCTATACCTATATATCTATAGAAAAAAAAAATATATATATATACATTGAATGGAGTAGCTGTGTTAGTCCAGAGAGTTAGATATCAAAATAACAAGAATATTGCTTTGAGCAATGATACTTTTTTATTGGACTATGGGCTAGATTTATCATAGCTGAGGCAGACAGGGGCGCGTATACGCACCCCTGTATGCCTCAGCTCGCCTGTGGCAGGGCGAAATTACCCACAGGTAATCACCATTGCACACAAGTGCAATTTTGCGCTCAGGTGCAATCCCGCCCCCTGCCCGCACACAGCCAATCACGCGCAGACAGGAGCTGTCAATCTCGTTGGTCGGACTAGACTAGACGGCGGAGATTGAATTTCCCCACCTTAGAGGTGGCGCAGAGGTTAGGGAAGCGGCGGTCTGGTGACCGCTGCTTGTTAAATTATGGCGAGCAAGTTCTTGTGAGAACTTGCAGCCGTAGGGCTTTGATAAATCGAGCCCTAACTATATATTTATAAGATGACAAGCTTTCGGAAGAGTGTCTTCCTTTTTCAAGTCTGAAGCAATACTGACCAATTTGATAGAATTTACAGATTATATCTTAAAACACAGGCTAAAAAGACAGAAAGTGTTACAGAGGTCTGAATGCAGGGGGAGGAGGAGTGTCGTAAAAATCATATGGGGGTTTAGGAGACAGGCAGATAGTGTCAGTAAAAGATAACAGGCAGGGGAAATATATGGTAATACACAAAGCATATACTGACATAAAGTTATATATCAACATAGAATCCATATGAATAAAGATGGGAATACAGGGGAATATAAAATAGTCAAAAAAGGAGAAAAAAAAGAAAGAAAAAAAAGGGGAATAATAACAATGACAAAAGTGTGGACATAGGCTTATATATATAAATGTGTGTGTGTGTGTATTTACAATTACAAATCACATTATCCTGTAAATGAAGAGCATTGGAATGTTAAATATGTACAGTAAATATACAGTAAAACCCATAAATATTTAAATACATATGTACACACACACATATATATATATATAAAAGATCTCTGATGAAGCACATGTACAAGGGTGACTACATTTCCAAGCTGCTATTAAGGGATGCCCCCCTTAGCCCCTGCCCCCCCCAAAAAAAAATGTGAATTTGATACTATTGTGTACTATTGTTAATCAAGTAACAGGTAACAGGTCATTTGTTAGATATCTAATCACTTAGCAAAGCAAGAAAGAGAAAAACACAATATGAACACAAACCCCAATCTTAATTGGCTGCAGCAAAGGAAAAATGTGTCTAAGTCTTAAAACAAGAGAAAAAGTTACCTGTGCATTTTAAATAGAGCACACACACCCTCCAGCCGCCCACACTATGCCCCACCATCTCACTGCCCAGTCTGCACTCATACTTTACATCTATTGACCGGGTTGCTTTACAAAAATATCCCTATTTATTCAGTTCATTGGAGAAAAAAAAGGTCCTTCAGCATGCACTGCTATTTCGGAACTTGTCAAAGTTATCCCAAATAAGCACAGCTCCCATAGCAGATGCCAAGGAAGAAGGATTGGGGAGCAGGCACTACTCGAGTCTCAACTACATAGTGGCAGAACAAGAGGGGCTTCCGGCTTCCCTCCCTCATAACTTACTGGTGGCGCCTCTGATCTGGAGTCTGGCCCTGGCCCACCCCTGCCCCCTGGGACAATGTCGCCTAGACTCTCCTGAGTCTGACAATCTGCTGCGCTGCTGCTCTAGAGTCTCAGTCAATCCCTAGATCCAAGAGGCTGTGTCTGACGCCACTGCTGTCAGTGTCAGTGCTGGCTGTCAGTTTGGTTTTTTTTTCATTCCGGGACACTGAATGAAGGGACCCGGGACAGACCTTTAAAATGCGGGACTGTCCCGGGCAATCGGGGATACGTGGTCACCCTAGCATGTACACATGCACAAAACGAATCAGATTCTAGGGTGCACGCCTTTCACCTGTTTAGCTCCTATCCAATAATTGTTGGATCACTTTGACTATGACTGTGGGACTCAGTCTCTTCTTTTCTCAATATTTATATAAAAGTTCAGTCTGGGAGAAGGTGGGTTATAAGTCAAACAGTATTTGGAAAGAATACTGTTGCGCACAAAACAAAACTGATTCATAAAGTGTCACTCAACACATTGAGATTTTATTATGAAATGTTTAGTTATGTGTAGTAAAACAACTTCTCAATATACTGTCATTATTTATTTCATCCCGTTTTCTTCTAATTTAGCTTTTGAAATTAGTGGATTTTCTAATTATAATGAGTTTAGTGTAAAGGACCATTAAATACAGTAGAACCGCATAATTAACAAGTGCCTAAAAAAGGACAATGCAATAGCACTTACTTTAGCCAATCACAGACTAGTATACGTATACACTGTGCACATGCTCAGTAAAGGCTGGTGCTTCAGAAAGTGTAAATAAAAAGACTGTGCAAAATGTGATAATGAAAGTAAATTGGAAATTCTCTTAAAACTTCATGCGCTATCTAAATCAAGAAATTTTAATTTTGACTTTAATGCCCCTTTAAAAAGAAAGAGAACATGGTTTGTACCTACATGAGCATTATAGAAAGGAAGTATTCAGTTTCTATTGGCAATGAGGAAAGTATAGGAGAAGAGTCTTCATTTCTATATTATTGAGACAGTCCTCAACATTCATTAAGGGTGAGTTAGGTCTATCACATATAGGGATTTAACTATATACTTTAGTTGTATTTGCTCTTCCAAATGGATAACATTCTTGCAAAACTGCTGACGTATAGTGCTCCAGAAATGGGCAAGCTCCTACGCTTACATTGCTGCTTTTCAACAAAAAGATACCAAAAGAAAAAATTGATAATAGAAGTAAATAAGAAATTTGTTTAAAACCTCATGCTCTGTCTGAATCATGAAAGATTTTGGATTTCATATCCCTTAAATGAGCCACTTGCTATTGCTAAATGGTTGTGTATTGTTTATTAATTCCACTTTTGACTATGTAAGAAACACCACCCCATTGAAGGGAGGATTTTTTGTTACTTGACAATATTATATTATGATGCTACGGTAATGATGAGTGCTAGCCCTTTTCTCATTTATAATGCGTTTTAAAAATGAAGTACAGGAGAAAGATAAGTTCATTAAAAATTTAGGATAAATGAACATTGAACTCAAAATGTTTCCAAGGTGAGTAAGAAAAAGCAGCTATTAACATACTAAAATACATTTTGCTTGGAAAATCTTTGGTTAAAGTGGTTTAACTTGTTGAAAATAAAAGGAAATTCAAGTCCGTACACAACAGAAATGATCCATTGGCAGATGAGGACAACTCCCATAGCTCTATTGGTGGATTAGAAAATACATTTTTCTTTGCAAAACAAATTATTTGAACATATATTTTTTTAAAGGCATTGACCATAAAGTCCATGTAATAAAGAAAGAAAATTGATTGAGTGTAGAGATATAGGGAAGCTCACATATAGTAGAGAGAGGGAAATTACTGGAAAACACCATCACCTGAGGTTTTAGTGGCTGGTGTAGATTCCGAGCATTTAATGTAGAGTCATTGTTAGTGCGAAAGAGGATTTTTCACATAATTGAGTCAACTTTGTCTTTCAGATAATACATAATCATGGAATGGAATAGAATGGAAAACGTTAGGAAGAGAGAAGGTGACAGAAGTGAATTAAATACAGAGAAAAGGTGATGTGGATTAGACCTGTCAGTGTCCATGGGTTTGGTGAAATGGGTTTGCTTAGCGAGAAATAATGGGGAAGCTGTAAACGTACATTAAGAATTTTTCAGAATATTTTCTCGATTGTTCAACAGCAAAAATACAAGTAAAAAAAGAAAACAAAATGATATTCTATAAAAATGTGATCCACTTGAAACTATATTTATCAAAACTGTTAGTATGTCTTATTGCTGCGATTGCATAAGTGGAATACGCATGCATCCATGTACAAATATTTTTAAAAACACTACACTAAAAAACACATTTTATGGTTATCATAAATTAAATAGACTTCCATAGCAAAAATGTAAGTTCTCACTCAAATACAAAATGTTTAGATGCACAAAGCAAGACAAATGTAAATGTAAATAGACATAATATAAAATGTTTACTTATGCATTGTAAAAAAGCTTTGCAATATACTTAAATAATTTAATATCCCCTTTTATGTCAATCAACTCTGAAAATTGTGTTTTTTCAAGTTCTGAGAAGTGGAAGTGCTGTTGCTGACAGATCATGCGCTTTTAAACAACTTTCCAATTTACTTCTATTATCAATTTTTGTTCATTATCTTGGTATCTTTTGTTGGACTGCAGGGATGTAAGCTTAGGAGCCCGACCATTTCTGGAGCCCTATGTGGCAGCAGTTTTGCAAGAATGATTTCCATTTGCAAGAGCACTAGATGACAGCACTATTTCCTTGCGCCTGTATTACAGGTGGTGCAGTCCGGCTATTACTTTAGCGTTATAGCTTATACCGCCACAATTCATTCTGCTATCTGAGACCAGTAGTTATGGATTTTGCGGAAAAAAAATGTTTCACAAAACTCATAACAAAAATGTTACAAAGTACACTAACACCCATGAACTACACTATTAACCACTAAACCGCCATCCCCCCGCATCGCAAATACTATATTAAACTTAACCCCAATCCACCACCCACATAGCCAACACTAAATAAACATATTAACCCCAAAAGCACCGACCCCCCACATCACCAACACTAAATAAACATATTAACCCCTAAACCATCAGTCCCCCACATCACTACTACTATAAAAAACCTATTAACTCCTAAACCGCCGGTTCCCCACATCGCTACTACTAAAGTAAAACTAAAACTATTAACCCCTAAACCGCCGGGCCCCCACATCGCAAAACACAAAATTAAACTATTAACCCCTGAACCTAAAACCCCCCTAACTTTAAATTAAAATTACAATATAGCTACATTAAAATAAATAAAAACTTAAATATGAAATTAAAAAAACAAGATTAAACTATAAATTAACCTAACCTAACCTAACATTAAATTTTATAAAAAATAAAATAAACTAAAAATAAAAAAACCTAAATTACAATATTAAAAAATCCTAACACTACGAAAAAAACAACCTAACATTACAAAAAAAACCCCACTAAATTCCGAAAATTTAAAATAATCTAACATTACAAAAAACAAAAAACACTAAAATTACGAAAAATAAAAAAACAAAGATTACAAAACATAATAAACAAAATTATCCAAAATAATAAAAAAAAGCTATGAATATCTATGAATAAACTACCAGTAGCCCTTAAAAAGCAGCCACAGCTCCGTGCCACCGGGATGAAGATAGAAGATAACCCCGCGATGGAGGAAGATGTTGCCGCCTGAATGAAGACTTCTCGCCGCCTGGATGAATATGGATGTCCGGACTTCAGGAACTGTAAATAGATTTTCTGGGGTCTTTTTTTAATTTTTTGGGGTGTTTTTTATTTTATATTAAGCCTTTTTTTATTTTAATGAGCACAAAAGAGCTGATTGCCCTTCTTAAGGGCAATGTCCATACAAATGCCCCTTTAGGGGTAATGGGTAGCTTAGGTTTTTTTATACTTAGGTTTTTATTTTGGGGGGTTAACTTTTAGGGGGGACTTTGTAATTGTATTATGTAAAATAGCTGTTTAACTTAGGGCAATACCCTACAAAAGGCCCTTTTAAGGGCTATTGGTAGTTTATTGATAGATTAGGGAATGTTTTCATTTTGGGGTGGCTTCTTTGTTTTTATAGGGCTATAAGATTTGGTTTAATTTTTATTATTTTGGATAATTTTGTTTATTTTTTGTAATCTTAGTGTTTTTTTTATTTTAGGGGTTATTTGGTGTTGGCGATGTTGGGGGCGGCGGATTAGGAGTTAATAGATTTATTTTAGTAGTAGCGATTAGGCGGGCTGGTGGTTTAGGGGTTAATACTTTATTTTAGTGTTGGAGATGTTGGGGGTTGGCGGTTTAGGGGTTAATATGTTTATTTAACGTCTGCGTGTCGGGGGTGGCGGATTAGGGGTATTTAGATTAGGGGTTCATGTTAGGGTGTTAGGTTTTTACATAACTTTCTTTTCCCCATAGACATCAATGGGGAGTGCGTTATAGCGATTGCCATTCCGCGATCGTAGGTGTTAGTTTTTTCTAACACTTTCTCTCCATTGATGTCTATTAGGGGAAACGTACACAAGCACGTCATCAGGCCTTTGGTTTTGTGCAGTATAGAGCTTATCGCACCATATCCCACAACAAAAGAAGGTTTTTCAGTAACTTGTAATGGCAGCGCTGTGGAGAGTGCGATAACGCTAATATTTTTGCGTTAAAGGGACACTGAACCCAATATTTTTCTTTTTTGATTCAGATAGAGCATGCGATTTTAAGCAACTTTCTAATTTACTCCTATTATCAAATTTTCTTCATTCTCTTGGTATCTTTATTTAAAATTAGTGATGTCGCGAATAGTATGTTCGCGTTCACCGCGGACGGCGAACATATGCGATGTTCGATCCGCCCACTATTCGTCATCATTGAGTAAACTTTGACCCTTTACCTCACAGTCAGCAGACACATTACAGCCAATCAGCGGCAGACACTCCCTCCCAGACCCTCCCACCTCCTGTACAGCATCCATTTTAGATTCATTTGGAAGCTGCATTCTTAGTGAGAGGAGGGACAGTGTAGCTGCTGCTGAGTTAATAGGGAAATCAATAGCTAGGCTAGTGTATTCAGTGTCCACTACAGTCCTGAAGGACTCATCTGATCTCTGCTGTAAGGACAGCACCCCAAAAAGCCCTTTTTAGGGCTAGAACATGTCTGCTTTTTTTTTTTTTTCCTGTGTAATCTAATTGCAGTTGCCTGCCTGCCAGCATGTGTGTCAGGCTCACAGCGTATACTGTGCCCACTTGCCCAGTGCCACCACTCATATCTGGTGTAACAGTAGTGTACATTTAAAAAAAACAACACTTTTTTGACTGTGAAATAATAGCAAACAGCTGCCAGTACCCAAGATGGCCGCCAATAAGGCAGATGGGGAGGGTTAGAGAGCTGTTTTGGGGGGGGGGATCAGGGAGGTTGGGGGCTAAGGGGGGGATGCTACACCACAGCATATGTAAATATGCTAAAAAAAATTAAAAAAAATTAAAAAACCTTTTATTTTAGTACTGGCAGGCTTTCTGCCAGTACTTAAGATGGCGGGGACAATTGTGGGGTGGGGGAGGGAAGGGAGCTGTTTGGGAGGGATCAGGGGGTCTGATGTGTCAGGTGGGAGGCTGATCTCTACTCTAAAGCTAAAATTAACCTGCAAGCTCCCTACAAACCCTAGCCATTGCTATTCTGAGACTGGTAAAATAAAATTAAAAAAAAAAAAAAAAAAACAGTAGGTAAGTAATAAATTACATTTCAGTATTAAGCAAACTTGTAAATGTTTTGATTGTCAGTAGCATTCTACCAGCTCTACCATTATTATCACCATCAATTTTGCACTTGCCTGCATATCCTGCATATTATCATTTAACAGTGAAAGTGCACCAAAAACATCATTTACAATATGGTATGCACTGATACAGCAGCAAAAGTATAACATATTTGTTTAATATTTTTTGCATAATTAGGATGTACCAGTACGCACTGCATACATTCCAGATCAAGATCCTGCTGTAACTTTACACTCAAAGATAAACAGTCAGATATAGCTCAGAAACACTAACACTAATATACAAACCAAGATCTACCCTCCAGTACAACTAATCAACTATAGCTTCTATTAAGAAATGCATTTAAAACTGCTACAGTTATTCAGAATCATAACTATGTATCTGGCGTTTAGTAATCATGTATCATCATATATTATAGATCTAGTTTTATTGCACAACTATATTTCTGCAGCATAGACTAAACTCAATATTATACACAGCGTAATCAACAAACACCAAGCTAACAAGATTTTCTCAAGTCCCATGTATATATTTTAAAATAAATTACATGTAAAGCTAAAAAAAAAAGTGGCTATATTACAAAATCATTATATAATGCAATTTGATAACGTAATTATACAAACAAAAATCACAAACAAAGGGTTAAAAACAACAAGCTCAGCATTGCAGCAGATGAAAGCTTTAAGCATTCTTGAGTATATTCCATTACAACTCCATGTTTTACTGATTAGACCAGCAAAACTAACTTCATGTATATGGTATATACTGTATATATATATATATATATATATATATATATATATATATATATATATGCATATATATATATGTATATATATGTAATAGTTTTATCAATTAAGGAAAAAATTAACAAGCTCAGAGTATTAGACATAATTCAAGGTTTTGAGCATACAGTTTTCAATCACAGAACTCATTTACTGAATTTTTCAAGCTATTGACAGCTTTTTTGTATCAAAGTATAACTGTGACCCCAGTACAAACTAACGGCTAGATTACGAGTTTTGCGTTATGCTGAAAAAGCAGCGTTATGGCTCTTTTTCACTAACGCTGGTATTACGAGTCTTGCAGGTATATCTGTACCGCACACTTTTTTGACTGTCACGTAACGTAACTACCACAGCTTTCAAAAAGTCCTTTTTCAATGGTACTTCCACAGCGCCGGTATTCCGAGTTTGCCTGTCTGGCCAAAAAGTGAGCGGTACAGCCTATACCGTCAAGAGCCGTACTGTAAACTGAAAGTCATTAGTTATGGCTTTTATGTTACAGAGCTGTAGCATAAAACACATAACTAAAGTGTTACAAAGTACACTAACACCCATAAACTACCTATTAACCCCTAAACCGAGGCCCTCCCGCATCACAAACACTAAAATAAAATTATTAACCCCTAATCTGCCACTCCGGACATCACCGCCTTTATAATAAACATATTAACCCCAAACCACCGCACTCCCGCATCGCAAACACTAGTTAAATATTATTAACCCCTAATCTGCTGTCCCTACAACCTACATTACTGTTATTAACCCCTAATCTGCTGCCCCAAAATCACCGCCACTATACTAAAGTTATTAACCCCCAAACCTAACCCTAAGTCTAACCCTAACACCCACTAACTTTAACATAATTTAAATTATTCAAAATAAAAATTACAATTACTACCTAAATAATTCCTATTTAAAACCAAATACTTACCTGTAAAATAAACCCTAAGCAAGCTACAATATAACTAATAGTTACATTGTATCTATCTTAGGTTTTATTTTTATTACACAGGTGTTTATTTACTAGGTGTTAGTGTAAGACAGGTTAGGTTATATTTTATAGGTAAATTTGTATTTATTTTAACTACATAGTTAGTAAATAGTTAAAGGGACACTGAACCCAATTTTTTTCTTTCATGATTCATATAGAGCATGCAATTTTAAGCAACTTTATAATTTACTCCTATTTTCAAATTTTCTTCATTCTCTTGGAATCTTTATTTGAAATACAAGAATGTAAGTTTAGATGCCGGCCCATTTTTGGTGAACAACCTGGGTTGTTCTTGCTGATTGGTGGATAAATTAATCTACCAATGAACAAGTGCTTTCCAGGGTGCTGAACCAAACAAATAGCTTAGATGCCTTCTTTTTTAAATAAAGATAGCAAGAGAACGAAAAAAAATTGATAATAGTAAATTAGAAAGTTGCTTAAGATTGCATGATCAGGAAAGAAAAAAAATTGGGCTGAGTGTCCCTTTAATAACTATTTACTAACTAGTCTACCTAGTTAAAATAAATACAAACTTGCATGTGAAATAAAAATAGAACCTAAGCTAGATACAATGTAACTATTAGTTATATTGTAGCTAGCTTAGGTTTTATTTTATAGGTAAGTGTTTAGTTTTAAATAACTAATTAGTTAGGTAATGATAGTAGGTTTTATTTAGATTTATTTTAATTATATTAAAGTTAGTGGGTGTTAGACTTTGGGCTAGGTTTAGGGGTTAATAACTTTAGTATAGTGGCAGTGAAGTTGGGGGTGGCAGATTAGGGGTTAATAAATTTATGTAGGTGGTGGCGATGTTGGGGGCGGCAGATTAGGTGTTAATAAGTGTAATGTAGGTGCCGGCGATGTCGGGGGCTGCAGATTAGGGGTGTTTAGACTCGGGTTTATGTTAGGGTGTTAGGTGTAAACATAAATTTTCTTTCCCCATAGAAATCAATGGGGCTGCATTACAAAGCTTTATGCTCCTTTATTGCAGGTGTTAGGCTTTTTTTTAGCTGGCTCTCCCCTTTGATGTCTATGGGGAAATCGTGCACGAGCACGTACAACCAGCTCAAAGCAGCGCTGGTATTTGAGTGCAGTATGGAGCTCAATTTTGCTCAACGCTGCAATATTGCCTGCTAACGCCGGGTTTTTGCAGACCTGTAATATCAGCGCTATAGGGAGGTGAGCAGTGGCAATAACTTGCAAGTTAGCACCGAGCCGCTCATAACGCAAAACTCATAATCTAGCTGTAATGGATTACAAGTGGAGCGGTATTTTGCGTTTCCCCTAGAGTGCTTTTTGCGCTAGTTGAGTTGCGCTTGTATTACAAGTTGAAAGTAAACTGTTTTTGCTCTAGTGGTAACCCGACTAGCGCAAAAATACAAACTTATAATATCACGTGCGCATTCACGTTTTCCCTCATAGAAGTTGATGGAGGAAAAAAAACCTAACACCTCACTCTCGCACAAACACGATTGCATATTCTCATTTGTGCCATACTGACATGAAAATATTAATATTTCATATTACAATGTTCTTCACATATAAGAATGTGTTCTATGTATTCATAAATACATATTTCTACATATATTTGATGTTTTTGCACAAATATATATTTATACCTATAGATATATAGATGATTATATAAAGGTATTGATTGATATATACAGATATATATAGGAATATCTATTTTAAAAATACATAGAACATGTTCTGCTATGTGCAGAACATTGGAATGTTACATATTAACAGTAAATACATAGTTAAAACCTTTAATTAACTATGAATATTGCATAAATATGGTTTTACATGTTTTCATCTACTTAACGGCAAAGGGCTCTAATGCACTTATATATACAGTATGTATATATATTTATGTGTTTATATATGATGTCTGTAAATACATATATACACATATAAATACATAAATACATATGTTCACATATATATACACACACATATGTATATATATAAATATATATATATATACACACATACATATACTGTACATCTTTAGCAATGTATATGTATGTATCTCTATGTTAAAGCCTTTTATCTGCTTTTTTTCTAACAACCGAGATCTCATATCTTTGAGCCTTTATAACTTTTGTTTGCAATATTTTTTTTTAATAATTGTTATTAGATAGTGTTATTATGAGTGTAACTGTACTTTGTAATGTATTTTGATGTGTTTTGTGCAACTTTTTATTTTCGTGAAACAGTGAACCACGCGGTAACGATTCTAGCATAATTTTCGATTGCACTTAAGCAATGGCATTTACCTCCAACTTGTAAAACGAGCATTAAGCCTGGTGAGTGCAAACCCTCGCAATATACCCCTTATCGCTCTGGCACAAATGACTGCGCTCCACTTGTAATCTAACACTAAATAAGCACATACATTTGTTTTTTTATTGGTTCACTATTATAAAACAAAAAAGGCTAGGTAATAGTATAATTATTTTAAAACAGAAAAATCACACATCATAGATAAAATCATAAATAAATAATTATAAGGTGCCTAATGATATAGACTTAAAGGACCATTAAATACAGTTGAATTGCATGATCAATAAAAATCCTAATAAAAAGACAATGCAAAGAACTTAGGCCACAATCACAATCTATTTGGAACAGTGTTTTTGCAGTTTTTTGGGCCATAGTCTACTTTTCAATTTGGCGTGATTACAATAGGGCCATTTCATCTGATTCTCGCACAAGATTTTTGTTCTCTCAAAACCAAAGCCCTATTTGCACTATGGAGCTGAAAACTTATCTCCAATCACAATACATTTGCAGGTCATGTTTCAACTACTTTTAAAGTCCAGCTTTGGCTTATCATATTCAGTACCTCAAGGTACTTGATAAGTCATCTGAAGGTCTTTTTAGGCACCGCTCTATTATATTGCACCTATTCTTAACAGTCTAAAATGGCCTATGGAGACATTCTTGAGCTTTGTTAACATACATGGTATTGACTTATTAAAGCTTCATCTATCCTTACTGGAAAGGCTTATACAGTCAATAGGGTGCACATTTACATATGTATAGGGACACATACATGAAAATGTGATGATTATGTGATTTTATGTACAGCTAAGGGCATCTGACTCACTCCAGGAACCTACATCTATAAATGGCAGGATTTCATATTTCTTTTTTTTATTTTTGATTATATTTTTCACTAGTACTGGCGTGATTGTCACAAACAGTACAGGCAATATAAAAATCTGTTTTTTAAAGGAGATTGCTTAGTTGCGGCTTTTAGATTTAACTATTGCAATCCATTTCCATCCCCACCACTGCCAACCCATTTAAATGCATCTTTTAGGTTGCTAGTATGGGCAGACTCTACACTATATGGTCGTTTGAAAACGTTCACAAGGATTGTTTTTAAAAAAGATTTATTTCTAGTGTTTGTTAAAGGCCTGGTTCCATTTTGGCATGAACTGTACACAAAATGGTGACCACGAGTTTCTACATAAAACACTTAAAATATCTTTTTAATATACAGTATTTTCAATTCTTTTAAACTTTTATTCATGATCCCACTACCTTTCTGCTAAGTATCTGTCTAACAGACCCTTAAACAAGATCGCACAATCATGAAAGGGTTTTTATAGGGGACGAGCCTCCATGCACACTAAGTCCAAACTTTCTCATGACAGTTCATACAATATTAAATCTGGAACAAGCATTTGTGACCGTGAGTTCAATATTGTATGCACTGTTGTGAACATAGAGAGAATTATTAAAATATTATAAAACAAAGGCATAATAGGTCACTGAAGTTCTTATAGGAACATGAAACCCAAATATCAATGCACTTTGGTGAGCCAATCACACGAGGGATCTATGTGCAGCCACCAATCAGCAGCTACTGAGCCTATTTAGATATGCTTTTCAACAAAGGACATCAGGATAATGAAACAAATAAGATAATAGAAGTAAATTGGAAAGTTGTTTTTTAAATGCATGCTCTTTCTAATTCATGAAAGAAAAAACTTGGGTTTCATGTCCCTTTAAGCATTGATGATTTGTGTTTTTTTCCAGATTTGGGCCATTTAGTCAAAAGTTAAATATATTCACTCTGAGCTCTTTTTTATGCATAAAGTTTATTTTATATTTTAAATTATACCTGTTAATTGAATTTTATTTGATGTACTTCAAAAGTCATAATGAGATGAGATAGCAAATTTGATTTGAAAATCACATCGAACATTCCTCCAGCAACTAAGTCACCACTTGATTGACAGTATGAATTACATTTAGCTTCGTTTGCTTACATGCATTCTAAAAAAACTAAATTTAGAGGGGCATTAAGCTAATTATTTTCTTTAATGCTTCTAAAATATTTAACTTGTCTCTATCCACCAATTGGACAGACACTTTCTAATCATTTTCAAAATTAAAATAAAAATCTTTCACTTAACCTTTTCCGTGCAAAACTGTTAATACAATTTGAGTTGAATGTCTCTTTCACTCTTGGGGAGACCCAATGCATAATTTATGGGGTCGATCCGATATAAAGCGTCGCCCGCAAAAGCCGGCGACGCCAATATTTGCGCGGATTTGGTATCACATATACGGCGTAACCTAGAAGTTACGCGCGTATATTTCTGCCGTCGCCCGCAGTTTTTTGGGCCATAGGCAGGTATACCAAACCCGCGCAGTTTGGTATCCAATATGCAGCGTAAGGACTTACGTGGCGAAAATGGAGAAAACTTACTCCATTTTCACCTCGCCACAAAAAGCAGCCGTAAGAAGCCTTACGCTGACTATTGGAGCCCCGTAACTCCCTAAACTAACTAGAAAATAAACCTAACACCTAACGCATGCGCAATGTCTATCTCCCTGTCAACCGCGATCTGCTAAAATAAACCTAACACCTAACGCATGCGCAATGTCTATCTACCTGTCAACCGCGATCCCCCCCCCGAAATCCCTAATAAAGTTATTAACCCCTAAACCGCCGCTCCCGGACCCCGCCGCCATCTACATAAACTAACCCCCTACTGTGAGCCTCTAAAACCGCCGCCATCTACCTTATCTATCCCCTAATCTGACCCCTTACACCGCCGCCACCTATATAAAAATGATTAACCCCTAATGTAAGCCCCTTACACCGCCGCCATCTCTATTAAAATGATTAACCCCTAATTTAATCTACCTACCCCGCCGCCAGCTATATTATCTATATTAACCCTAAGTATATTATAGTTAATATAGGTATTACATTATATATATTAACTATATTAACCCTAATTATATTAGGGTTAATATAGTTAATATAGTTACTATAGTATTTATATTAACTATATTAACTCTATCTAACCCTAACTAAATTTATATTAAATTAATCTAATTCATTTATAAACTAAAATATTCCTATTTAAATCTAAATACTTACCTATAAAATAAACCATAAGATAGCTACAATATAATTAATAATTACATTGTAGCTATGTTAGGGTTAATATTTATTTTACAGGTAAATTGTTAATTATTTTAACTAGGTATAATAGATATTAAATAGTTATTAACTATTTAATATCTACCTAGTTAAAATAATTACCCAATTACCTGTAAAATAAATCCTAACCTAAGTTACAAATACACCTACACTATCAATAAATTTAATAAACTACTAACATCTATCTAAAAATACAATTAAATTAACTAAACTAAATTACAAAAAAAAACAAACACTAAATTACAAAAAATAAAAAAAAGATTACAAGATATTTAAGCTAATTACACCTATTCTAAGCCCCCTAATAAAATAATAAACCCCCAAAATAAAAAAAATTCCCTGCCCTATTCTAAATTCAACAAATTTCAAAGCTCTTTACCTTACCAGCCCTTAAAAGGGCCTTTTGTGGGGCATGCCCCAAAGAATTCAGCTCTTTTGCATACAAGAAATACAATACCCCCCCCCCCCATTACAACCCACCACCCACATACCCCTATTCTAAACCCACCCAAACCCCCCTTAAAAAAGCCTAACACTACCCCCCTGAAGATCTCCCTACCTTGTCTTCACCACACCGGGCCGAACTCCTGATCCGATCCGGGCGATGTCTTCCTCCAAGCGGCAAAGAAGAATTCTTCCTCCGGCGATGTCTTCCTCCAAGCGGCAAAGAAGAATTCTTCCTCCGGCGACGTCTTCCTCCAAGCGGCAGCAAAGTCTTCATTCTTCCGGCGGCATCTTCAATCTTCTTTCTTCGCTCCGCCGCCGCGGAGCATCCATCCCGGCCGACTGCTGAACTTGGAATGATGTACCTTTAAATGACGTCATCCAAGATGGCGTCCGCCGAATTCCGATTGGCTGATAGGATTCTATCAGCCAATCGGAATTAAGTTAAAAAAATCTGATTGGCTGATTGAATCAGCCAATCAGATTCAAGTTCAATCTTGGATGACGTCATTTAAAGGTACATCATTCCAAGTTCAGCAGTCGGCCGGGATGGATGCTCCGCGGCGGCGGAGCGAAGAAAGAAGATTGAAGATGCCGCCGGAAGAATGAAGACTTTGCTGCCGCTTGGAGGAAGACGTCGCCGGAGGAAGAATTCTTCTTTGCCGCTTGGAGGAAGACATCGCCGGAGGAAGAATTCTTCTTTGCCGCTTGGAGGAAGACATCGCCCGGATCGGATCAGGAGTTCGGCCCGGTGTGGTGAAGACAAGGTAGGGAGATCTTCAGGGGGGTAGTGTTAGGCTTTTTTAAGGGGGGTTTGGGTGGGTTTAGAATAGGGGTATGTGGGTGGTGGGTTGTAATGGGGGGGGGGGTATTGTATTTCTTGTATGCAAAAGAGCTGAATTCTTTGGGGCATGCCCCACAAAAGGCCCTTTTAAGGGCTGGTAAGGTAAAGAGCTTTGAAATTTGTTGAATTTAGAATAGGGCAGGGAATTTTTTTTATTTTGGGGGTTTATTATTTTATTAGGGGGCTTAGAATAGGTGTAATTAGCTTAAATATCTTGTAATCTTTTTTTTATTTTTTGTAATTTAGTGTTTGTTTTTTTTTGTAATTTAGTTTAGTTAATTTAATTGTATTTTTAGATAGATGTTAGTAGTTTATTAAATTTATTGATAGTGTAGGTGTATTTGTAACTTAGGTTAGGATTTATTTTACAGGTAATTGGGTAATTATTTTAACTAGGTAGATATTAAATAGTTAATAACTATTTAATATCTATTATATCTAGTTAAAATAATTAACAATTTACCTGTAAAATAAATATTAACCCTAACATAGCTACAATGTAATTATTAATTATATTGTAGCTATCTTATGGTTTATTTTATAGGTAAGTATTTAGATTTAAATAGGAATATTTTAGTTTATAAATGAATTAGATTAATTTAATATAAATTTAGTTAGGGTTAGATAGAGTTAATATAGTTAATATAAATACTATAGTAACTATATTAACTATATTAACCCTAATATAATTAGGGTTAATATAGTTAATATATATAATGTAATACCTATATTAACTATAATATACTTAGGGTTAATATAGATAATATAGCTGGCGGCAGGGTAGGTAGATTAAATTAGGGGTTAATCATTTTAATAGAGATGGCGGCGGTGTAAGGGGCTTAGATTAGGGGTTAATAATTTTAATATAGATGGCGGCGGTGTTAAGGGCTCACTTTAGGGGGTTATAGATATAATATAGCTGGCGGCGGGGTACGGGAGCGGCGGTTTAGGGGTTAATAACTTTATTAGGTTGCGGCGGGGTAAAGGAGCGGCGGTTTAGGGGTTAATAGCTTTTTTATTGTTAGGCTAGTGAGGGGGGATAGCGGATAGAGGGTTAGACAGTGCGGGCTATGTTAGGGAGGCGTGTTAGACAGTGCGGGCTATGTTAGGGAGGCGTGTTAGACAGTGCGGGTGTTTTAGACTTTAGTCAGGTTTTATAGGCGCCGGCAGATTCTAACGTGGCGCAAGTCACTGGCGACGCCAGAAATTTGTACTTACGCAGATTTCTGGACATCGCTGGTTTGTGAGACTTACGGCACGTTAGCATCTGACGGCGACCTATATGGGATGGCTCGAGTTGCGAGCTGAAACTGCGGGCGACGCCGGTTCCCTCGCTTGCGCCGCAAACTGCGATCGATATCGGATCGCGCCCTATATTTCTAAGGTAGAAAACAGCTCTTGGTTTAATATAGTGAGCCCTTGCTAAAATGTAAATTTGATAACTAAAGTTGTTTTATTATGGGATATTATAGCATTGTTTCATTTCTTTCTGGAATCAAATTAAAAGTTAGGAAAAGCTAGAAGATAAAATGCTCTTCTTTGTTGCATAAGAAATATTTTTGTGTTTTGATTTAGCACTAATGTCCAAGCAACATTGTTATAACCAGATATTGATAAAATATATCTATGATTCTATTTATTTTACATTTAATTCAGTGATACAGATAACAGGAGCTGTGTCGCCAAACCAAATGACTGATGCAGTATTTTTGCTGTTGCACTGTCTACAATCATCCATTTGCAATATGGGCTTTTGGCTTTACTCAGACTGTCAGTCTGTGGAAGTCTACACATTTTCTGACAAACTCAAATGTTATAAACATTCAAAGAATGCCCTTTAACCTAGAATGCCCAATCAACATTGATAAGCCCTTTTTTGCAGCTGATTTTCATGGTACAGTACCAATTTTGGTCTCTTGTCTTGTAGTACATTTTGCCTAGGTTCAATAGAACCCATATGTGAGATTAAAGGGACATGAAACCCCAAAATTTAAAAAGCATTTCAATTTACTCGTATTATCTAATTTGCTTCATTCTCTTGGTATCCTTAATTGAAAAAACAGCAATACACTATTGGGAGATAGCTGAACACATTAGGTGAGACAATAACATGAGCCATATATGTGCAGCCACCAATCAGCAGCTCCTGAGCCTACCTAGGTATCCTTTTCAACAAAGGGTACCAAGATAACAAAACAAATAAGATAATAGAAGTAAATTGGAAAGTTGTTTAAAATCACATGCTCTATCTTAATAATGAAAGAAAAAAAATGAGTTAAATATCCCTTTAACCCCTTAAGGACCCTGTATGGTGCTGGTTGTTAAGCCCTTAAGGACCAGTATCTTACCCTGTACGAAGATGCTGTCCTAGGCCTCTCTCTGCGGTGATCTCACTAAAAGTAGCAAAATTGTGCTATTTCTGCAGTGCAGAAATAGACGTGCAGAGTAACCGATGCAGAGTGTCCCTCTTTGCATTGGGCAGCGGTGGTGCTGATCGTTGGTGGTGTGGGAGGCCCATAGGGGGGGAGTTGGGCGGGAGTGGGTGGGACCGCTACATTACAGAAAAAAATACGCTGAGAGCGGCAGGGAGAGGGAAGGAGGGATGGGGAGGAGGGAGAAGGAAGTAGAGGGGGATCCTATGATGGAGGGGATGATTAGAGGGTAGGGAAAGGATCTTGGATGGGGAGGGGGGTAAATAAGGGAGGGTGAGGGAGTAGGGCAGCTACACTACAGAATTTTTTATTTTTTATTTATTATTAAAATAAATTAAAAATAATAGAAAACTGGGTACTAGCAGACAGCTGCCAGTGCCTATGATGGAGGGAATTGGGTAGAAGGAGGAAGGTTAGAGATCTTTTTAGGAGGGATCAGGGAGATGGGATTGTAAGGGGTTAATCCTACAATAATAATAATAATAATAATAATAATAATAATAATAATAATAATAATAAAAAAGGTGTAAAGCTGCATACTGGCAGACTGTCTGCTAGTACTTAAGATGGGCATGACCATTGGGGGGTGGGGAGGGAAGAGAGCTGTTTAAAAGGGATCAGGTAGGGATCAGGGGGTGGGAAGTGTTAGGTGGGAGGGTAATCTCTACACTAAAGCTAAAATTAACCTTACAAGCTACCTGATTAACCCCTTTCACTGTTGGGAATAATAAGTGTGGTGAGCAGCTGCAATTAGCAGCCTTCTAATTACCAAAAAGTAAGGGCAAAGCCATATATATCTGCTATTTTTTTAATAAAGGGATCCCAGAGAAGCATTTACAAAAATGTGTGCCATGATTGAACAAGCTGTTTGTAAATAATTTCAGGGAGGAACCTGAAGTTTGTGAAAAAGTTACCTTTTCTTTTTAATTTGATTGTATTTGGTGGCGAAATGGTGGCATAAAATATACCAAAATGGGCCTAGATCAATATTTTGGGGCCTCTGGAGCCTTCAGGCTCGCCAGAAACATCAGTTATGAAGCAGCGGTCTAAAGACCATAACTGATCCGCCTGCTCTGAGGCTGCAGTCTTCAATCTGATTGACACCCCCTGCTAGCGGCCAACTGGCCGCGAATCTGCAGGGGGCAGCATTGCACAAGCAGTTCGGCACTTTCGGGTTGTCTGCTAAAAAAAAATATATAGTTTTATATATATAGTTTAATAATAAAAAAAAGCTTTATATCTGTTTAAATGTAGTGATGACAAAAATGCTAAAAATGCTCTGGTCTTTTGGGGAAGTTTTAGTCTAAAATGCCTTGTCCTTAAGGGGTTAATATCTTGAAGAGCAAATGTGCACATCATTGCAATTTGAAAATTGTGCAATTCAAAGAGATTTGTACCCATATCCTCATCATAGCCATGAGTTGCATGCATAGAACAGCATGGAAACTTGGAACTGTTCATTTCTAATCACATAAAATGTGAGTTCCACTGTAGAGGCTACTGGTATCACAGTGACACCATCCCAAATCTTACCAAACTAATGAAAGTGGGATAGGAAAACCTCTCTAACATATGCACAAAAGTATTTCAAAAAGTAAAATTAAAATTAAATAAAAATAAAAATGAGACAACCTTGTCAGTGCTGAAATAGTGAGATCCCTGAGACACAAAATACTTAAAGTGCCATAAAACAGGTTGAGATATCTGCATATCCTAAAAGGGCTAATTAATTTAATATTGTTTGCATTAAAAAATGTTTCAAAATTGCTGGCAAGTATTTTAAAATAATTTAAAAAAATAAGCAAAATGAATTACATAGCTAAACTGCCTGGAACAGCTAACTCCACTCCTCTTATCAGTGTTTAGACACAGGCATTGTATTTCAACTGAGTTCACAGCTTCTAGGCAGGCTCCAGCAGATAATCCCTATTCACTTTTGCATTCTACCAAAAGAACAATAAACATAGATACAGCCATAAAAGGAATTATTTTTGGAAGGGTTAAAGAAATAAGGGTGGGAGTGGGATAGGTTCAAGAGCGTATGATGTTTGTATATGTACATGATGAATGTATGTGTTAAGCCTTATATGTAAAAAAAATAACACGTAAATTGTATTGTAAATAACTAAATAAAAAAACTTTAGCTTAATTGTATTTGCGCTCAAGTGTTATCCACCATTAATAATTTTATTGAGAGCCCTCATAGAGAATGATTAACTATGGGATATTATGCATCAAAATAATTCAACATGAGTTTTATATTGTGCACTATTAATTTGTGACTAATGTGTGCATTTTACATTGAGTGATTTGGAATGATAAATATAGATAGGTATGGTCAATACTCCTGGAAACTGCTTGTGCAATTTTTTTGCAGCAAAATGTCCTGGATTTTTTTTTTTTTAAATTATAGAAAGCACCTAAATATTAGTAGTGGAAGCACAACATGGGTAAAACCTTTTTCAATAATAAAGTTACTAACACTAATAAATATTACTAAATCTTTATCAAATGATATATTACATTTTTGTATCAGATTTTATTTCAGATAAAATAATGCAGTAAAGAATGTAAACCACATTTCCTTTACTGGAACTTTTCATTAAAATCTGAGATCAAAAAATTACTTGAAGTTATAAAGCCATTGTTTATCAGCTGACCTGGTCTTGTCATAAAACATTTATTGGGGTGACAATATGATGTAAATACAAAAGTACAAGAATGTATCTCAACAACCAGATTAAAAGTCAGTTGAATAATCATTTTGCCTTCTATCATGTTAGTGAACATCACAGCTCAGATTCCAAGTAATTGACCAAGAATGTTTAGGGATGAGAAATCGAGATATAAAAGACAAAAATTACAACGGTATAAACTTAGGTAGATTTATGAAGTGGTAAGTCAAGCTACAAGAGGATTTATGAAAATGTATCCGAGCCTAATACATTTAATATATTAAATACTTAAAGGGACATCAAGTCGATTAAGCAATAGAAGTTACTGCTTTTAAAACAAGCATTTATTTAACCCCTTAATGACCACAGCACTTTTCCATTTTCTGTCCGTTTGGGACCAAGGCTATTTTTACATTTTTGAGATGTTTGTGTTTAGCTGTAATTTTCCTCTTACTCATTTACTGTACCCACACATATTATATACCGTTTTTCTCGCCATTAAATGGACTTTCTAAAGATACCATTATTTTCATCATATCTTATAATTTACTATAAAAAAAATTATAAAATATGAGGAAAAAATGGAAAAAAACACACTTTTTCTAACTTTGACCCCCAAAATCTGTTACATATCTACAACCACCAAAAAACACCCATGCTAAATAGTTTCTAAATTTTGTCCTGATTTTAGAAATACCCAATGTTTACATGTTCTTTGCTTTTTTTGTAAACTATAGGGCCATAAATACAAGTAGCACTTTGCTATTTCCAAACCATTTCTTTTCAAAATTAGCGCTAGTTACATTAGAACACTGATATCTTTCAGGAATCTCTGAATATCCATTGACATGTATATATTTTTTTTAGTAGACATCCCAAAGCATTGATCTAGGCCCATTTTGGTATATTTCATGCCACCATTTCACCGCCAAATGCAATCAAATACAAAAAATCGTTCACTTTTCACAAATTTTTTCACAAACTTTTGGTTTCTCATTGAAATTATTTACAAACAGCTTGTGCAATTATGGCATAAATGGTTGTAAATTCTTCTCTGGGATCCCCTTTGTTCAGAAATAGCAGACATATATGACTTTGGCGTTGCTTTTTGGTAATTAGAAGGCAGCTAAATGCCACTGCGCACCACACGTGTATTATGCCCAGCAGTGAAGGGGTTAATTAGGGAGCATGTAGGGAGCTTTTTGGGGTAGTTTTAGCTTTAGTGTAGTGTAGTAGACAACCCCAAGTATTGATCTAGGCCAATTTTGGTATATTTCATGCCACCATTTCACCGCCAAATGCGATCAAATTAAAAAAAAACGTTAAATTTGTCTCAATTTTAGGTTTCTCACTGAAATTATTTACAAACAGCTTGTGCAATTATGGCACAAATGGTTGTAAATGCTTCTCTGGGATCCCCTTTGTTCAGAAATAGCAGACATATATGGCTTTGGCATTGCTTTTTGGTAATTAGAAGGCCTCTAAATGCTGCTGCGCATCACACGTGTATTATGGCTAGCAGTGAAGGGGTTAATTATGTAGCTTGTAGGGAGCTTGCAGGGTTAATTTTATCTTTAGTGTAGAGCTCAGCCTCCCACCTGAAACATCAGACCCCCTGATCCCTCCCAAACAGCTCTCTTCCCTCCCCCACCCCACAATTGTCCCCGCCATCTTAAGTACTGGCAGAAACTCTGCCAGTACTAAAATAAAAGGTATTTGGCCCTTTTTTTAAAAAAAAAGAAGAAGCATATTTACATATGCTAATGTGTAGGATCCCCCCTTAGACCCCAACCTCACTGATCCCCCACCAAACAGCTCTCTAACCCTTCCCCTCTGCCTTAATGGGCGCCATCTTGGGTACTGGCAGCTGTCTGCCAGTACCCAGTTTTGTACAAAATGTGGCTTTTCTTAAAACAAAATCCCTTTTCTGTAGTGTAGCTTTCCCCCCACCAAGACCAACCCCAACCCCTTCCAGATCCCTTAGATTAAATTTATAATGATGAAAATTTATTATTATTTTTTTACTTTGAACTTTTTTTTTTCTGTAGTGTAGCGGTTCTCACCCGCTCCCGCCCGTGCATGCGCCCGCCCACCACCCCCCCCCGTGCACGCGCGCGCTCCCGCGCGCGCCCCCGCAGTTCCAACCCCCGATCCCGCCCCCCTCCACTCCACACACAGCATCGATGGCCGCCCACCCGCCTCCCAAGTAAGCTCCCACCCGCCAACGATACCGGCCACCGATGTCCGGTGCAGAGAGGGCCACGGAGTGGCTCTCTCGGCATCGGATGGCCAAGGGGGGTTATTGCAGGATGCCTCCATATCGAGGCATCACTGCAATAACCGGAAAGCAGCTGGAAGCGAGCAGGATCGCTTCCAGCTGCTTTCCAGACCAAGGACGTACGCCACACGTCCTCGGTCATTAACTGTATTTTTTTTGAGGACGTGTGGCGTACGTCCTTGGTCGTTAAGGGGTTAAACACTTTATACATTTATTTTTCCAATATATTCCAAATCTTTAGAAAAGCTTGCCAAATCAATAACCTAGAAAATGCACATAGACATTAAAGGGATAGAAAGGTCAAAATTGAAATGGTTACATGTGTGCATTTAAATGTTAAATAGAGGACATTTTGCGATACAGATTCATTAGCAAAAATGCTTCTAGTAGGTTATTACATTTCAGCTCCATGCAACAATAGTCAACCATCACACCTTCTTAGAGAGGGGCCAATATTCAAAAGATTACTGGGTCCACTGAGAAATGCTTATTTCAGTTTCGCCAGTTTTATAACGCTCTCGCTGGGTGAAATGTTATAAAATTTTGAGCAAGTGGTGATGAGCCTTCAATAGGAAAGTATAGGGCTCACTGCCTTTGAAAATGAGCATATGATGTTTGTGTATATGTGCATGAATGTATGTCTTATATGTAAATTAACATGTAAATTGTATTGTAAATAACTAAATAAAAAAAACTTTACTACTTGAGCAGAGTATTTGTGCTTGATTGGCTTTGTGCTTAAAGGACCAGTCAATACAGTAAATTTGCATAATCAACAAATGCATGATAAGAAGACAATGCAATAGCACTTAGTGAGAACTTCAAATGAGTAGTAGATTTTTTTAAAATAAATTGCAAAGTTATGTCTATTTCCACTCCCCCTGTATCATGTGACAGCCCTCAGCCAATCACAAATGCATATACGTATATGCTGTGAACTCTTGCACATGCTCAGTAGGAGCTGGTGGCTCAAAAAGTGTAAATATTAAAAGAATGTGCACATTTTGTTAATGGAAGTAAATTGGAAAGTTGTTTAAAATTGCATGATGTGCTGGAGTTGTTTCCGGAGGAGGAGCTAAGCTCACGCTGTTGAGCGCTTGCACTCAAGTCCCACAGCTACTGGCAGAATTCCTTGCGCCATGCCCTGAATCTCGGGGTAGCTACCTGGACAGCTTGGTCTATCGCTACCGGAATTCCTCGCAGTGGAAATCCAACCCACTGCTCTGACATACTGTCAGTTTGGAAAGTCCTGCATACCTGCCTAGTTACTGCAACTGCTGGGCAAACTTTTACATTATTTTCCTAACTGGCGTTCCCTCCTCTTCCACCGGTGGGAAGGTTTGCGCAGGCCTACTTTGTCACTTGGAAGGGCTCCCGGTTGCCACTGCCCCTCTATGAGGGGCTGCCTGGACTCCTCGGTAGCTGTTTTCCCTTCTCCTATGGGCGACGAGCGAGAGGCGGTGAGTGGCCCATAGACATCTGTGCTGCGGGCGGGAGGTCCGTCAATGCACCGCTGCAGCCCCGGGAGTAGTTTCACAGCAGCCGAGAGCTGGCCCCCTCTCCTCCCCCACTGGTGCTGCGTGGGAGGAGGGGATTCTTTCAGCCTTCAGCGTCCGAATGAAGGGCCGCCAATTCTGGCCACTGGAGCTGGTTCAGCAAGTTCTGAGGGAAATTGTGTGGTCATATAAAAGGTGTGCTGGCTTTTACTTTATAGAGAAGAATTACTGATCTTCAGGATTGCCTGCATCCTTCTACTTGACTGCTGCCTGGTGTCTTACATTGGAATCAGAACACTCAACCTGCTCCCCTCTCCCCCCCTCCCGAGGTTGGAGTGTGCGTGGAGGGGAATACTCCGTCCGTGTGGCTGTTGACTGCGGGGTCAGAACTCCTTTTGTAGCCGGGGTGCAATGTGTGGTGTGCTGGGTTCTAAATCACATTGCTATACCCGTTGCTGGCGCTTCTGAGGTGGAGGAACAGATTGGAAGACGACTCTCTGCACATCAGGGCTTAGATTCCCTGTAAGGTACTTTTACTCTTCAACCCCTCAATTACATATTATGAGCAGAGTGAAGGATAAACTTTAATTACCTGACTGTTCTCCGTGGAAAAAATTAAGATAAGGGGAATGGGACAGAGGGAAAACTATGTTATTGAATACACAGTAGTTTATATCTCCCTCTTTCACTACCTTACAAGACTCCTCAGGTGTCTGTACAGCTCTTTTTTTTCTTTGAATACAGATGACACTACAATATCGCTGAGCCAATTAAATTGTTCTCCAATGTTGTTTATACATATTTCTAATGCTCATGCATGGTTTTGGTAGACTATCGATGGAAAATTTTTTTATTTTTGAAACTATTTTTTTTATAATGCATTGTTATCTAGCTTTATAGCTTTTTCAATTTGCCGTTTAACATAGAAGGCAAAATTTTGCTTTTTTGTGTCTTCTACCCCTCCCCTGATTTGAATTTGCCTGGTCAAACTGCAAGAACACAGGGTTGAACCACTGGGTATTGTCTAAGGGGATGAAAAGGATAATATGTATCTGGTCAGTGTATGTATAACTCAGTACTGACCTTATATTGAATATCAGAAGTAATATTATTCTGGACGTAATTAATTTCAGTGTGCTGATGATTTCTTCAGGCCTAAACAGCTAGCTGGAAATAGGCGACATAAACATAACATAATATTCTGGAATTACAATAAAATAAAGCAAAAACTAATGCATACATCTAGTTACTAGACACTTTCTGTCTCTAAAGCATATCACAGAAGGGCTGAATAAAAGCCCACCTGCAAGACATCTTAGGCACCTAGGTGCCGCTAATAAGATTCCCTCTGGGGTCCTCCACTGGTTCTGCCTTCCTTGGCTGGCTAAGCTGCCCTAATGCATATCTCACGATTCCTTTAGGACCCCTTCATCCAGCCGTGGTGGCTAGACACAGAGATAGAAAACCCAGGGGCACTCACAACGTTGCTGCCGACATCCACTCAGCTTTATTAAATATTAATGAAGCGACTATTAATCAAAACTTGGTCTCTAATATTTTGGATGCTCTCTCCCCTAAATGTGATGTTCTTAGATCTGAAATTAAACAGGATATTGTGTCACTAACCCAGGAAATCAGGCAATTCTCCAAGAGACTACAAGAAGTGGTGCACAGGGTATCGGTTCTAGAGGATTTAACAATAGTACATAGCTCTAAACTTGAGACGTCAGATAGAAGTATTAAAAAAATACAATATAGACTAGAGGACCTAGAAAACTGCTCTAGAAGAAACAACATAAGAATCATAGGCCTGCCAGAAGAAAAACAATATGAAAACTTATGTATTTTTGTATCAGATACACTAACTAAAGCTCTTAAAATCCATTCTCAGCAGATTATAGTTGAAAAAGCCCATAGGATAGGAGCACCCCGAACGAACAATAAAGGCAGTAGCAGGCCCAGACCTGTAATAGCAAGGCTGCTAAATTATCAGGACAAAGTTATCTCACTTCAATACTATCGTAGAAATCAACCTTTTACTATTGATGGGGTAACAATCCTTCTGTTTCAATATTTTTCCACTGAAACAGCTGTAAAAAAGAGGGAATTGGCCCCTGTATGTTCAAAGTTTATACAATATGGGTACTGGGCCACTATAATGTACCCTTTCAAGCTTAAAGTAATTGTAAAGGAGACAGCCCAAGTGGCTGAAAGATTTTCACTACCCTGGATAAGCCAGCTAGCACAGAATAGTTCTCCCCCTGGAATGTAGGCGGCATTTTGACTCCTATTGAAAGGAAGGCAATCCTTGCTCAGCTCCGAAAAGCTCAGACAGACATAGGATTTATTCAGGAAACAACCTTAAGTTCATTGTTGCACCAAGTCATGGAAGGATGAGAGGGGTGGTTATATGAATAGGGAAAAG
Organism: Bombina bombina; assembly: GCF_027579735.1. Classification (NCBI taxonomy): domain Eukaryota; kingdom Metazoa; phylum Chordata; class Amphibia; order Anura; family Bombinatoridae; genus Bombina; species Bombina bombina. Next base: position 224,709,013 of record NC_069500.1, read on the forward strand.
GATCAAATTGAAAATTGTTCATTCTGAAGCAGAGCCAGGGGGCGTTATGTTCTGTTGAAAGTAAAAATTGTTAATAGGATTTACACGCTGTGTAATATATACGCCCCCAATGTTTTCGATCCGGGGTTTTGGGCTGCCCTCCAGTCCAGTCCAAGCTTCTTTCATACTGTGAAGGTCATTTGATTCTGGGAGGTGACTTCAATATGGCCCCACAATGCCCACTCGACAGATTAAGACAGATTAAGACAAACAGTTAAAGCAAAAAAAGGACAATTTAGAATCTACTCTCTTCAAAAAATTATGCAAAATCTTGCGATAAGGGACCTATGGAGGATTTAGAATCCTGAGGTCCAGGATTACACCTGCCTTTCTAAAGCCCACAAAACGCTTTCTAAGATCGACTTATTTTTGATTGATGAACGTTTATATACAATGAGGGTAAAAGCAGGAATAATGCCGATTCTATTATCCGACCAGGGGCCTATCTTTCCTGAATTTCAGCTCAATCAATTAAAACCAATGCCCTCACGGTTTTTCTTCCCCTTTTTTTTTTCTGACATCTGATTTAAAATTTAAAAGATAGCTGAAGAGTAAATTTGAGGAGTATGTCCATTTCAATGGTAATTATTCAGACTGCCCCGAAATATTCTGGGAAGCTGCAAAAGCAGTGATCAGAGGGGAAATAACAGCATATAACGCTATGATATCTAAGAAGATGAAGACAAGAGAAAAAGAAGCGCTTACATTTTTGATAAATTCTTATAATAATTTTTTGTTGGAAAGATCTTCTTTAAATTGGGCAAAATATGTACGAGGCAAAAGAGATACTTTCGTAACGCTCCAAGAAACTCAAAAAAGTGCTAAGATTTCAAGCTAAAATGTACAGATATCGTAACAAGTCTGGAAAATGTTAGCTAAATTGGTTAAAAGCGAAAATAAACAATCAGGTATTGAGAAACTCCAGTACAAGGGGAAGTATCTTTCAAAACCTGATAAAATCTCAGAAGCATTCTTTCAATATTTCCAAGAGTTGTATTCATTTAAAAGACCCAACATAGAGAAATCTACCGATTTCTGGAGTAAAATTACATATCCTACAATAGAAGCGGAAGTGGTAGATAGTCTCAACCTCCCTTTTACAGAAGAGGAAATTACGAAAATAATCTCTAACTTACCAAATAACAAGGCAGCTGGTTTCTACACAAACGTAACTCTGCATCAAAAATTAGAGAGGCTTTGGTTATAACTGAATATATTGGGAACCTGCTGGCACCAGAGGCTGGGGGAGAGGGCCTCCCTGACTTAGCTATTGTGTTGATCAATGCTGAAAAAGCCTTCAACTCTGTCTTTTTTTATCATATAACCATGTCTCTAGCGAATTTTGGGGTCAGAGGTAAGTTCCACGAATTCATAGGGAATTTATACAGCAAACCCCACACGAAAATGATAGTCAATAATATTATCTCTTCTCCGATCACATTAGGAAGGGGCACGCACCAGGGCTGCCCTCTCTCCCCCCTTCTTTTTGATATTGCCATTGAACCACTTGCAATTATGATCAGGCATTGTCTAGAGGGCATTAAGATTGGAAAACACGAGATGAAAATCGCACTATATATGGATGACATACTCCTCCATCTGGCTAATACTAAATCAAATATCCCTAAACTTTTTCATATAATTGATCAATTTGAGTCTTTCTCAAAGAAAGGTGAACGCGGCAAAGTCTGAAATACTATGGTTGAGGAAAAATTGTAAGTCAATTTCTAATATCCCTTTCAGAGTGGTTACTGACTCCTTTAAATATTTAGGGATTTTTATCCCAGCAAGATCAGAAGATTTATACAATCTCAACATACCTCCAATATTAAAATACATTAAGGAAAGACTAAAAATGTGGCAAAATCTTCCAATATCAATTTCTGGGCGAATAGCATTATTTAAAATGGTTCTCCTTCCGAAGGTGTTATATGTCTTACAAAACAAAACAGGATAGGAGATCCCCAAGGAGGTGCGCTAATGTGGAATGAGAATCACAAAAAATCCTTCGTTTTTCAGGCTGCACTCCCAAGTAAGATCATCCAGACTGGACTCCTAAGTAGATAAAAACAAAAGCAGAGAGGCGCCAAAGGTGTAGAGCAGTATCGTCAGGCCGTGAGAGGACCGACCCTCCCCCAGATGAATGGAATACTCACAAGCGGAGTGACACAGTGTGTCAGTACTTGCAAGCCAGAACTATTCAGAGTCGCCCGGGAGACACACAGTGGCTAGATGACATGCAGGACCTCGTCCAATCCCAGTGTCGGTTTCTCCCGATCTCTCCCAGCGACGGTCTAATGTAAGAACCAATATAGTGGGCTAGGATAACTGGATTGCACAGATAGGTGTGTAGTAATACTACCACAATACAGCGCGGGTAATATGGAGATAAAAGTTTATTAAAATATAGTTGTTTTTATCTATATTTTAATAAACTTTTATCTCCATATTACCCGGGCCGTATTGTAGTAGTATTACTACACACCTATCTGTGCAAGCCAGTTATCCTAGCCCACTATATTGGTTCTAACATTAGACCGTCGCTGGGAGAGATCGGGAGAAACCGACACTGGGATTGGACGAGGTCCTGCACGTCATCTAGCGACTGCGTGTCTGCCGGGCGACTCTGAATAGTTCCGGCTTGCGAGTACTGACACGCTGTGTCACTCCGCTTGTGAGTATTCCGTTCATCTGGGGGAGGCTCGGTCCTCTCAGGGCCTGACGATACTGCTCTATGCCTTTGGTGCCTCTCTGCTTTTGTATTGGTCTTACAAAACACCCCAATAATCCTCTTAGAAAAGGATATTTGTTTAATTAATAGCCTACTTACACAATTTTTATGTCAGGAGAAAAGACCAAGGATTTCTCTCACCAAACTTTCTTTACCAAAAGAATATGGTGGCCTGGCATTACCAGATATAAAATTCTATAATCTAAGTTTCTTAGCTCGAACAGTTACTGATTGGATTTTTTTTTTAAATTATGTGTTAAATTATGTACTTGAAAAAAATATCTGCAATCCATATCTTCCAACAGCATTGATTCATTCTTCGTTAAAAGAGCTACCGGCAGAAATCAAGGGACTCAAAACTATTCTAAATCCACTTAAGGCATGGTGAAAAATAGCTAACTTTCTCTCAATAAATAGCAAGGCCTCCCAATACTTACTCCTGGAAGGGAATCCAAAATTCCAAACAGGTCTAAATTCTGTAGTCTTTAAACACTGGCACAATTCAGGGCTAAACAGGGCAATATATCTAATAGACAGGGAACAAAAATGTCTAAAAACATTTGAGGAACTGATGATGGATTTTAATGTAACAAATAAGGACTTTTTCGCATATTTGCAGATAAGGCACTTTGTCCTTGAAATTACAAAAGAAGTGGGTTGGGCTTTGGGTAACATGGAAAATTGGCTTACGCTAGCTAAAAATGGTCATATGTCCATTACCCCGTGCTACCATCTTTTGGTTTTCAAAAAAGGTACTCCAATTTTAGTAAAGATAGCTTCAGCTTGGAACTTGTTAATCGCACAGAATAGTATTGAAGCAAAAACTTTCCAACTATCAATCAATAAAGTAGCACAGACTACACTCTCTGCTACTTGGAGAGAGGCACATATCAAACTTTTGCATAGAGCGTATTACACCCCTGAGAAAGGCTGCAGACTTCATAATCTAAGCTTTAATAAAGGAGTTGTCATAGAGGGGGAAGAGAAAATAATAAAAAAGAAATTCTCTCCTCATACTTTTGTCTTTTTTTCCCCCTTTTTTTTTTTTTTTTTTTTTTTCATTTCAGAGTATACCAGTATGTGGGTAAGGGGAAGGGAGGGAAGGGGAACAAAAAGGGAAAATACAGATTTTTTATATTGTTTAGCAATTCTTTGTTAAGGAAACTGCTACGTTTTGGTTGTATACTGAACAGTAAATAGATTATAATTTAGAATTTTATGTCCCAGGTATTGCTATTATATTCTGGATATTTCTTTTTAAGATTGTAAACGGCTGTTCAAGATTTTTAGCTTACATTTTGCAAAGAAGATTAACAATTGCTTATCCTTTAATTTTTACAAATACTGACTAAGAATGTATATTTTTGGTTGGCTAATGTATTTTTCTTGATAATGCATCCGGCATTTTGTGATCCGCCTTTCTGAGTATAAATAAATATAAAAAAAAAAATTGCATGATGTATTTGAATCATGAAGTTTAATTTTGACTTGAGTGTCCCTTAAAGTGTTATGCACCATTAATAATTTTAGTGAGGGCCCTCATAGAGAACTATTACCAATAGGATATTATGGGGGACAATTAAGAAGCCCCGGGTGGACAAGGCTTACTCCAGTGAACCTGTCCGCTCAGTACCGCGGCCAGTGGGCAGCAATAGGCTGCCCACATTTATCATTGCACCAGCAGCTGGTGCAATGCCACCCCTTTGAAAAGTCCCACCTCAATGTCAATGAATACAAATCTCATAAGTGTGGAGGGGACATGTTTTCAAAACATATAATGTTTGTTTCTTAAATATAAAAATGAATTATGTTTTGTATTAGTTGTAATAATCTATATGCAAATTAAATTTCACAGTAAAGGCGGTATTTTTTTCTTAATATTGAGTTTGCACTGAAAGGGTTTTGAGACAGGTATGTGGGAAAATGTTCATCTAAGCTAGTGTGAATTGTTTACCACATTAGAACGTACCTAATAGTAAACCTATATGAAGTGGGGCTTTGTGGGTATATTGTGCATGTGTATCTGGTGTGTTATATATGTGTATTATACGGTTCAATAATATATTATGTATTTTAAGTAGGGATGTGCAGGCCAGAAAAAATAATTTTGGATGGATTTCTCGTTTCGGATATTCGAGGAAATTTGTTTCCCCAAATATTTGTTGCCTGCACTATTCGGTTTTCTTTTTGTTTAAAACTAAGCAAAAATCAAAATTTTCGTTAAACATTTACATTTTTTTCATTAAACAAGTGTAAATGTTTTAAAACTACAGGTGAAAAGTTCACCTGTAGCTACAAATATTTACCTTAACTCGCTGTAGAGAGTGCGCTAAACCGATTCTCTTCTTGTCAGAGCCACGGCCGCGCTTAATGTTCTCAGGACCTGCTCTAACTTTAGGGACGATCCTGGAAGCTGAGCACGCTAAGCCCTCCTGTGAGTGCGGTCGGGGCTCTGGCAAGAAGAGGATATGGTCAGTGCGCTCTCCTGCATTTCATTTTTAAGGTAAGTATTTAACCTTAAAATAACAAAAAAATGAATATTAAGATCCAGTTGAAGACAGTAGCCACACATTATTCATTTTAAAATAGTTAAAAATGTAATAGGTTAGGTAAGTGTATCTAATTAAATCTAAAAAAAAAATAACCATTAGAATATTAACATTATTTAAAATGCACTGCTTCACATTTCAGATACAACTTTTGTACTTCTTTAGCCTTGGATATCAAATAATGGGATAATATTATATTTACAATATCTTTGCAGGGAACACAAAAATCAACATTTTTTCTTATCTTTCCATAGTAATTACAAGTTTTTTAAATCCATGTGTGATGTACTTTTTATGCAATCATTTTTCTTTTTGTAAATAGGCACAATAATGATGGTTTTTATTTTTATTTTTCTTGGGCCAGTTACCAAAATATGTGATCCCTCCATATTTATCTTCAACATATTTTCATATTAACACATGCTTTGCCTTTTTCTCTTGATGTTTTGTAATTTAACTTTTCACCTTGTTTAATTACAGCATAGTTACTTATTAGAATGCCAACCCTATTAAAATGTAACCTTTTAAAAGCTAATGATTTCATAAGATCCTCTTATTTTTATGGCAATTTAAAAAAAATAAAAGTAGTTTGTAAGAATCATCAGTCAGTCACTTTCATTGACATTTCTTTTTAACTTGTAGCGCGCAATATGCATGTACTGGACAGAAGGAAACAATTGGTTAGATTTGTTGTCGCTCGTTATGCTGCCAAAAGGTCTTGCTGTTCAGGAGAAATTGTGTTTGGAATTCATTGAGACTAACTTCACCTATCTTCTTCAGCCCATTGTCAGTGGGCTTTCCTACAATTAGCATGTATACATGCATGAGATACTTCTAGCAAGGAGGACAAATGGTAATTACAGACACAATACAGCAGAAATATGTCTGTGAACTGGATTCTGTAAAAGCATATAAATAGATAGAAAGGTTAAAATTAAAAGGACAGGAAACCCCAAAAATTTCATCCGGATAGAAGATACAATTTTAAACAACTTTAAAATTTACTTTAATTATCAAATATGCTTCATTCTCTTGTTATCCTTTGCTGAGGGAACAGCATTGTATTAATGGCAGCTGAACACATCTAGTTAGCCAATCACAAGACAAATGTATGCAGACACCAAGCACCAGCTAGCTCCCACTAGTGTAGGATGTGTGCGCATTCATTTTCAACAATGGATACCAAGAGAACAAAACACATTTGAAAATAGAAGTGATTTTAAAAGTATCTTAAATTTGCATGCTCTATCTGATTCTTGCAAGCTTAATTTTGCTTTTCCTAGGCCTTTAAAATGTCCATGTGCACATTTTAATTTGAAATATAAGCAATTTTGCAATATACTTCCATTAGCAAAAATGCTTATAATAAAAGGCATTTCTGTTTTTCTGCAGCATACGCACATATTCTTTGAGGGTCTGTGCACCAGTATTCAAAGACATGCATGCTCAGAGAGTTGCTGTGGCATGGATTGCTTCTGAAGAGATCATTTGCATCATGCAAGGCACTGCTGACTCTCTTAGAAGGTGGGGTGTTTGAATACTGGTGCTTGGGTCCTCAAAGGATATGTGCATATGCTGCAGAAAACCAGCAATATTTTTTTATAAGCATTTTTATGCTAGTGGAAGTGTATTGCAAAAACAATGATTCCATTTTTAAATTGAAATGACCATATGTACATTTCATTTTTAAACAATAAAAGAGTTAAGGGGAGCGCCAAACAAGGCTAAGGTAGATAAGTAAAATATACACTTTAATCAATAATACCTAGTACTTAAATACCTAGTACATATAACTAGACATGTGCATGGCGAAAAAATTTGGTTCTGTTCGGATCGATTCGGATGTTTTCGAATTTTGGTTAGGATCGATTCGAATTCGGAAAAATTTGAATCAATTCGGTTTGGATTCGAATAAATTCGGCTGGATTCGGTTCGATTCGGTTCGGTTCGGAAATTCGGAATTTCTGTATGTGTTAGGTGGGATTTGCTGTGTATTAGACTAGTATTATGTACTGTATATTAGGTGTAAACCATAGCAGAGTGATATAACCTAATATACTGTACAATACTAGTGTAATCCATGGCCATCTGAATCTACCGAATAAATCCGAACTAATTCGGATTTATTCGGTAGATTCGGCACTATTTCAATTCGGAAATTCTAATCGATCCGAATCTATGAATTTAACGAATTCGGACGAATTTCCGAATCGATCCGAAACGAATCGCACATTTATACATATAACTAATACAATAAAATACATGGATCCATGTCTACAGCTAAAAACAATAGTAATGCAGGATAAAGTGAACAGTTGATCTAAGTAAATTACACAATAAAATGATCAATAAAAATTATCAGTAAAAATACAGAGTAAAATAGACAGATCTTGGAAAAATAGTCAATTATACAGTAAAATGTGCAAATACACAAAAAAGAACAGTCTATCAATGGACTGGCATAGTGGTTTGTAATAATGTTCAAAGTCAATCCTGGAAGGGATGGTGCGTGATAATAATTATATTGTTCAGTGAATCCAAAGGTCAATACATCAGTGTCAATACAAGATCATCCAAAAACACGAGTGAAGTTAAAATCTGATGTGTCAGTGTTGATACAAAAAGTGAAAAAATGAAAAAAATAAAAAAAAATGAAATAGTGAAAAAATCTTGGTGTACAAAAAAAAAAAAATTAAAAAAAAAAAGAGAAAACCCCACTGTCAGCGGCCTCTCACATTATTCATCAGATACAATCGGCATTGGAATCTTACATTTGGAGAGATCTGAAGCCGAGAATCAATAGGAAAACTACTTTCCTATCTCGGAACAAAGGTGGACTGGGCATACCAGATCTACGAGTATATCAAAATGCAATATCCCTTCAACGGCTGGTAGAATGGTGTCATAACTCGGCCCAAAAGGCCTGGGTTCAGATCGATGGCGTGATTTTGAGGAGGGGAAATGTGGGAACCCTTGCGTGGATCCCTCCCAGTGACAGACCCCCTGCAGTCAGGCTCTACAAAATGATGGATGAGGTACTCTCGGGTTGAGATAAATTGATTAAAAGAGCCCCTTATATCTCTACTCCATTCTCGCCGATTACTTCTATTAGAGAAAACCCCGATATGGAATTTCTATCAAGACTCAATCTCCCGAACAAGACTTTTTTGGTGACTCGGCAATATATAACATACTTTGTCGGGATAAATTGAAGTCACATATGATCTGTACCCGAGGAATTATACTTTTTTCCTATGTTTTCTCTGTAAATAATAAATGTTATCACTAAACAGCTGAAGTTAGATGTTTATGTAATATAGTCAGTATACATTTCTAGAGTATCTGACGAAGTTCTTTATGCTGATTGATTTGAACCATTCACTAGCTGCGAAGTGAGTCAAACAAATTACAAATGTACAATTGTGTAGAGTCATGTAAAACTGAAAAATGTATTATACCTACATTATTGTTCTGTATTTTTCACATTTCGCTAATAAAGCTTTTTTGAAAACTAAAAAAAATAAGAAAACAAAAGAAAAATAATCTATGTTCAAAAATATTCTTTGTGTTCAAATATATTCTTTGTGTTCAAAAATATTATATTGTTAGTGGATCTTAGCGTTCAGAAGATACCATCAGATATAAAAGTGAGGTGAGTTCCAGGTCCCTTTGGATGACCATATATTGTCAGTGAATGGATGAGAGTACAATAGTATAAAAATAGAATTGAAATGAAAAAACCTGTGAAAAAAAAGAGAAAGGACAAAATTGCAAAGTATATCAACTGTTAAGTTAAAATATAGGTAATTTGCTTACTTTTATTCTGTCTACGCGTTTCGGCCTAAAACTAGGCATTTATCAAGAGTCTGCCGGTGAGATGACTGGCCTGACCCTACCCGCCCTAGTACTTTATAAAGTGACCACAGTAGTGAGTGACATGGTCCAGCCTCCTCGTAATGTATATAGTGGTACTGTATAGTGACACTGTTTACCCCCCCATGATGTTGTAACAAGGTCTGTAATTTGCTAGTTCCACAAACATACACACACATGCATGCATAAATACACACACAGTCACATACCCCCATACATGCACACACATAAACACAAATGGGTAAAACAGAAACACTAACTCCTGTAGTCAGAGACACTAGTGAAGCATCATGTCGCACTCACATGTTATCAGTGCAGGCAGTGGCAGGTCAACGTTTTTATTGAAAGAAGAAAAAATGTTTATTTTTTTTTAAGCTGGGCCCCCATCCTCAGGGGCCCAGTCGCAGTTGCGTCCTCTGCACCCCATGTAGTTCCGCCCCTGTCAACATGCATGACGAAGTTGATGGCTATAGAAATCTTTAGTTTCTGCAACATACCTGTAGCTTATCTGATTTTTTTGCTCTTCGTGTTTATGCAATTAACAAATATCGGCACCTTTAGTTTTTTGTTTTTTTAATTTGGGTGATATAAAACAATAAAGGAATTTGAACATCTGTGAAAGTATCTGTCTCTGAAGGCCTACATTTATAATTTTACCATAACATTTTCACATGACCCAGAATGTGTTAATGAAGCCAATATTGCTTATTACTTGTCAGTAACTCATCATACGCCTAAATGCTTCATGTGGATTTATGCATCTTGCACCCTATATGAAGCATCTCTTCCTATGTGAGTTGGACATTTTGATGCATTGTTTATAAATTAAAATGTTGGCTGACTTATTGCAAGAAGAGTTTGGAGAGATACCATTGTCCTTAATCATTTCCAAAAATTGTTACCTATGCCCAGTAGCCATTGACTATCCATCTATGATTTCAAAGGGACATAAAGTGAAATATATCGTTCGGGTACACAATCATAAACTTCTTTATTTAACATTGAAAATAACTTTATACACTATAGATTAATTCTAGAACAATGTATATCTCAGTTCTCTACAAACAAAAAAAAGAAAAAGAGTGATTTTGGAAGTAATTAAGTAAGTAATTAAAAGGGAAATAAAGTAAAAAATAAACGTAAGTGTATTGAACGGGCACAACATTTTATGATACAAAATCTGCACATTTTTTCTAATGGAGAAGGGGATTGTGGGTACGCATATGCAAATGATTTTCACAATGCCACACCTTTTTACTTCCAGTGCCTATTTTAACTGACCTGACATCCTTATATGAGTGCATTGCTACTATAAACAGCTTTAAATCATAGAATGAACATGAAACATACAGCTAGAGAAATCACACATAAACAGCTGTTTCTGTCTTGTTAGACTTCATCAGAACAATAAATTTCTACTTGCATCATAGAGAGAAGCTGGTACAGGGCAGTCAAAGCTCTCTCAAAATAAGTTATGGTGGGTAAAAAGTTGTGAAAGAAAAAATCTTCCTTTTTGAATAGAGTTGTACACAATAGATTACTCTGGGGCACATCTGCACATGTTTCTACAGAAAAACTCAACCATCGTGTCTACCAGAACAAAGAGATTTGGGACATAACCTGTGGACTTGCGTGTCCATTTAATGAATAATCATGTAGAATGTTGCTATAAACTTTATTTATATTAATAGATAATTACAACCATACAATGTTAACGGTTATTGTAGTTAGTAAGTATTATATGTACATTTAAACAAACCACTATTAATATATTTCATTGTTACCACAAAAAAAAAAAATCCCTTTAAATTAAGAAATAGCTCAGAAATTCATAAATCAATATATTATTTGAAAGTATGTAAATCTTTCTTGAGCTTATTTAACTTTTTCCTAAGAAAGCAAAGTACAATTGCAAATGTCCAACCTTACATTTCTGTTAATTCAATTCCTTGAAAAGTATCCTCTTGTCAATTTGGCCATGCATGATCAAATTTGTTGGATGAAAAATCAGGTGGCGGATGGATAGATTTATTTTCCATTGAATGCACAGCTAAATTCCTGCATCTCCTTGAGATACTATTACATTTCCTTTTCAAGAACTATTTCTTGTTAGAATTGCATAATATGGCTTTGAAACTAAATATGTGACAGATTTTAACAACCTCAGGCTTTTTTTTTACTAGGCAAATGATAAAAGGACTCAAGAACTCTACATAGCAGATAAAATGTGTCTACCTTTCCCATAAAAATGACCAGATATGGTGGAATAAATATTGATAAAGTATTTTTGTCCTTAAAACAAGACTGTTGATGGTTAACTCTTATTTTGCCAAACATGTCCATTGTCCACCAATGAAATGTAAGAGGCAGTAACCCTAATGATTTTACATTATGTATATGAAAAAGCATTGTTTAAATGTTACAAATATGGTTTTGCATGAAAAGGTTCATGTTAAAGCTGTTATATTTCAAAAATATTTTTTTCTGTTTACCAGTTGGGGGAGATGCTACTAATTAAGAGAGAAAGTGTTACTACTTGTACACTCAGTGTTATATATAGTAACAATTCTAATTTCTTACTAACAGATAAGTAAAAATTCTCAGCCCTGTTGATCTATTTTAAAGGGATATAAAAGTGCAAAACAAAAAAAGGGTTAATATATTTTATTATCGCACTGTTTCTTGGGTATAACCATATATGTAACCTTTGGAAATTAGTTAATCATATAAATCAGTTCCATAGCAAAGATGCTATACTGGGACCTAGCTGAAAATATCTGCTGAGCCAATGACAAGAGACATATGTGTAGCAACCAGTCACCAGCTAGCTCCCAGTACTGATCCTGAGCTAGGCCTTTCAACAAAGAATATAAATGAAAAGAACAGTTTATAATAGAAGTAAATTAAAACATTTTAAAACATTATGCTCTATATGAACAATTAAAGTTTGTCTCTTAAAAGAGTTGGGGTTTTTTAAATAGTATTTTTATTATTGATTATGTTACTTATTTAAATGTTATTAAAAAGTATGAAGAATTCTGGCTATCATAGACTAGGATAGTAGAATAGATATTAAAGATAAATGTCATCAGATAGCTTTAATATATATATATATATATATATATATATATATATATATATATATATATATATATACTGTGCATGTGAATATATATATATAAATACTGTGTATGTGTATATATATATATATATATATATACTGTGTATGTGTATATATATATATATGTGTATGTGTATATATATATATATATATATATATGTGTGTATGTGTATATATATATATATATATACTGTGTATGTATATATATATATATATATATATATATATATATATATATATATATATATATATATATATATATATATATATATATATATATATATATATAAAGTTTAGTACCCTTTAGTGAGAATTTTTGACACAGGAGGTCAATGAACAAAAATATGAAAAGACTGTCATGTATCCCCTTTAACAGGAATAATGATGAATCAGTTTAGAAGGGATATAATAGTGACAGAAAAATGGGGATCTGTTAAACCTATTTGAAAATTGCCACATAATGTTACTAAAAAGGTCAAGTTGAACATTTTTCTACAGTCCCCCTGTAAGAGTATATGCGACATGCTTCTATTAAAATCAGAAGCATTGAAAGCCGAAGGAAAGTCAGCATGATAGTAAATCCAACAGAGCTTAAGCAATATAGGGAAAAAGACTTCTCACAGCAGAGCAAGCAAAGTGCAAGGGGTTGGAGAGGGTGCAGGGTGAAACTTTAGAAATGTGTCTTATTATTTAGAAATGTTTCTCTTATTTAATGATTTCTGTTAAAGTGACATATAAAATACATTTGTTAGTATATGAAAAAAGCATGAAAAATATAGAGGCATGTATTCCAAATTGAATGCTTCAGGATTGTGAATACTGACCCAGCAAAGTGATACAAAAAAAGCTTAATCCGTGCAGGAGCTTATACGTACAGTATATACCTGCTCCTAGTTGGCCATGTGTGATTAATGAAAGGACCACTAAGCACGGTAGAATTGCATAATTAATAAATACATAATGAAAAGACAATTCAAAAGCACTTAGTTTAAATTTTAAATTAGTAGATTTTTTCTGACAATTGTCAGTTAGTTACATTTTAATTCCTAATGCATCATTTGACAGCTATCAGCCAATCACAAAATGCATAAACGTATATCCTTTGAAACTTGCACATGCTCAGTAGTATTTAGTGCATCAGAAAGTGTGCATTTAAAAGGTTGTGCACACTTACCGCTAGATTTGGAGTTTTGTCGGTAACGACCCGAAAAACTAACGCCGGCTTTTTTCTGGCCGCACCATAAAAATAACTCTGGTATTGAGAGTCCACATAAAGGCTGCGTTAGGCTCCAAAAAAGGAGCGTAGAGCATTTTTAACGCAGCTTCAACTCTCAATACCAGAGTTGCTTACGCAAGCGGCCAGCCTCAAAAACGTGCTCGTGCACGATTCTCCCATAGGAAACAATGGGGCTGTTTGAGCTGAAAAAAAACCTAACACCTGCAAAAAAGCCGCGTTCAGCTCTTAACGCAGCCCCATTGTTTGCTATGGGGAAACACTTCCTACGTCTGCACCTAACACCCTAACATGTACCCCGAGTCTAAACACCCCTAACCTTACACTTATTAACCCCTAATCTGCCGCCCCCGCTATCGCTGACACCTGCATTTTATTTTTAACCCCTAATCTGCCGCTCCGTAAACCGCCGCTACTTACATTGTCCCTATGTACCCCTAATCTGCTGCCCCTAACACCGCCGACCCCTATATTATATTTATTAACCCCTAATCTGCCCCCCTCAACGTCGCCTCCACCTGCCTACACTTATTAACCCCTAATCTGCCGAGCGGACCTGAGCGCTACTATAATAAAGTTATTAACCCCTAATCCGCCTCACTAACCCTATAATAAATAGTATTAACCCCTAATCTGCTCTCCCTAACATCGCCGACACCTAACTTCAATTATTAACCCCTAATCTGCCGACTGGAGCTCACCGCTACTCTAATAAATGTATTAACCCCTAAAGCTAAGTCTAACCCTAACACTAACACCCCCCTAAGTTAAATATAATTTAAATCTAACGAAATTAATTAACTCTTATTAAATAAATTATTCCTATTTAAAGCTAAATACTTACCTGTAAAATAAACCCTAATATAGCTACAACATAAATTATAATTATATTATAGCTATTTTAGGATTAATATTTATTTTACAGGTAATTAATTAAATAAACTACCTACAATTACCTACAATTAACCTAACACTACACTATCAATAAATTAATTAAATACAATTGCTACAAATAAATACAATTAAATAAACTAGCTAAAGTACAAAAAATAAAAAAGAACTAAGTTACAAAAAATAAAAAAATATTTACAAACATAAGAAAAATATTACAACAATTTTAAACTAATTACACCTACTCTAAGCCCCCTAATAAAATAACAAAGCCCCCCAAAATAAAAAAATGCCCTACCCTATTCTAAATTACTAAAGTTCAAAGCTCTTTTACCTTACCAGCCCTGAACAGGGCCCTTTGCGGGGCATGCCCCAAGAAATACAGCTCTTTTGCCTGTAAAAAAAAACATACAATACCCAAGCCCCCCAACATTACAACCCACCACCCACATACCCCTAATCTAACCCAAACCCCCCTTAAATAAACCTAACACTAAGCCCCTGAAGATCATCCTACCTTGTCTTCACCTCACCGGGTATCACACCGATCCGTCCAGAATAGCTCCTCCGATGTCCTGATCCAAGCCCAAGCAGGGGGCTGAAGAGGTCCATGATCCGGCTGAAGTCTTCATCCAAGCGGGGCAGAAGAGGTCTTCCATCCGATTGAAGTCTTCATCCAAGCGGCATCCATCCGGAGCGAAGCAGCAGATCGGATCAGCCAATCGGATTGAACTTGATTCTGATTGGCTGATAGAATCCTATCAGCCAATCGGAATTCGAGCGACGCCATCTTGGATGACGTCATTTAAAAGAACCGTCATTCATCGTTCAGTCGTCGGCCAGGATGGATGTTCCGCGGTGGAGGTCTTCAGGATGCTGCCGCTTCACTCCGGATGGATGCCGCTTGGATGAAGACTTCAATCGGATGGAAGACCTCTTCTGCCCCGCTTGGATGAAGACTTCAGCCGGATCATGGACCTCTTCAGCCCCCCACTTGGGCTTGGATCAGGACATCGGAGGAGCTCTTCTGGACGGATCGGTGTGATACCCGGTGAGGTGAAGACAAGGTAGGATGATCTTCAGGGGCTTAGTGTTAGGTTTATTTAAGGGGGGTTTGGGTTAGATTAGGGGTATGTGGGTGGTGGGTTGTAATGTTGGGGGGCTTGGGTATTGTATGTTTTTTTTACAGGCAAAAGAGCTGTATTTCTTGGGGCATGCCCCGCAAAGGGCCCTGTTCAGGGCTGGTAAGGTAAAAGAGCTTTGAACTTTAGTAATTTAGAATAGGGTAGGGCATTTTTTTATTTTGGGGGGCTTTGTTATTTTATTAGGGGGCTTAGAGTAGGTGTAATTAGTTTAAAATTGTTGTAATATTTTTCTTATGTTTGTAAAAAAAAATTATTTTTTGTAACTTAGTTCTTTTTTATTTTTTGTACTTTAGCTAGTTTATTTAATTGTAGTTATTTGTAGGTATTGTATTTAATTAATTTATTGATAGTGTAGTGTTAGGTTAATTGTAGGTAATTGTAGGTAGTTTATTTAATTAATTTATTGATAGTGTAGTGTTAGGTTAATTGTAGGTAATTGTAGGTAGTTTATTTAATTAATTTATTGATAGTCTAGTGTTAGGTTTAATTGTAACTTAGGTTAGGATTTCTTTTACAGGTAAATTTGTAATTATTTTAACTATTTTAGCTATTAAATAGTTCTTAACTATTTAATAGCTATTGTACCTGGTTAAAATAAATACAAAGTTACCTGTAAAATAAATATTAATCCTAAAATAGCTATAATATAATTATAATTTATATTGTAGCTATATTAGGATTTATTTTACAGGTAAGTATTTAGCTTTAAATAGGAATAATTTATTTAATAAGAGTTAATTAATTTCGTTAGATTTAAATTATATTTAATTTAGGGGGGTGTTAGTGTTAGGGTTAGACTTAGCTTTAGGGGTTAATACATTTATTAGAATAGCGGTGAGCTACGGTCGGCAGATTAGGGGTTAATAATTGAAGTTAGGTGTCGGCGATGTTAGGGAGGGCAGATTAGGGGTAATACTATATATTATAGGGTTAGTGAGGCGGATTAGGGGTTAATAACTTTATTATAGTAGCGCTCAGCAGATTAGGGGTTAATAAGTGTAGGCAGGTGGAGGCGACGTTGAGGGGGGCAGATTAGGGGTTAATAAATATAATATAGGGGTCGGCGGTGTTAGGGGCAGCAGATTAGGGGTACATAAGGATAACGTAGGTGGCGGCGCTTTGCGGTCGGCAGATTAGGGGTTAATAAGTGTAGGTAGGTGGAGGCAACGTTGTGGGGGGCAGGTTAGGGGTTAATAAATATAATACAGGGGTCGGCGGTGTTAGGGGCAGCAGATTAGGGGTACATAAGGATAACGTAGGTGGCGGTCGGCAGATTAGGGGTTAAAAAATTTATTTGAGTGTCGGCGATGTGGGGGGACCTCGGTTTGAGGTACATAGGTAGTTTATGGGTGTTAGTGTACTTTAGAGTACAGTAGTTAAGAGGTTTATGAACCGGCGTTAGCCCAGAAAGCTCTTAACTACTGACTTTTTTCCTGCGGCTGGAGTTTTGTCGTTAGATGTCTAACGCTCACTTCAGAAACGACTCTAAATACCGGAGTTAGAAAGATCCCATTGAAAAGATAGGATACGCAATTTACGTAAGGGGATCTGCGGTATGGAAAAGTCACGGCTGAAAAGTGAGCGTTAGACCCTATTTTGAGTGACTCCAAATACCGGCGGTAGCCTAAAACCAGCGTTAGGAGCCTCTAACGCTGGTTTTCACGGCTAACGCCAAACTCCAAATCTAGGTGTTAGATAATGGAAGTGAATTGGAAAGTTGTTTAAAATGTGTGTGTTCTATCTGAATCATGAAAGTTTAATTTTGACTTGACTGTCCCTTTAAGTAGCGCACTACAAAGGGAAAAATAGAGATTTAAAGTCAAATACAAAACAAACAACAGTTAAGTATATTTTATTTAAAAACAAGAAATTGCAGCAGAGGCAATGTACGCACTCACTGAATGTTAGCAGTTTGACATTTTTCTTCGTAACAATAATGCTGACCTAGCAACTTTCTGCATGCTAAAGTTTACATTTTAAAATACACTAACGGGCCTATCTATCAAGCTCTGAAAGGAGCTTGACGGCCCGTGTTTCTAAACAGCAGTTATGAAGCAGCGGTCGCAAAGACCGCTGCTCCATAACCTGTCCGCCTGCTCTAAATGGCAGACATACATCGCCGGAAATCAACCCGATCGAGTATGATCGGGTTGATTGACACCCCCCTGCTGGCAGCCCATTGGCCGCAAGTCTGCAGGGGGCGGCGTTGCACCAGCAGCTCAGCGAGGTCTGTCGGACCTGATCCGCATTGTCGGATCAGGTCCGCCAGACTTTCTTAAATAGAGGCCTAAATGTTTAAAGTCCAGTATACGAGCAGCTATGTCCAAGGGCAAGTCAGATCAACTGGTGGCCCACCACTTTCTGGAAGCTGGGCACTCAGTGAATGACCTCAGATTCAGACTGATAGATCATATACCCATCCAAAGAAGAAGTGGTGACCAAGCGAAGTTGCTCCTACAGAAGGAGTCGAGATGGATTTATGAACTGGGGACCTTGAGCCCTAGGGGACTTAATGTGCACACTGGATGGCAGTGTTATTTATAACACTCATTTGATTGAATCATGAGAATTCACTATCCATGTATATATCCATCTTTGTGTTTCAAGGGGGGAGTCCCCCTTGACAGTCCAGGGCCTTTCAAGTCTTATTCTCTTTCAGGGAATCCCCCCGTACCTCTTCTTTTGGAGATTTTTCTGAGAGTTCATGATGCCATGTGTGTGAGAATCCTGTTCTGATTTTTTTACTACCTGGGGTACTTTGACACTATTGCATGATCATGATAATTCGCTTTTGTATTTTGATGGAATGTCTATTACTTCATCCTATATAGGCTTCTGTTTTGGACTTATTTGTCTGTCTGTGTTGTATTGTTTTTAACTTTCATTCTTTTAGGTTTATAGTATAAATCTTTTAAGTTATATTTTAAGCACTGATTTTTCACTGTAGAATCCCATGCCTAAAGTCAGAGAGTGATCAGCGACCTTCTATGGGCTTGTGTGTTGGTGGAGAGACATCTTGTGGCATGTGCACTGGGGTAGGGACACTAGTCTCAATCCCCCCGTGCTGGTATTTAAGGTTGGGCTATATTTATTAACAGTCTGAGTTACCCTTATGGGGGACGTTGGAGTTCCACTGACACCTGGCCAGTAGATCTACGCTTGGTGGCGTTTTTCTGTTCTTTTTCTTTTGTTAGTCTCTGATTGTGATGTTTCTTTATTTGGTTGATCTGGGGTGGATGATGCTGGGGTCCAGTAGTATCCGTGAATATTTTATGAAGAAAGTTAGATTTGGACTTGATTAAGTTTGACTAAGGATTCTAGTCCTTTTTTTGTGTTTTGATTTAGTTCTTCAGGTGATATTGTTTTTCAAGGGTTAAGGACAATGAGGGAATTCTTTATTTAGATGTTGATTATATATATATATATATATATATATTAAAAAAAATTCATTATTTTTCTAGCTCTTTTGTTTTATAATGAGTGACAATGAGATGGCATTGACAGTATTTTTGTTAGTATTTTTGTCAGTACTTTTGATTACTATTAGTCTTGAGTTAGGATTAGGTCATGTATTGTTTTTTTTGGTGACATGATTTTACACCCACCATTATGTGGTCATTTTTTTATCTTTAGCCTCGTTATCACACTTTGGCAATTGCGGATGGTGCAGTGTGTAGATACAGCTTTAATGCATTTGTCATTTTGTTGTTGTGACTGTGATTTAATGGTAACCTTTTATCGCTTGTGAACAATATTCAACTGCTCAGTAATGCTGATTCTGGGTGCGACATTAACAGTGGACCATCCATGACAGCTATCAGCTGTTTAGTACAGCATCGACATTTGATACACACGGCTCCCACGCCCTTTCCACAGCCAGGGTGCAATGACACAGTGGTAGGTGGGACACTTAGTTTGGATCTGCCTCTTTATTTGTCATAACTAAGTGGTATTTGATGACATGGCTTTGATAAGGCTGATACGTTTGAGCGCCTGGTGGAAGTTCTCCTGGATGATCGTTGCTGTGGATCTTGTTGATCACTGACTAAGGTCTGCCAATGTGGTGTGGGATAGTTGTGAGTCCTTAACTATGGAGCTTAGTTACCAGAGTCTGGGGCATAAAGTTTTTGACTGACGTGCCTATGCCGTATCATGTTTGGCTTAAAGCCATAATAGACACAAGCCTTGGTCCCTGCTCCTTATTATGTATACGTCACTGATTGAGAATTTTTTAATTTTATTTTTTAATTTTAGCTTCGGTTGGTGCTGATCACTCTACTGCAAGTATAGCTATGGGGCTTTACCTGAATTGGGATTTTATTTACACTATATTCAATGATACGTTATGTACACTTGATTTTGATTGTATAAGCATTGGGGGTTTGTCCCAACTAATCATTGGTTGTTTATAGGGATGTGTTATTTGAACGGTCAGGATTGGCTGTTCTCTTAGGGGAGGGTTCTTGGGGCCTTTATAAGGCTGATTTTGTGCACTCTAACGCCTAGATTTAGAGTTTTGCGGCCAAAGGGGTGCGTTAGCTACTCGTGTTTTTTTCCCCCCGCACCTTTTAAATAACGCTGGTATTGAGAGTTCACTGAAGGGCTGTTTTAGACTCCAAAAAGGGAGCGTAGAGGCATATTTACCGCCACTTCAACTCTCAATACCAGTGTTGCTTACGGTAGCGGCTAGCTGGAAAAACGTGCTCATGCACGATTCCCCCATAGGAAACAATGGGGCAGTTTGGGCTGAAAAAAAACCTAACACCTGCAAAAAAGCAGCGTTAAGCTCCCAACGCAGCCCCATTGTTTCCTATGGGGAAACACTATCTAAGTCTGCATCTAACACCCTCACATGAACCCCGAGTCTAAACACCCCTAACCTTATTCTTATTAACCCCTAATCTGCCGCCCCCGCTATCGCTGACCCCTGCATTTTATTATTAACCCCTAATCTGCCGCTCCGGACACCGCCGCAACCTACATTATCCCTATGTACCCCTAATCTGCTGCCCCTAACATCGCCGACCCCTATATTATATTTATTAACCCCTAATCTGCCGCTACTTTACCTACACTTATTAACCCCTAATCTACCGACCGGACCTCGCCGCCACTATAATAAATGTATTAACCCCTAAACCGCCGCACTCCTGCCTCAAAAACCCTATAATAAATAGTATTAACCCCTAATCTGCCCTCCCTAACATCGGCGACACCTAACTTCAAGTATTAACCCCTAATCTGCCAACCGGACCTCGCCGCTACTCTAATAAATGTATTAACCCCTAAAGTTAAGTCTAACCCTAACACCCCCCTAAGTTAAATATAATTTTTGTCTAACGAAATAAATTAAATATTATTAACTAAAGTCTTCCTATTTAAAACTAAATACTTACCTGTAAAATAAACCCTAATATAGCTACAATATAATGAATAATTATATTGTAGCTATTTTAGGATTTATATTTATTTTACAGACAACTTTGTATTTATTTTAACTAGGTACAATAGCTATTAAATAGTTATTTACTATTTAATAGCTACCTAGTTAAAATAATTACAAAATTACCTGTAAAATAAATCCTAACCTAAATTACAATTAAACTTAACACTACACTATCAATAAATAAATTAAATCAATTAACTACAAGTACCTACAATTAAATAAACTAAACTAAATTACAAAAAAATAACAAACACTAAATTACAAAAAAAAAAAAAGATTACAAGAATTTTAAGCTAATTACACCTACTCTAAGCCCCCTAATAAAATAACAAAGCCCCCCAAAATAAAAAAATTCCCTACCCTAATCTAAATTAAAATAGTTAACAGCTCTATTACCTTACCAGCCCTTAAAATTGATTTTTGCGGGGCATGCCCCAAAAAAATCAGCTCTTTTGCCTGTAAAAAAAACACAATATCACCCCCCAACATTACAACCCACCACCCACATACCCCTACTCTAACCCAAACCCCCCTTAAATAAACTTAACACTACCCCCTGAATATCTCCCTACCTTGAGTCGTCTTCACTCAGCCGAGCAGCGATGGACCAAAAGAAGATATCCGGAGTGGCAGAAGTCTTCATCCTATCCGGGCAGAAGAGGACATCCGGACCGGCAAACATCTTCATCCAAGCGGCATCTTCTATCTTCATCCATCCGACGAGGAGCGGCTCCATCTTCAAGACCTCCGGCGCAGAACATCCTCTTCTCCCGACGACTAGATGATGAATGAAGGTTCCTTTAAGTGACGTCATCCAAGATGGCGTCCCTCGAATTCCGATTGGCTGATAGGATTCTATCAGCCAATCGGAATTAAGGTAGGAAAAATCTGATTCAAATTCAATCCGATCAGCCAATAGAATGCGAGCTCAATCTGATTGGCTGATTGGATCAGCCAATCGGATTGAACTTGAATCTGATTGGCTGATTCAATCAGCCAATCAGATTTTTCCTACCTTAATTCCGATTGGCTGATAGAATCCTATCAGCCAATCGGAATTCGAGGGACGCCATCTTGGATGACGTCACTTAAAGGAACCTTCATTCGTCGTCTAGTCGTCGGGAGAACAGGCAAAAGAGCTGATTTCTCTGTAAGGTTAAGGGTGTTTAGACTCAGGGTTCATGTTAGGGTGTTAGGTGCGGCGGCAATGTGGGGGGGCCTCAGTTTAGGGGTACATAGGTAGTTTATGGGTGTTAGTATACTTTAGAGCACAGTAGTTAAGAGCTTTATGAACCGGCATTAGCCCATAAAGCTCTTAACTCCTGACTTTTTTCTGCAACTGGAGTCTTGTCAGTAGAGGGTCTACCGCTCACTTCAGCCAAGACTCTAAATACCGGCGTTAGGAAGATCCCATTGAAAAAACAGGATACGCAATTGGCATAAGGGGATCTGCGGTATGGAAAAATCGCGGCTGGAAAGTGAGCGTTAGACCCTTTCCTGACTGACTCTAAATACCAGCGGGCGGTAAAAAGCAGCATTAGGACCCCTTAACGCTGCTTTTGATGGCTATCGCAGAATTCTAAATCTAGGCGTCACAGAAATAAAAGTTTTTTTGCTGTCACAGACATCACTAGACCAGTGAGTGCTTATTTTCATTAACTTGTCAGCTCCACATACATGATGCAAATCTCCCGTTTCACCACAACCCAAAGCTGCTCTATTGGATTGAGATATGGTGACTGTGGAGGCCGTTGGAGTACAGTGAACTCATTTTCATGTTCAAGAAACCAGTTTGAAATGATTTGAGCTTTGTGACATGGTGCATTATCCTGCTGGAAGTAGCCATCAGAAGATGGGTACACTGTAGTCATAAAGAATATCTTAAAACAAGTCCTATAAAAGACAAAAAGGAGAGGCACCCTTGGTGCAGAAAATCCTAAAATATATATAATACCAGTAGCAATCATATGCGATTTAATACTCACAAAAATAGTTGCACATGCAGTGCAATAACATAAAAGCCGAAGCTTCTGAGCAGTTCTTCTTACTCCCTGCTGGCGGATCAGCTGTGTGCAGGAGCCAAACTATTCAAAGCCGTTTGGTAGACTCACCGCTGGCAAGTCGACAGGTCAAGGATAGTTGCACATTCAGTGCAATGACACTCAAGACGAAACTTCAGAGCCATTCGGCTGACTCTCCACAGGCAGTTCGGCAGTATGATCAGACTTCAGAGCCTCGGCTGTGTCCCCGCTAGTGAATCAGTGTTCAAGCTCACAGCTTCTTTCATGTGTGCACATGAAAGGCAGAATTTTGCACACATGAAAGAAGCTGTGAGCTTGAAAACTGATTCACTAGCGGGGACACAGCCAAGGCTCTGAAGTCTGATCATACAGCCGAACTGCCTGTGGAGAGTCAGCCGAACGGCTCTGAAGTTTCGGCTTGTGTGTCATTGCACTGAATGTGCAACTATCCTTGACCTGTCGACTTGCCAGCAGTGAGTCTACCAAACGGCTTTGAATAGTTTGGCTCCTGCACACAGCTGATCCGCCAACAGGGAGTCAGCCGAACAGCTCAGAAGCTTCGGCTTGTATGTTATTGCACTGCATGTGCAACTATTTTTGTGAGAATTAAATCGCATATGGTTGCTACTGGTATTATATAAATTTTAGGATTTTCCAAGGGCACCTCTCCTTTTTGTCTTTTATAGGACTTGTTTTATGATCACTCGTTTATGTGGAAAGAGCTGCCTGTAGTTTTGGTTGATGTAACTGGATCAAGAAGATTCATTTTTTGGGGGGATTATTACAGTGGACACACACCTCATTGTGGAATAGTCTAATGGACTTATTATAAGTATATTGAATGTTATTGTTGATCACATCCTTCACTGTCACACAGTTTTTATATTATTTTTATATTCATTATTTAGGATTATTTATTCTGAATTTCACTTTTATTATGTGTATATATTTTTCACACACCTATCTGGTATAGTATATCACATACTAGAGTGAGTAGCATTAGATAGGCACACCTCCCCTATTGGACGCACATAAATCCTCTCATTTGTGTGTGTTCCCATATGTTGCTGTAGTCATAAAGTGATGGACATGGTCAGCAACAATACTCAGGTAGGCCGTGGCATTTAATCAATGCTCAATTGGTACTAAGGGGCCCAAAATGTGCCAAAAAATATCCCCCACACCATTACACCACTACCAGCCTGAACAGTTGATACAAGGCAGGATGGATCCATGCTTTCCTGTTGTTTACGCCAAATTCTGACCCTACCCTCTGAATACCACAGCTGAAATCGAGACTCATCAGACCAGGCAAAATTTTCTCAGTCTTCTATTGCCCAATTTTGGTGAGCCTGTCCGAATTGTAGCCTCAGTTTCCTGTTCTTAGCTGACAGGTGTGGGCTTCTGCTGCTGCTGCAACCCATCTGCATCAAGTTTTGATGGGTTGTACTTTCAGAGATTGTATTCTGCATTCCTTGTTTGTAACAAGTGGTTATTTGAGTTACTGTTGCCTTTCTATCATCTCAAACTAGCTGCCCATTCTCCTCTGACCTCTAACATCAACAGGGCATTTTCGTCCACACAACTGCAGCTTACTGGGAAACCCTAGAGATGACAATGAATACAAAGGATGGCACTAAACAGCTAGATGTAACATACACATTTATTCATGGACATCTAGTCAAAATATTTTTTACCACAATCATATAAATATAATAAATAATCCAGATAAAAAAATCTTATAGTTGAAAATCCTATTACAAATACAAATTACAAATACCGTAATAATGAGAAATGTATAGAGATAAAAAGGGACAATTTAAAAGACAATTCAACAATGTATATTTACTCTAATAAAAAGAATAATTATACTGGGGTTTATAAAAATAAAAAGTAAAACAAATAAAAAAATATAAAAATAAGAATAAAAATAAAAATAAAAGTAAAAAATGGTAAAAAAAAAAAATTATACACCTTAATTGAAGCAGAATATATAAAAAATATATATACAGTATATAAAAAAAGAAAAAAGAAATGTCCCAAATCGATCCTTGTAATATCGCGTATCCTCAAACGCTGATTCCAATTTGTGAAAAGATAAATGTAATAGCTTCTAGATAAAGATACTGTGCAATCTTTTGAACAGTAGATTACGTTGCCACAATACATCAAATATCAGCAGGATAAACAATGTATCGTATTCTCCTGGTTATATATAACATACAGTTAGTTTGTCATGCAAATATAAATGACCTCTTTAAAAGTTTGTGCAGTGCACCACACCATGTAGAAATCTGCTTTGCAGGTCAAACACTTGCCTTCTTGAGACAATAGTAGCAATCTCACTCACCCCTCTTCCTCCAGAGTGACGGCTTCGATTTCAAAGTTGAATCACAATGCTCAGGTCGGTAGGATTTCTGTGATGGAAGCGGCAGACTTTGTGATAGTCAGATGGTTCATAAAACAGATTGACCAGCTCTTAGCGTATATCACGCGCGGGATACTAGGTACTAATATTTGCATGATAACAGCTTACCTTCTACGCATTTCACCTGTGATAGTGGGCCTTCTCAAGATAGCAGCTGTCCATGGAAACCAAGTTTAAAAACCTGCTGCTTGTATTCCATTGGTTGGAAGTTGTATGTTAATTGATTTTTAAGGTGGAATTTTCCTTAAGGTAGTAATGCCACATCATGAGTGTTCTGGTTCATTGAAGTACATAAACTTTATTAGATGCTTCTTAAAGATGGTATACAAATATTTGTTTGCAAAAATAAGGTGGTATATGAAAAAATTATACATTATCATACAATTAAACATTAATCTAAATCCCCTCTTTTTTTCAACAAACAATTATATTGTGTAATTATAAAAAATAAATATGTCAGCGTTATATTTTATAGTATGTTGAACCTTCACATTTCCTTCATATATATGAATAAATGATTACGAAAAGTTAGATTCATATTGGAATTTCCTCAGGGTAAGGAAAATTGGTATATATATAAAATAATACAATATTAAATATTTGGTGGATTAGAATAAGGGTATATTTATATTTTTGTTGTTCCTAAACTACCACAAAGGGTGACAGGTCCAATTCTGAATTTAGCCCTTTAAGAAAAAGGGTATCCAGATTATATACAGTGGGGCAAAAAAGCATTTAGTCAGCCACCAATTGTGCAAGTTCTCCCACTTAAGAAGATGAGAGAGGCCTGTAATTTTCATCATAGGTATACCTCAACTATGAGAGACAAAATGTGGAAACAAATCCAGACAATCACATTGTCTGATTTGGAAACAATTTATGGTGGAAAATAAGTATTTGGTCAATATCAAAAGTTCATCTCAATACTTTGTTATATATCCTTTGTAGGCAATGACAGAGGTCAAACGTTTTCTGTAAGTCTTCACAAGGTTGTCACACACTGTTGCTGGTATGTTGGCCCATTCCTGCATGCAGATCTCCTCTAGAGCAGTGATGTTTTGGGGCTGTCGCTGGGCAACACAGACTTTCAACTCCCTCCAAAGGTTTTCTATAGGGTTGAGATCTGGAGAATGGCCAGGCCACTCCAGGACCTTGAAATGTTTCTTACGAAGCCACTCCTTCGTTGCCCGGGCGGTGTGTTGTATGTCTTCCATTTTCCAATTATTGCTCCTACAGTTGATTTCTTCACACCAAGCTGCTTTCCTATTGCAGATTCAATCTTTCCAGCCTGGTGCAGGTCTACAATTTTGTTTCCGGAGTCCTTCGACAGCTCTTTGGTCTTCACCATAGTGGAGTTTGGAGTGTGACTGTTTGAGGTTGTCGACAGGTATCTTTTATACTGATAACAAGTTCAAACAGGTGCCATTAATACAGGTAATGAGTGGAGGACAGAGGAGCCTCTTAAAGAAGAAGATACAGGTCTGTGAGAGCCAGAAATCTTGCTTGTTTGTAGGTGACCAAATACTTATTTTCCACCATAATTTGCAAATAAATTCTTTCCAAATCAGACAATGTGATTGTCTGGATTTGTTTCCACATTTTGTCTCTCATAGTTGAGGTATACCTATGAGGAAAATTACAGGCCTCTCTCATCTTCTTAAGTGGGAAAACTTGCACATTTGGTGGCTGACTAAATACTTTTTTGCCCCACTGTATCATTTCTCAAAATTGCCCCCTCTCCAATTCCCTTTTACTTTGCAAATACCCCAAAATTGAAAATGTTTAATGTTATTATTGTGTGTCTCTTTAAAGTGTTTATGCAAATGTGTGTCAAGGTTGCCCTTTTCTACGTTACAGAGGTGTTCTCTAATCCTATCTCTCAGAATTCTAGTGGTTTCACCGATGTAAAATAAATTGAATGTGCATTTTATTGCATATAGGACCCCTTTTTGGGAACATCTAATTGTATTTTTGATGTTAAAGATCTCTCCTGTTCTTGGTAAAACAATGGTTTTACTTTTTGTGCTATATCTACAAGCTCTGCATGTGTAGTAGGGGAAGAAACCATTTACATTTTTCCCTCTCAAGTCCCTCTCAACCATACCTGTATTTTCTTTTTTAAGTTCACGGGGAACCAGTATCTGTTTAAGATTTTTGGCCCTTTTAAATATCATTTTTGGTTTATGTGTCAAAACATCACCTATTAATGGGTCTTTCTTTATATGTGCCAATGTCTGTTTATTATTATGTTCTTAATGACAGATGATTTTCACTATAATCTGTTATAAAGGCTACATTATCAAACACAAATGTATCACTCAGTTTTTAGCCAGGTATAAAAATAAGGTAGGTTTTCACAATGTCAGATAAGCAAACCAATTGTGCAAAATAGCAGAGCCATACTCAGCCTATGTGTTCCATATAGCTTCGGTGGATATTATAATATATATACAGCAGCCTACTATAGGCACTCACCGCTCTCGTCGGACGCCTCTATCATATACTTCCACTTTCTGGTCAGAGGTCTTACCCGTACCGGTGAGTCGAAAATCCTTCGTATATAGAACCACCTCCACTTTCGCGGACGCTGCTTCAAACGGCTGTACTTGTCTATCGTTTGGTTGCTCAGACACCTTTTACTCTTGCATTTTTTCAGCCTGTCACATCAACTTGCTCGGATCCAAACAGTGGGCTCCTCCTCTCCCGCAAGTAACAAACAGAAGAAAATTCAATCTTGATCCAGCAGGTTAAAACAGTAATCAGCTTTTTTCTTAAACAGTTCATATAACAGGAACAACACACACAGGTAAAAGGTTGTGCAGGTTCAGTCTTACGCATTTCATTTTATAATATTTTGGAGTTCAGTTCTCTTATAGTTTAACAAAGTACTTATTTCTGTCTCATGGGCTCTATTGATGGCCCCTTGTAATTCTTGATCCGTGTATTCTCTTTCATTAAATCTTTTTTTGTATAATGTTTACCTGGGTATCAAAATCTATTTGTCTAGAAAAGTTTTCTTAATTCTTAGAAATTGTCCAGTTGGTATATTGTCCTTCCACCTTTTAAGATGGCAACTCTTTTTAAAAAAGGTTTTAGTGGCAAATTTATCTTTATCTACAAATAACTCTAGGTCTAGAAATTATATTGATTCTTTACTATATTTGTAAGTGAAATTTAGCCCCTTGTCATTAGAATTCATACTCTGAAAGAACTTTTTAAGGTTGTGTTCTGAACCTCTCCAGATAATCAAAATGTCATCAATGTACCTTTTGAAGAGCACGAGATCCACACCAAGCTCATGCGCATTAAGGAAACTGTCTTCCCAGTCCCCCCACACAAATATTTGCATAAGAATTCTTTATCTGGATTATTTATTATATTTATATGATTGTGGTAAAAAATATTTTGACTTGATGTCCATGAATAAATGTGTATGTTACATCTAGCTGTCTAGCACCATTCTTTGTGTTCATTGTCTTTTCCATTTGTATCCACTTTTGAAGGAGGTGGTTTAAGAGTGGCAAAGGTGGAACTTTGGGCTCAGTGCTGTCCTTATTCTATTCTGTATCTGTAAACCTTAGAGATGGTTGTGCATGAAAATCCCAGTAGATCAGCAGTTTTTGAAATACTCAGACCAGTCCGTCTGGCACCAACAACCATGCTACCTTCAAAGTCACTTAAATCCCATTTCTTCCCCATTCTCATGTTCCATTTGAACTTTAGCAAGTCGTCTTCACCACGTCTAGATGCCTAAATGCATTGAGTTGCTGCCATGTAATTGGCTGATTAGCAATTTGTGTAACCAAGCAGTTGAACAGGTGTACCTAATAAAATGGGTGGTGAGTATATATATATATATATATATATATATATATATATATATATATATATATATATATACAGATATAAATAGAAATATATATTTAAAAATAAAAATAAAATGTTCTTATAAGTAAAGAACTTAGGAGTATAAAATATTTACAGTAAAGACAGTAAAACATATTAAAAATATAAAAACTATATAAAAAATTTCATGTTTAAATTTATTTGAGTGGAAAGTACTCCAAAGTATGTATACATAAAGATCAGCACTCACCAACAGACCCATCCACTCTGTGCCCTGCTAAAAACATATGCAAATAGGCAATCTTTTTGATCAGGACGCAGTGTGAATCCCATACAAACACCAAGAACAAGCAGACACCAAGAGAAATATCAACCATCTTTATTGTGTCGTATTAAAACACATAACATGGGGGCGGGTCTAGACTGCGGCTATGATCAGCAGCAAAATTAGGAAGCTCCTCAATCTGATATCATAACTCAATGTTTATTGCTCTTTCAACATGACATTTTAACTGTGCAAATCAACACACTACTTAAGGAGAAGTTACAGAACCAAGCAGAATGTTTATTATCCTGATCAGATTGGCAGAACTCGAACTAGACTGTTTGAAACGGCAGGCGGCCGCATCGCTATACCTACGCATTACCCCCCTCGGTTGACTTAGTGGCTGAGTAGAACTATGTTTATCTGCTACTATTATCAAGACACATTAATGACCTACTCTAAAGCATGGGGGAATTGTGGAGATGAGCTTAGGTTGTACAGGTTATTAGAAGCAGGGAACCGCAAAATATAAAGTATTGCAGCTATATGAGTCCTTCATAAAGATGGTGACTGAGATTATTTACCACCTGAAACAATTTGAAGAATTGCTCGATGTGCACTTTAGCGAGCTTGCGCTTCATTCTGCGCTCGCAACAGATGGGACCTTCTCTGGCAGAGGAAATGTTTATGGACATGTCTCACTCCAGGGAGCCAGTGAATGAATAGCAGCTTCTGACATACCCCTAAGATCTGGAAATCCCAAAGAGCCGTATGAGGTAGTCGCTACTCAGAAAATGTGTGGGAGATACAAGGGGATTAGCGACACAGAGAACTTACCTTATTACATGAAGTCTGCTCCCAGGATGTAAATTTTGAGCCCCTGCCAGCAGACACTAACACTACAGAATCCCTGGCCAAAGTTAGCGAGTTGAGCAAGACTATCACCGACTCCTGCGAGCAGCCCCTCCAGCTGGGCTCCCACGGACAGAGATTGCAGAGATTGGTCCTCTTGGCTGCTGCTCTGACTTGGAGAGGAACTCTATCTGATCTTTGGCTGATGGTTCCAATTCTAACAATGCAGAACGTTCCTTTTGATGACCCCATTACTCTACTAAGACCAAAGGATGGAGTTGGGTGATAGAGTGCTAAATGTCCCTAACAATGCAATAACTAAAATTATGTTATAAGTCATAGTGTTTGTCAGTTGATGTTTATTTACTAGTTCCATGTTAACAGGGCACATTTGTTTAGTACACCTTTTATTGACTTTTACTAATCTGCACAAGTTTGTATCATTTTGTGATAGCCCAAGCGAGGATGACTGGTTACAGTATATGAAGGCTCTGGCTGGATCCCAAAAGAAGTGACTTGAGTATATGAAGGCTCTGGCTGGATCCCAAAAGAAGTCACTTGCCACCTCCTCATTATAGTCCTGTTCCCTGTTCTTTGTATCTTATATTATACTTCAACACGCAATATTTAATGTAATTAGCCCACATTGCATAGGCCTATATACACACCGACAAGGCATGTTAAAATCAAATTATGAATAGGGTTACTTGTGAGCATTTTGGATGGTTTCATACTCCTTCCTATACAATACCCAATACTTTTTCTTTTATTTGGTATGGCCCCCTTGTCCACGGCCGAGACAGTTGGGGATAATAAGTCCTGCTTTTGGCAAAATTATACTTTTTTTTACAGGTATCATAACGTTTTCAATCTCCCAAATACCATCCCAGAGTAATTAACTTCCTACACCACTAAAGAACACCCTGAGCATAATTAACACGGTTGCCTCTATATATGGTTTCAATAGCAACCGCATACATAACCACTAACATCACTTCAAAGCTTTTCTTTGCTATAGATCGTTACCATTCAATAATAATGAAGTACCTCAGAGTTCCCTGAATTAATATAGGCCCTGCAGCTTCACAATGCAGCATTAGCTAATGATCTTATATTTATAAGCATTTACCTATACCATTTTTTTTTATTTTTTTTTTAACTGGTCTATGACCCCCCCCCCCCCCCCATCTTATATTATCCACAAGCAGTGCTTACCCGCTGATTAGAACACAAGTATTTACATTACTGTTATAATTACAATTATCTATTCATATCCACTACATGTCATTAGACCCATCAGGGTCACAAATATGACTATCATGTTTCAATAGTTTTCTTTTTTTTTTCCTACATCAAAGGGTCCATAAGTGGCCAGCTCATTAGTCATACATGAAAGCTTATAAAAATGTAAAATGGAGGTTTCAGTAGTGCATATTTTTCTTCTTAATCTTGTTATTTTTTGCTGTTATTATTGTATCGTGTTCAACTGATTTTATGTTCAATTGTTTTTTTTGTCATATGCCATTGAATGTTTACCAACTGTTTTCTTTCTTTACATAACCTCAATAAAAGATCATTAAATAGAAAAAAAAACATAAAGTTTTGGCCCCAAACAGAGGCCTTGGTCACATGAAAAAAACATGTGTAACAACATACCCCTAAGCTAGTGCTTAATAATTCCCTTAAACTGCTCCTCTCATCCTTCTCCTCCTTTTCCTGCCCTGAACAATCTATCTGCCACTATAATTCCACCCTTATATCCGTCCTTGACAATCTCACCCCTCTTACCATTGCTTGGAAATCACACACTCATCCCCATCCCTGGCATACTCCTCTGACATGGTACCTATGCAGATGTTCCCGTACTGCTGAACGGCATTGGAGAAAATCACGGAGTTCAGCTGATTTTCTTCATTACAAATTCATCTTGAACTCTTACTTTTCTGCCCTTAATCTCCACAAGCAACACTACTTCTGTTCCTTTTATCTCTAATCTTTCTTCAAACCCAAAACATCTGTTCTCCACTTTCAATACTCTCCTCCGCCCTCCCCCACTTCCTAATACAACTTCTCTGTCAGCTCAAGACTTTGCCAGTCACTTCATTAACAAAATTGACTCCATCAGACATGAAATCAGCTCCCAACATAATTCCATTCTCTCCCCCCCAAATACTCTCACTCAACCACAACCCTCATAACCTGAAACTTAGTTTATTCTCCTCTGTTACTGAGGAAGAAGTTTCAACACTTATACTGCGCTCTCACCTCACTACCTGTCCCCTTGACCCTATCCCCTCACAGCTACTCCCCTCCCTCTCTGCTACCCTCACCCCTATACTAACACACATTTTCAACCTCTCCCTCAGCACTGGTACATTTCCCTCATCAATGAAACATGCACTGGTCACACCTATCCTCAAAAAACCTTCCCTTGATCCTACCTCCCCATCCAACTACCGCCCTATTTCCCTCCTCCCTCTTGCTTCAAAGCTTCTTGAAAAACTAGTATATGCACGCCTATCCCATTACCTTACGTTAAACTCCCTTCTTGACCCACTGCAATCTGGATTTCGTCCCTATTACTCCACAAAGACAGCTATTGTTAAGGTCACCAATGACCTACTTACAGCAAAATCATAAGGCCACTTCTCTCTGCTTATCCCCCTTGATCTGTCCGCAACCTTTGACACTGTCGACCACCCTCTTTTGCTCCAAACCCTCCAATCCATCGGCATCTGTGACACAGCCCTTTCGTGGCTCTCTTCCTACCTATCAAACCGTACCTTCAGTAGCCTTCTCTGGGGCCTCCTCTGCCTCGTCACCACTTTCTGTCGGAGTACCGCAAGGCTCTGTCCTCGGTCCCCTTCTCTTCTCAATCTATACGTCATCACTAGGCTCCCTAATTAAGTCCCACGGTTTCCAATATCATTTGTATGCCGATGACACCTAAATCTACTTCTCTGCACCAGACCTATCTCCTTCCTTGCTAATCTGTGTCACTAACTGTCTTTCTCACATCTCTTCCTAGATGTCCTCCCACTACCTCAAGCTAAATCTCTCCAAAACTGAGCTCTTCATCTTCCCCCCTTCTTCCAAAATCTCCACCCCCAATATCTCTTTAACTGTCGACAACTCCATCATTACCCTTACCCCGCATGCCCGATGTCTCGGGGTCACATTTGACTCAGATCTTTCTTTCACTCCTCACATTCAGTCCTTGGCTAAAGCCTGCTGCTTCCACCTTAAAAACATCTCCAAAATTAGACACTTCCTTACACAAGACACAACTAAGATTTGAATCCACTCTCTCATTCTTTCCCGCCTTGATTACTGCAACTTGCAACTCTGTCCTCTCTGGTCTCCCCACCTGCTGCCTAGCTCCCTTACAATCCATAATGAATGCCTCTGCCAGACTCATCTTCCTTACACATCGCTCTTCATCTGCTGCTCCTCTCTGCCAATCCCTTCACTGGCTTCCTCTTGCTTCTAGGATCAAACACAAAATTCTTACTCTGACATACAAAGCCCTCAACTGCACTGCTCCCCTCTATATCTCAGACCTTGTCTCCAGATACTCTCCCTCCCATCCCCTTCGCTCTGCTCATGACCTCCTACTCTCCTCCTCTCTGGTTGCCTCATCGCACTCCCATTTACAGGACTTCTCCAGACTGGCTCCCATCTTATGGAACTCTCTGCCTCACCCCACAAGACTCTCCCCTAGTTTTGAAAGCTTCAAGCACTCCCTAAAGACTCTACTGTTCAAGGATGCATACAACCTAACCTAACCTTACTTTATACCAGTTCCACTCCTCCATTGCTATCTCCTGAACCCCCTTAGCATGTAAGCCTAAGAGTCCAGCTGTTTGTAGATCACCTTCTTAAGAGTGGATTACAACAGTGCAACTCTTGGCAGGACCCTCTTCCCATTTGATCCCTTTAATTGTTTTATTGTACTCCCCTTTGTTTATAGTGCTGCGGAATCTGTTGGCACTCTACAAATAACCGATAATAATAATAATAATAATAATAAACCCTCTAAGGATGACCTGATTTGTTGCAGAGATGACAGCAAAAACTCCCATCATCAAGTTAAGCTGAAACAAATACGATGCTTACAGACGTCATCAGACCTTGTCCGTTGATATGGCAACGTATAGACAAATCGTGTCAGCTAATTACAGCACGCCGTGTCACCCATCCGGGCATTCGACACACCCCCAGCTAGCAGGGTTAGAGTCCTTATCATCACCATGGCAACGCAGTATCAACAACAGGACGTAAGACATGCTGGCTATGAGCGTAAGTCAAAAATGCAGCACCTCAGACATCCTACTGACCTATTAAAGTGCCCATAAATCAACGTTTAGTGGATCACATGCAGAGCATAAATAAGCACTACTAATGGATATATGGCAATGGTTGGCAACAAGCCTATAATCAGAAACTTCAATACCATCCATAGCCTAAACCACATCTAAAGCATACCAGATCCTCAGATTAAACATATAAAATTACAATTAAAAACATTATGCCTCAAGGACATGGAAGAAAATGTTTTGAGGAGAGGAAGCTCACAGTCCTATTTGTAGAAGCAGCTATAACCAACCATGGTATTCAGTCCCCTAGGTGAGATAGTGTCCAGTCAATGGATCCACCTTTATTCTAGTCTAAGTAGGGCTTTAGCCCGATCTCCACCACGTCTGGGTTTCGGAACATGGTCTATCAATATTGTCCTCATAGTTGAAATAGCATGTCCTGCTTGCTGAATGTGGCGGGCAACCGGTTGGTCTGATCCACCTTTTTCAAGGGCTAACCTGATAGCAGATTTATGATTCGCCAGCCTCTCCCTGAACGTGGTGATGGTTTTCCCAACATAATACAGGGAACATGGGCAAATGATGATGTAAATTACATGATCTGATGTACACGTCAAGCGATGGTGAATATGAAAGAGCTGGTTAGTATGTGGGTGATGAAACCGGTTTCCTGTAATCATTCCATTACAACCACGTCCCCTTAATATATATATATATATATATATATATATATATATATATAAACCAAAATTCATTAAAATTATGGGGGGAGATAAAAAACTGAAATTAAAATCCTCCATGTCTCAAAATTAAATCAATGTAAATATTTGCATAGGAAATTAGTACATCTAGGCAAGTATCACCGCTTGCTTTTCCCCAGAAATTCTTAATATACAATGTTTCCAATGCACAAGAGAATTGTGGGTAAGATATGCAAATTAGATATGCAAATTCTCAGTTTTTTTGCTTCAAAAAATACTGTTTTGACACAGCGATCCTTTTAAACAGGATTATGACAGCAAACCAGAAATCACTCACTAGACAAGCCTGTTTCGTTCTTTTTGGAACTCATCAGTAGGAGAAAGCTTTCTGGTTGCTGCATTGGAAAAGCTATTTTCATGGTTAAACCAAAATTCATTAAAATTATGGGGGGAGATAATTTTGTTTTTCCCCAGAAATTCTTAATATACAATGTTTCCATTGTGGGTAAGATATGCAAATTAGATATGCAAGAATTGTGGGTAAGATATGCAAATTAGATATGCAAATTCTCAGTTTTATAAGATTTATAATCTTATAATCAAATTTCTGGTTTGCTGTCATAATCCTGTTTAAATGGATTGCTGTGTCAAAACAGTATTTTTGAAGCAAAAAAAATGAGAATTGGCATATCTTATTTGCATATCTTACCCACAATTCTCTTGTGCATTGAAAACATTGTATATTAAGAATTTCTGGGGAAAAGCAAGCGGGGATACTTGCCTAGATGTACTAATTTCCTATGCAAATATTTACATTGATTTATATATATATATATATATGTGTGTGTGTACATACAGTATGTGTTTATTTGTGTATATATCTATATATCTATATATATATATATATATAATTTATTTCTTTTTTTTATTTATTTCAACATCTTGTGATGAACTGAGAGACCAACTAAAAGAATATAGAATTGCATTCTCAGAAGATTTACAGGCTGCACTACACCCTCATTTCAGCTTGCTATTTGAATTCTACTTCACTGCTTAATGGGGATGCTGTTCAGGGTGCCTCAGTGGATGTTTCCTCAGGATAGCATTTTTCTGGTTATGGTAGCTGAGGTTCTCACACAAACAGGTTTTCATACTTCTAAGACAGATAGATTGGATTTACCCATGGCTGTCTACAGTGTGTGTGTGTGGGGGGTGCAATACCATTAACATCCTTAGCATACAAGAGGGTGCAGTGCAGCAGTCAGAAGCCATACTGCTAAGATCACCTGGAAGTTGGTAACTAATCCCCACTATTTATTTAGTGTTACACAGCTTGATGGCATCCTTGTGTCTCTGAGGAGACTTCCACTAAAACAGCAATAATGAGTGTCAACCTCAGGTGCGGACATCTCAGAGGAAGTTGCAAGTTTGAAGCACATAGTTGAATGCTGAATTGCTTCTCTCTGATATTAGACTGGATCTCCTTTGGTATATAACACTGCCAATCCAGAAAAAATACATGGATTTTGCTCCTCATTTTTATTCCACCAAAGTTTGCATTTGTTAAAATCCATATATCATGAGTACTCAGCTAGGACCCAGTAAATACATGTCCCTATCTTTTTATTTAAAGCTTTGCTCTCTGGTGGTAAACAGGCTCTGTCCTAACCATCAGCACCCACCATCAGTCAATGATGGCAATTATGCCTGAACATTACGGACAGCATTTATATATATACAGCAATTGTATATAACTATGATAAGTGTATAAGATATTGAGGAATTCGGCAGGCTCCCTTTCAATTATTTCTCTTGCTGTTTGCCTTGTTGTCCCATCCTCATTTCTTTGTAAATCGAAGTATTATTTGTTATCTATTTACTTCTTTATTTCACAAGTTGTATGTTTCTCTTATAAACATACTATTTATATAACATTCTGACTAGGGGTAGAGCTCACACTGATTATTTTCCTGTAACAGTTCAGATCACATTTCTAGTAAGTTCCTTAGCTAACATGGGCCCAAAAGTGACCACTAGATGTGCCTTATCTCCACCCTTTATTGTTGTAAATGTTAAACACTGGTCCAAGAGCCCAAGAGTGACCCTATTTCCCATAGGAGGAGAAATATATATATTTGTAATGCTATTGTTATCAGTGGCGGCTGATTTATGTTTATTTTGTATATATTCTAGTATTCTCCTTTCCACTTTGAGAATGGGTTTCAAAGCTTAACCAGTTGCTAGAACACATAACTGTTCTCTAAATGTATCTTGTTGCATGAAACCCCATAAAATATAAACCTATAAAATGAGGCAACATACATTTTGTATTGTTATGTTAGGGTTGCTGTGCTTATTGATATTGTTTCAAACGACATAGTTTACCCATTGTATTCTGCAGTTGTCTTACCTCAAATGTTTTTTTTATTGTAACCCTTTATGTTCTTATGTCCTTATATTATGTGCAATAGCTGTATGTCACCTGAATGTATGACTTCAATAAAAAATATATTAATAAAAAAATCCACTCTTTTATATAAAGCCCTTGAATAGGTTTTAGTAGCCAGGTGATCACTGCAGTAAAAGTGATTACCTGCCGTTAATAAAGGTACATTTATTTCAGTAGAGGCTCAAATTTATAGAACAATACCCAAAGTCCTCAATTTATAAGAGGTTAACCCCTTCTTTTTTTATTAAGCGTTGCAAAAAGACATATACACACTATTGTTTACAACCTCATTTATTAAAATTGTAATAAAAATATGCACTTTTTTTACACTTTTTATTGTACAGTTCTTATGTGTCCTGATATATATACAGTATATATAGATAGATAGATATATAGATAGATAGATAGATAGATAGATAGATAGATAGATAGATAGATAGATAGATAGATAGATAGATAGATAGATAGATAGATAGATAGGTAGATATAAAATAATGGTATAGTGTGAATATGCTAAGTCTACTGAAAAATGCAATACATAATATTTGTTTATTTCTCACTAAAATGGCCTCCAGTAAGGGTTAAATGTGTGCAACATTGAGAAACTCCAAAACAGCAAAGCACAAGGGTGGAAATGCCTCAGCAGATAAAGGGTTGATGTCCATCTAGAATATTATGTGGCTACTGAGAATGTTTTTTATGTTAAATATCTTCATTTTTTACAAACAGATGTTCATGTGATATTTTCTAGTCATCTTTTTACAGATAAAATGCATCACTTCTAAGTAATTTAGCATTTGGGTAAAATGTCCCTTTTATATATGCATTAGAACTCAATCACTGCACTGCAAAATATCTGCATGCAAAATAGGTTTTAAAAGCACTCAAAACATTAATTTGTTAGCAAAAATTGCATTGTTTTACAGCTCAGGCATACACTCCTTGAAAAGCTTTTTGGGAGTTATTTATTTTATCTCATTTGCTGTGGCAGTTAGAGACAGATTTAAATGAGCTCCTGCACATATGTAACAAAGCAGCAGGTAGGAGAGTCAGAATGGCAGTGTAAAAACTACAATTTTTAGAATTTAAATTACATGAAAGCAGGCAAAATAAATAATGAAAATACATTACATAATTTTATAGGTAATGCAATTTCGTATTTAATATTCTCTTAACAGTGGAACTGTGAAAGAGGAAGCCATCTTATCATATTTACACACAAGCTGTCAAAATAATTTAAAAATCTGTGTTGGTGTCAAATTCTGATAAGAAAAAAAAAATCAGTTAAGGAGATGTATCTTCCTGCACAGACACTAGAACATAGCTGTCACCAGCACATATCCATCGAGTAGCTTGTAATATAGAAAGATATGTTAGGCCTATCTTTTGATACTTACATTAGTTAGGGGGTTGGTTACATCATATGATATTAAGAGGCAGATAAAACTCTCTTAAGGTGTTTCCTGATCCAAGTTAGCAAATGCAACTGTTACCAATATTATTAAAGTAATTATTACCAATTAAATGGAATAGAGTGTTTCCTTCTGATAAATCTGCTAATTTCTAATCCAGTCAGGAGACTTTGATAAATAGATGTCATACTGTATATATCATTCGCATAGTCAATGCTTGCAACGTTTTTTCCTTTATTTCCATGATAAAATCAGCAGTCTGTGCTGGCATAAATCTGTCTGGATAGCAAATCTGGGGCTTGCTTGATTAAATGGTTTCTTATATCTGGTGCAGATGCAAGCAAAAAAAGGTCTGACATAAATCAACGTACCTTTTCAAAGCAGTATAAATAGCCCCCATGGAAATCAGAAAATAGGTTCTAAGTAACTATTTTTGGTTAGATTCATTCAGCCAGATTATTAGCAGATAATGCTTGATGTTACTATATTTATGTGGTACTGATTAATGTAATGTTATTAACAATAAAACTAAAAAAACACACAAGGCTCTAACGTCAATCCATTTAAATACACTTCTGATCCCAAAGGCTTGGTTTTATCATGGCCCGCATTTTTTTCGGACCCATCAAATAATAAACATCCTGTATTGGCAATATTTCCATAAGAAAAAAATATATATTGTAATTGAATGCTGAAAAAAAATACATTACAGCTAATATTTTTTTGCACATTTCAGCAGAAAAAATGGACCTTGGTTCCTAAATCAATTAAATTATCTTAAAGACCTAATATGTATAAAGAAAGGATCTGGATGATATGCAGATGTTATTTTAATCCAGAACTACACAGTGATTTATGTTGGGTTCAAATAAGATTCCATGTGTTTTTGTTTTGTGTTTGAGGGATATAAAGCCTATCAGGTCAGCTTTAAAATCACCCATTTTCCTATAGAGAGGTCACAAAGGTCTGGGAAAGACATTTAAATATATTTTCCTGCATTTCTTAGAAGCATCCACAGGATCATAGGATCATAATACACCCCTACTTTATATGGACAACTTTTACACAGTTTATAAATGGAAAGTAAGTTTAATATACTTTTTAAACTTTATAAAATTGTATATGTTCTTAAAATAATAATCTTTGAGAGCTGTGTGTTAATTGTACTAGAAAAGTTTGCTGGCTTCTAAATGGTTGCTATTGTCAACTTCTTTGTGCAAACACTTAATTCTGCAATTACTGTGATTACCTCAGTTTTACCACAGATGAAAATTATCCATTTTTGAGCATGGTAACAACAATGTGATGGGACCTGTGACACTGTAGCCGGACAGATAGCTCAGCATGCTACGGCACTGTGACTGAGCTCTGTAGCAACCCAAGGGTTGCAGGTTTGATCCCCGGCAAGGTCCACTCAGCCTTTCATCCTTCTGAGGTCGATAAAATAGCAGCGCCTTGTGACCCTTATGGGTGATTAGCCGCTTTTTACAAGTACCCAATACATACATACATAAATTGTTTTCAACTCTAACTAACAGTCCTTATAGGAGAATTATTCAAATACCTTGGCTTATGTTCCATTTTCAGATAAAAAATTTTTTAAAAATAGGTGAAATAAGTTGTGTTAAGATCACCATACATAGTAAAAATAGTAAATAAAAAACTAGATAGATAGATACATGGACAGACAGACAACAGAGACAGGGTTGGAATACTATCCCATTAATTTATAACTCTTTTGCGAGAACTAGTTAATTTAATATTAAATATAGTACATGTTTAATTTATTACTTGTCCAGTTCAATTTCTTATTATTTGGGAACTAACGGCATGGGAAACTCCCAGCTTGTATCTATTTATATCTAATTTAAGCTTCATTTTGCAATTGACTTTTACAAAAATCTCTAGAATAAAATATTTGTCCTATATTCATTAAAACATGTTGGTGAAACCACTATATTGTGGAGAAAAAAAAACTTCCTGCAAAATCACAACTAAAAAAATGTTCATAATTCATTCAAATCCTCTTAGCATGTAGAAACAGTTCCACTGTAAACGATGCCGGAAGCACAGAAAGGCCTTCAAAATATTACTGGACAAACAAATAGAAACAAGAAAAAACTCCCTGTACAAACCAATCCATGTTAACATATGGTAATGAGAAAATAGAGAGAAAGAATATGCAAACAAGAGAACCTTATTAGAAAACAGTTTGTAAGCCTGCCCAGAGGGCAGTCTATGTAAACTACATAAAAAAAATAAAAACAATATAAAAAATTAATAAAATTAAACCTAATCCCCATGAAAATTAAAAAGCTCCCCCCAAAATAAAAATCCCCCTAATCTAATGCTGAACTACAAATAGCCCTTAAAAGTTAAACAGCTCTTTTTCAGTTACAAAAAATTCTAAGTCCCCCCTAACAGTAAAACCCACAAACCCACAACCCCTCCCCCCCAAAACAAATAAACCTAACACTAAAAAACCTAAACTATCCATTGCCCTGAAAAGGGCATTCAGCTCTTTTGCTGCCCATCCCTAATCTAAAAAATAAAACCTAATGCCTATGAAAATAAAAAAGTCCCCCAAAATAAAAACACCCCCTAATCTAATGCTAAACTACCAATAGCTCTTAAAATGGCTTTTTGTAGGGCATTGCCCTAAGTTAAACAGCTCTTTTGCAGTTACCAAAAATTCTAAGTCCCCCCTAACAGTAAATCCCATCACCCACCAAACCCCCCAAAATAAATAAAAATAAACCTAACACTAAAAACCTAAAGTATCCATTCCCCTGAAAAGGGCATTTGTATGGGCATTGCCCTTAAAAGGGCATTCATCTATTTAGCTGCCCATCCCTAATCTAAAAAAAAAATATTTTAAAAAAATCCTGTCTACCCCACCAAAAATTAAAAAAATAAACCTAAGTTTAAATTAAGCTAATTTGAATAGCCAATTTGAATAGCCAATAGAATTTCAGTAGCTCTCATCCTATTAGCTGATTTGAACAGTCAATAGGATTTGAGTAGCTCTCATCCTATTGGCTGATTTGAATTTGAAGAATCAAATCAGCCAATAGGAATTCAAGGGACGTCATCTTTAATCGCGTACCTTGAATTCACTATTCAGTGTACGGCAGCGATTGGAAGAAGAGGATCCTCCACGCTTGATCTTTCAATGGTTAGTTCAGGATAGCCGGTCAACAGTTCCAGGGTCGCTGGTCTTCAGCTCTGCGGTCATAGGTATTCAGCTCCGCCCTCTGCTCTGAGCCGGATGTTCCTGGAAGAAGAAAGCAGAGGTTGCCACTTGGAAGAAGACTTCACCGCATGAGACAGGACCTTCTACGCTGGATTTCAGGAACGGTGAGTACTAACCTGGGGGTTAGGCTTAGGTTTTTTTTTTTAAATTTGGGGGGGGTTATTTAGATTAGGGTGGGCATTTTGTAAAAGAGCTAAATGCCCTTTTAAGGGCAATGCTCAACAAATGCCCTATTCAGGGAAATGGGTAGTTTAGATTTTTTTAGTGTTAGTTTTTTTTTATTTTGGGGGTTTGGTGGGTGGAGGGGTTTACTGTTAGGGGGGACTTTATGTATTTTTAATGTAAAAGAACTGTATCTTGGGGCAAAGCCATTTTAAGGGCTACTGGCAGTTTCTTCTTAGATTAGGGGGTGTTTTTATTTTGGGGAGGCTTTTTTATTTTCATAGGGATTAGGTTTAATTTTGTAAACTTTGGTAATTTGCTTTTTTTAAGTTCTGTAATGTTAGCGTTTTTTATTTTTTGTAATCTTAGCTTTTTTTATTTTTTGTAACTTTAGAATTTTTTAGTTTAGGTAATTTTTGTTAATTTCGGGGGTGTTAGGTTAGGGGGCTTAGTAATTAAATTAGTTATTTGTGTTGTGAGTTTTGGCAATTTAAGGGGTTAATAGGTTAAGTAGGTTTATTGCTATTTGGGGGTTTTGCGATTTAGGGGTTAATAGTGTAAATGGGTTTTTGCAACCTTCATACACTATATCATGGAGTAGAGATCTAAATATTGAAATCACTATAGAACAATGGCAAAAAATATTTACTTCCACTATGAGATCCTCTCTGTCTTCATCTGCTTTAGAAACTAATTATAAACTATTATTAAGCTGGTACTTGACACCTTAGAACTATATATCCTCCTGTCTCAGATCTCTGTTGGAGGGAATCCAGGGGAAAAGGCACACTTAGTCATTTTTCATGGGAATGTAGAGAAATCAAAATGTATTGGTCCCAAATAATCCATCATATGGAAACTGTTTTAAACTGTACAGTAACTTTATCTCCAATCACCTTCTTGCTCAATCTACCACCACCTATCTATTGTAAATAGGGTAATTAGGTTTATTGCGATGTTGGTTTTTTTATGGTTTAGGGTAAATAGGGTAATTAGGTTTATTGCGATGTTGGGTTTTTTATGGTTTAGAGGTTAATAGGGTTGACGGTTAAGGGATTAAGGGGTTATTACTTTATTATTTTGCGATGTGTGGGTTTGCGGTGTATGCGTTAATACTTTGTGTGAGAGGTTCGTTTTTTTTTGTTATACTTCATATGGGCGGTGTTTTTTTTTTTTTGTAATGCTCCATTTGCCTTCGCTGCATCCCAGTGAATTCTGAAAATGGCAGGGTGGCTTACGCTGCATCCTGGTGGATTCCGAAAATGACAGGGTGGTGAAAGAATGGCAGGGTGGCTTACGCTGCATCCCGGTGGATTCCGAAAAATCACAGGGTGGCTGCCTTGCGCTGCCAACATTCCATTGAGGATGCGTGCGCAATTGCCAACGGCGATGGACACTACAAACGCAATTATAGTATAGATAGCAAGACATCACCATTAGACACCATACTTCACAGGGGCAATATAGTCTATATAAATTATTGTTATTCCGCATTGCTAGTGGTTCTTGTTTGATATGTAAAATATCACGTATTGGGCACCTTACACAATCAGGAACATCGACTGACATAACTATATAAAATACAGTGGGGCAAAAAAGTATTTAGTCAGCCACCAATTGTGCAAGTTCCCCCACTTAAGAAGATGAGAAAGGCCTGTAATTTTTATCATAGGTATACCTCAACTATGAGAGACAAAATGTGGAAACAAATCCAGACAATCACATTGTCTGATTTGGAAATAATTTTTTTGCATATTATGGTGGAAAAAAAGTATTTGGTCACCTACAAACAAGCAAGATTTCTGGCTCTCACAGACCTGTATCTTCTTCTTTAAGAGGCTCCTCTGTCCTCCACTCATTGCCTGTATTAATGGCACCTGTTTGAACTTGTTATCAGTATAAAAGACACCTGTCCACAACCTCAAACAGTCACACTCCAAACTACACTATGGT
The DNA here is from genome assembly GCF_027579735.1 of Bombina bombina. Classification (NCBI taxonomy): domain Eukaryota; kingdom Metazoa; phylum Chordata; class Amphibia; order Anura; family Bombinatoridae; genus Bombina; species Bombina bombina. The sequence goes on from NC_069500.1 coordinate 224,753,700, forward strand.
GAAGACCAAAGAGCTGTTGAAGGACACCAGAAACAAAATTGTAGACCTGCACCAGGCTGGGAGGACTGAATCTGCAATAGGCAAGCAGCTTGGTGTGAAGAAATCAACTGTGGGAGCAATAATTAGAAAATGGAAGACATACAATTCCATTGATAATCTCCCTCGATCTGGGGCTCTACGCAAGATCTCAACCCGTGGGGTCAAAATGATCACAAGAACGGTGAGCAAACATCCCAGAACCACACGGGGGGACCTAGTGAATGACCTGTAGAGAGCTGGGACCAACGTAACAAAGGCTACCATCAGTAACACACTACGCTGCCAGGGACTCAGATCCTGCAGTGCCAGACGTGTCCCCCTGCTTAAGCCAGTACATGGCTGGGCCCGTCTGAAGTATGCTATAGAGCATTTGTATGATCCAGAAGCGAATTTGGGAGAATGTCATATGGTCAGATGAAACCAAAGTAGAACTGTTTGGTAGAAACACAACTCGTCGTGTTTGGAGGAGAGAGAATGCTGAGTTGCAACCAAAGAACACCATACCTACTGTGAAGCATGGGGTGGCAACATCATGCTTTGGCGCTGTTTCTCGGCAAAGGGAACAGGACGACTGATCCATGTACATGAAAGAATGAATGGGGCCATGTATCGTGAGATTTTGAGTGCAGACCTCCTTCCATCAGCAAGAGCATTGAAGATGAAATGTGGCTGGGTCTTTCAGCATGACAATGATCCCAAACACACTGCCTGGGCAACGAAGGAGTGGCTTCGTAAGAAGCATTTCAAGGACCTGGAGTGGCCTAGCCAGTCTCCAGATCTCAACCCCATAGAAAACCTTTGGAGGGAGTTGAAAGTCTGTGTTGCCCAGCGACAGCCCCAAAACATCACTGCTCTAGAGGAGATCCGCATGCAGGAATGGGTCAACATACCAGCAACAGTGTGTGACAACCTTGTGAAGACTTACAGAAAACGTTTGACCTCTGTCATTGCCAACAAAGGATATATAACAAAGTATTGAGATAAACTTTTGATATTGACCAAATACTTATTTTCCACCATAATTTGCAAATAAATTCTTTCCAAATCAGACAATGTGATTGTCTGGATTTGTTTCCACATTTTGTCTCTCATAGTAGAGGTATACCTATGATGAAAATTACAGGCCTCTCTCATCTTCTTAAGTAGGAGAACTTGCACAATTGGTGGCTGACTAAATACTTTTTTGCCCCACTGTATAGGTGAATAGATTTTGCACATGATTTCCTCTTTTCACTATCAGCCAATTGTAGACTAATATATGTATAATGGGTAATGGAAGTAAATTGGAAAGTCTCTTAAAATTGCATGTTCTATATGAATCATAAAAGTTTAGTTTTGACTTTAGTGTCCCTTTAACGACCTTTTAGGTACAGAATATCTAACATTGTTTCTTTACTGGGGTTTATTTACAAAGGTCTAACTTTCCAATCAAATCTATTAAATATTTTTTGAGGCCTTTTTTACAAGGCCAAAAATCATGTAAATAATTGCAAACAATTATATAAGTAGAACCATTCTGACCCTCTCATCTCCGGGACATTAAAGACTTGGGACTCACTGATCCATACATATTCCAATCTCTCTGCTCCCCCTCCTCCATTATTAGACAATGAAAGCTTTGTTTTCATTTAACATCAGGGCTGAAAATAGGAAATGGAATCACACACATACCTATCCTTGCAGATCACCACCTTAAAACATATGTTTTATTAAAACAGGAATTCCCACAAATTTTTAAAACATGGCTTTCTTCTTTTTAACTACAGCATTTTATCTCCACACATCCCCATAAAAACCAAATGTCTAGATCACTAACACTGTTCGAAACATTATGTTACAAACACATAATTCCAAAGGGACAATGGCAACCTTCATACACTATATCATGGAGTAGAGATCTAAATATTGAAATCACTATAGAACAATGGCAAAAAATATTTACTTCCACTATGAGATCCTCTCTGTCTGCATCTGCTTTAGAAACTAATTATAAACTATTATTAAGCTGGTACTTGACACCTTAGAACTATATATCCTCCTGTCTCAGATCTCTGTTGGAGGGAATGCAGGGGAAAAGGCACACTTAGTCATTTTTTATGGGAATGTAGAGAAATCAAAATGTATTGGTCCCAAATAATCCATCATATGGAAACTGTTTTAAACTGTACAGTAACTTTATCTCCACTCACCTTCTTGCTCAATCTACCACCACCTATCTATTGTAAATATAAACTTACATTATTTAGAGCAATGTTATCGAGTGCAAAACGCCTAATTCCATAATATTGGAAAAAGATTCAAACACCAGTCTATCAGGCATTGATATATTTAGTGACTAAAACTTTGCAACTAGAAAAACCACATAATGCTAAACAAGGGAAGCTGGATTTCTTCTTCAATGTACAATTTTTTTGGACAGAAACTATCTAAACATCAGAGTTTTTTGGAGCAATCTCGCCTGGGTCCCATCTCAGGTTAAGAAAAAAATCTTTAAAAAACGCGTTAGAAATATATACCTAGATTACGAGTTTTGTCAGTAATGGTGTGCGGTGCTAACGAGCAGTTTTCTCTCACCGCTCACCTACAGAAAGTGCTGGTATTACGTGTTTTTAGAAACCCGGCGTTAGCCGCAGAAAAGTGAGTGGAGAGCAAAATTTTGCTCCACATCTCACCTCAATACCAGCGCTGCTTAAGTTATCAGTGAGCAGGTAAAACGTGCTTGTGCACAATTTCCCCATAGGAATCAATGGGGGAGAGCCGGCTGAAAAAAAATCTAACACCTGCAAAAAAGCAGCGTAAAGCTCCTAACGCAGCCCTATTGATTCCTATGGGGAAATACTTTTATGTCTACACCTAACACCCTAACATGAACCCCGAGTCTAAATACCCCTAATCTTACACTTATTAACCCCTAATCTGCCGCCCCCAACATTGCCGACACCTGCATTATATTATTAACCCCTAATCTGCTGCTCCGGACACCGCCGCCACCTACATTATACTTATTAACCCCTAATCTGCTGTCCCCAACATCGCCGACACCTACATTATATTTATTAACCCCTAATCGGCCGCCCCAATGTCGCCGCCACCTTCCTACACTTATTAACCCCTAATCTGCCGCCCCCAATGTCGCCGCAACTATACTAAAGTTATTAACCCCTAAATCTAAGTCTAACCCTAAACCCCCCCTAACTTAAATATAATTTAAATAAATATAAATAAAATAACTACAATTAAATAAATTATTCCTATTTAAAACTAAATACTTACCTATAAAATAAACCCTAAAATAGCTACAATATAACTAATAGTTACATTGTAGCTAGCTTAGGATTTATTTTATTTTACAGGCAACTTTGTATTTATTTTAACTAGGTAGAATAGTTATGAAATATTTATTAACTATTTAATAGCTACCTAGTTAAAATAAAGTCAAATTTACCTGTAAAATAAATCCTAACCTAAGTTACAATTACACCTAACACTACACTATAATTAAATTAATTACCTAAACTAAATATAATTAAATACAATTAAATACAATATACAATATATACTTGTAATATACAAATATTACAAGTACGGAAAAAAAAACCCACTAAATTACAGAAAATAATAAAATAATTACAAGTTTTTTAAAGGGACACTGAACCCAATTTTTTTCTTTTGTGATTTAGATAGAGCATGCAATTTTAAGCAACCTTCTAATTTACTTTTTTTTTCTTCTTCTTTCTCTTGTTATCTTTATTTTAAAAAGAAGGCATCTAAGATTTTTTTTCTTGGTTCAGCCTCTGGACAGCACTTTTTTATTGGTGGATGAATTTATCCACCAATCAGCAAGGACAACCCAGGTTGTTCACCAAAAATGGGCCGGCATCTAAACTTACATTCTTGCATTTCAAATAAAGATACCAAGAGAATAAAGAAAATTTGATAATAGGAGTAAATTAGAAAGTTGTTTAAAATTTCATGCTCTATCTGAATCATGAAAGAAAAAAAATGGGTTTAGTGTCCCTTTAAACTAATTACACCTAATCTAATCCCCCTAATAAAATAAAAAAGCCCCCCAAAATAATAAAAAGCCCTACCCTATAATAATAAATTAAAAGGGCCTTTTGCGGGGCATTGCCCCAAAGTAATCAGCTCTTTTACCTGTAAATAAAAGTACAATACCCCCCAACATTAAAACCCACCACCCACACCCAACCCTACTCTAAAACCAATCCAATACCAGATGTATACATATATTTATATATATATATATATATATATATACACACTATATAATATAGTTATAAGTATTTTCAAGCCGTCTAAATATAATATTTGTGGATGCATCAGTGTTCCTTCTAAGGCCAGATTTTGTGAGCGGCCCATCAGTGAAACAATTAATAAGGTAACCATAGCTTGCTGTTTGCATTATGTAAAGGAACTTTATACAGTTTGATATTGTAATATAAAATGTTTTATTATATTTAGTAAAAAAATTGCAATAAACTTTCATTATTTAGTTTCCCCTTTTCCTTTAATTTTATTTTTAAAATTGTTTTTTTTTTTAGTGCCGCTAAGTTTCTATTAAGTAATGGGTGCTGCCATATCTGTACCTAGATTTTCCACTTAACTCTTCTGCTGAGGACAATAAGAAACATATAAAAAGGCAATAAAAGGGTGTGTAAACAAGGCTGGGTAAAAACCAAGTTACTTTAATAATCCTATATGTTATAAAACCTTGTTTGCCTTTTTCATATCAGTACCTTTTTGTTATCTGCAGACAAAGGCCTAGATTTAGAGTTCGGCGGTAGCCGTCAAAACCAGCGTTAGAGGCTCCTAACGCTGGTTTTGGCCGCCCGCTGGTATTTGGAGTCAGTGATTAAAGGGTCTAACGCTCACTTTTCAGCCGCGACTTTTCCATACCGCAGATCCCCCTACGCCATTTGCGTAGCCTATCTTTTCAATGGGATCTTTCTAACGCTGGTATTTAGAGTCGTTTCTGCAGTGAGCGTTAGAGCTCTAACGACAAGATTCCAGCCGCCTGAAAATAGCAGGAGTTAAGAGCTTTCTGGCTAACGCCGGTTTATAAAGCTCTTAACTACTGTACCCTAAAGTACACTAACACCCATAAACTACCTATGTACCCCTAAACCGAGGTCCCCCCACATCGCCGCCACTCAATTAAAATTTTTAACCCCTAATCTGCCGACCGCCACCTACGTTATACTTATGTACCCCTAATCTGCTGCCCCTAACACCGCCGACCCCTGTATTATATCTATTAACCCCTAACTTGCCCCCCACAACGTCGCCGCAAGCTACTTAAAATAATTAACCCCTAATCTTCCGACCGCAAATCGCCGCCACCTACGTTATCCCTATGTACCCCTAATCTGCTACCCCTAACATCGCCGACCCCTATGTTATATTTATTAACCCCTAATCTGCCCCCCTCAACGTCGCCGACACCTACCTACACTTATTAACCCCTAATCTGCCGAGCGGACCTGAGCGCTACTATAATAAAGTTATTAACCCCTAATCCGCCTCACTAACCCTATCATAAATAGTATTAACCCCTAATCTGCCCTCCCTAACATCGCCGACACCTACCTTCAATTATTAACCCCTAATCTGCCGACCGGAGCTCACCGCTATTCTAATAAATGTATTAACCCCTAAAGCTAAGTCTAACCCTAACACTAACACCCCCCTAAGTTAAATATAATTTTTATCTAACGAAATAAATTAACTCTTATTAAATAAATAATTCCTATTTAAAGCTAAATACTTACCTGTAAAATACATCCTAATATAGCTACAATATAAATTATAATTATATTATAGCTATTTTAGGATTAATATTTATTTTACAGGCAACTTTGTAATTATTTTAACCAGGTACAATAGCTATTAAATAGTTAAGAACTATTTAATAGTTACCTAGTTAAAATAATAACAAATTTACCTGTAAAATAAATCCTAACCTAAGATATAATTAAACCTAACACTACCCTATCAATAAAATAATTAAATAAACTACCTACAATTACCTACAATTAACCTAACACTACACTATCAATAAATTAATTAAACACAATTGCTACAAATAAATACAATTAAATAAACTATCTAAAGTACAAAAAATAAAAAAGAACTAAGTTACAGAAAATAATAAAATATTTACAAACATAAGAAAAATATTACAACAATTTTAAACTAATTACACCTACTCTAAGCCCCCTAATAAAATAACAAAGCCCCCCAAAATAAAAAATTCCCTACCCTATTCTAAAATACAAATATTACAAGCTCTTTTACCTTACCAGCCCTGAACAGGGCCCTTTGCGGGGCATGCCCCAAGAATTTCAGCTCTTTTGCCTGTAAAAAAAAACATACAATACCCCCCCCCCAACATTACAACCCACCACCCACATACCCCTAATCTAACCCAAACCCCCCTTAAATAAACCTAACACTAATCCCCTGAAGATCTTCCTACCTTGTCTTCACCATACCAGGTTCACCGATCCGTCCTGGCTCCAAGATCTTCATCCAACCCAAGCGGGGGTTGGCGATCCATAATCCGGTGCTCCAAAGTCTTCCTCCTATCCGGCAAGAAGAGGACATCCGGACCGGCAAACATCTTCTCCAAGCGGCATCTTCTATCTTCTTCCATCCGATGACGACCGGCTCCATCTTGAAGACCTCCAGCGCGGATCCATCCTCTTCTTCCGACGACTAGACGACGAATGACGGTTCCTTTAAGGGACGTCATCCAAGATGGCGTCCCTCGAATTCCGATTGGCTGATAGGATTCTATCAGCCAATCGGAATTAAGGTAGGAATTTTCTGATTGGCTGATGGAATCAGCCAATCAGAATATAGTTCAATCCGATTGGCTGATCCAATCAGCCAATCAGATTGAGCTCGCATTCTATTGGCTGATCGGAACAGCCAATAGAATGCGAGCTCAATCTGATTGGCTGATTGGATCAGCCAATCGGATTGAACTATATTCTGATTGGCTGATTCCATCAGCCAATCAGAAAATTCCTACCTTAATTCCGATTGGCTGATAGAATCCTATCAGCCAATCGGAATTCGAGGGACGCCATCTTGGATGACGTCCCTTAAAGGAACCGTCATTCGTCGTCTAGTCGTCGGAAGAAGAGGATGGATCCGCGCTGGAGGTCTTCAAGATGGAGCCGGTCGTCATCGGATGGAAGAAGATAGAAGATGCCGCTTGGAGAAGATGTTTGCCGGTCCGGATGTCCTCTTCTTGCCGGATAGGAGGAAGACTTTGGACCCTCTTCTGGACTTCTTCAGTGGATGTCTAGCCCCCGCTTGGGTTGGATGAAGATCTTGGAGCCAGGACGGATCGGTGAACCTGGTATGGTGAAGACAAGGTAGGAAGATCTTCAGGGGATTAGTGTTAGGTTTATTTAAGGGGGGTTTGGGTTAGATTAGGGGTATGTGGGTGGTGGGTTGTAATGTTGGGGGGGGGGGTATTGTATGTTTTTTTTTACAGGCAAAAGAGCTGAAATTCTTGGGGCATGCCCCGCAAAGGGCCCTGTTCAGGGCTGGTAAGGTAAAAGAGCTTGTAATATTTGTATTTTAGAATAGGGTAGGGAATTTTTTATTTTGGGGGGCTTTGTTATTTTATTAGGGGGCTTAGAGTAGGTGTAATTAGTTTAAAATTGTTGTAATATTTTTCTTATGTTTGTAAATATTTTATTATTTTCTGTAACTTAGTTCTTTTTTATTTTTTGTACTTTAGATAGTTTATTTAATTGTATTTATTTGTAGCAATTGTGTTTAATTAATTTATTGATAGTGTAGTGTTAGGTTAATTGTAGGTAATTGTAGGTAGTTTATTTAATTATTTTATTGATAGGGTAGTGTTAGGTTTAATTATATCTTAGGTTAGGATTTATTTTACAGGTAAATTTGTTATTATTTTAACTAGGTAACTATTAAATAGTTCTTAACTATTTAATAGCTATTGTACCTGGTTAAAATAATTACAAAGTTGCCTGTAAAATAAATATTAATCCTAAAATAGCTATAATATAATTATAATTTATATTGTAGCTATATTAGGATTTATTTTACAGGTAAGTATTTAGCTTTAAATAGGAATCATTTATTTAATAAGAGTTAATTTATTTCGTTAGATAAAAATTATATTTAACTTAGGGGGGTGTTAGTGTTAGGGTTAGACTTAGCTTTAGGGGTTAATACATTTATTAGAATAGCGGTGAGCTCCGGTCGGCAGATTAGGGGTTAATAATTGAAGGTAGGTGTCGGCGATGTTAGGGAGGGCAGATTAGGGGTTAATACTATTTATGATAGGGTTAGTGAGGCGGATTAGGGGTTAATAACTTTATTATAGTAGCGCTCAGGTCCGCTCGGCAGATTAGGGGTTAATAAGTGTAGGCAGGTGTCGGCGACGTTGTGGGGGGCAGATTAGGGGTTAATAAATATAACATAGGGGTCGGCGATGTTAGGGCAGCAGATTAGGGGTACATAGGGATAACGTAGGTGGCGGCGGTTTACGGAGCGGCAGATTAGGGGTTAAAAGTGTAATGCAGGGGTCAGCGATAGCGGGGGCGGCAGATTAGGGGTTAATAAGTGTAAGGTTAGGGGTGTTTAGACTCGGGGTACATGTTAGAGTGTTAGGTGCAGACGTAGGAAGTGTTTCCCCATAGGAAACAATGGGGCTGCGTTAAGAGCTGAACGCTGCTTTTTTGCAGGTGTTAGGTTTTTTTTCAGCTCAAACTGCCCCATTGTTTCCTATGGGAGAATCGTGCACGAGCACGTTTTTGATGCCGGCCGCGTCCGTAAGCAACTCTGGTATCGAGAGTTGCATTTGCGGTAAATATGCTCTACGCTCCTTTTTTGGAGCCTAACGCAGCATTTGTTTGAACTCTCGATACCAGAGTTAAATTTATGGTGCGGCCAGAAAAAAACCCGCGGAGCGTTAACAGCCCTTTTACCGCCGAACTCCAAATCTAGGCCTAAGGAAGATAAGTGGAAAACTTAGGTTCAAACATGGCCACACTCATTACTTTAAAGAAATTAAACCTTTACACTTATATATTGTCAAAATTTAAACAATTTATATATAAAGATGTGCATTTGTTTAGTTACAAATGCACATGCATAAATATTTTTTAAAATAGTCTCATTTTCACAAAACAAATATCCGAACAAGTGCAGCATGAAATTTACAGAAAAGAATAAATAATGGCGTATTTGTCAGTTTTCATTTGTTTCCTTTAAATAGTTAAAACACTTACTTTAAGCGTGCTGGAGAGTCGCACTAATCCCATACTCTTCTTCACAGAGCCCTGGCCGCATTAATAAAAGGAGAAGGTCTTTTAGTGCAGTCCCTGTAAATCAACCGCACAAAGCCTCCTTAGCATGCCCCAGGGCTCTGTAAAGAAGGACTGGGATTAGCACGGCTCTCCAACGCACTAAAGGTAAGTATTTTACGCTATAGCTAAACTTTTTCACCTGTAGCCAAGGAACATGTACATTTGTTTAAGGTTCCAAAAATGGTAGCTATTTGTATAATTTAAAACAAGATGAATACAGAATAAGGGCTAGATTGCAAGTGGCAAGCTTTTCTTTGTGCGCAAGCTATATTAGAATATCGCGAGCATGTTCATTTGTGTGCATATTACAAGTTGAAAGTAAACACGTTTGCTTGAGTGCAAGCTAATTTAACTCACAGGTTAGCACGACTGAAGAGTTAGGGAGTTAGGTATAAAAAATAGTTGCACCAAACACAACCGCCTAGTTTAAGAGTTTTGCGTTAGCCTTAAAAACAGTGTTGAGAGGTCCCAACACTGCTTTTTAACGCCCGTTGGTATTACGAGTCTGGCAGGTACAGGTGTACCGCTCACTTTTTTTCCGCAACTCGAGCATACCGCAAATGCACTTACGTAAATTGTGTATCCTATCTTTTCAATGGGATTTTCCTAATGCCGGTATTACGAGTCTTGGAAAAAGTGAATGGTACAGCCTCTCCTGACAAGACTGATACCGCATTTAAAAGTCAGTAGTTAAGAGTTTTATGGGCTAACGCAGTAACATAAAACTCTTAACTAAAGTGCTAAAAAGTACACTAACACTCAAAAACTACCTATTAACCCCTAAAAAGAGCCCCCCCCCCCCACATCGCAAACACTATATTAAAAATTTTAACCCTAATATGCCTAACCGGACATCGCCGCCACTTCAATAAATGTATTACCCCCTAAACCGACGCACTCCCGCCTCGCAAACACTCGTTAAATATTATAACGCCTAATCTGCCGTCCCTAACATCGCCGACACCTACCTACATTTATTAACCCCTAAACTGCCGACCCCTATGTCGCCGCCACTATAATAAATTTATTAACTCCAAAATCTAAGTCTAACCCTAACCCTAACACCCCCCTAACTTAAATATTATTTAAATAAATCTAAATAAAATTACTACAATTAAATAAATTATTCCTATTTAAAACTAAATACTTACCTATAAAATAAACCCTAAAATAGCTGCAATATAACTAATAGTTACATTTGTATCTAGCTTAGGGTTTATTTTTATTTTACAGGCAACTTTGTATTTATTTTAACTAGGTAGAATAGTTATTAAATAGTTATTAACTATTTAATAACTTCCTAGTTAAAATAAATACAAATTGACCTGTTAAATAAAACCTAACTTAAGTTACAATTAAACCTAACACTACACTATAATTAAATAAATTACCTAAATTAACTACAATTAATTACAATTAAATTAAATAAACTAAATTACGGAAAAAAACAAACACTAAATTACAGAAAATAATAAAATAATTACAAGTTTTTTAAACTAATTACACCTAATCTAATCCCCCTAATAAAATAAAAAAGCCCCAAAAATAATAAAAATCCCTACCCTATACTAAATTACAAATAGCCCTTAAAAGGGCTTTTTGCGGGGCATTGTCCCAAAGTAATCAGCTCTTTTACCTGTAAAAAAAAAAAGACAATATCCCCCTAACATTACAACCCACCACCCACACACCCAACCCTACTCTAAAACCCACCCAATCCCCCCTTAATAAAACCTAACACTACCCCCTTGAAGATCACCCTACTTTGAGACGTCTTCACCCAACCGGGCAGAAGTGGTCCTCCAGACGGTCCGAAATCTTCATCCTATCCTGGCAGAAGAGGTCCTCCAGATGGGCAGAAGTCTTCATCCAGATGGCATCTTCTATCTTCATCCATCCGGAGCGGAGCAGTTTCATCTTCAAGACATCCGACGCGGAGCATCCTCTTCGTTTGGCGGCAACTGGAACAATGACGGGTCCTTTAAATGACGTCATCCAAGATGGCGTCCCTTCAATTCCCGATTGGCTGATATAATTCTATCAGCCAATCGGAATTAAGGTAGAAAAAAATCATTTTTTCTATCAGCCAATAGTATGCAAGCTCAATCCTATTGGCTGTTCTAATCAGCCAATAGGATTGAACTTCAATCCTATTGGCTGATTGGATCAGCCAATAGGATTTTTTCTACCTTAATTCCGATTGGCTGATAGAATTCTATCAGCCAATCGGAATTGAAGGGACGTCATATTGGATGACGTCATTTAAAGGACCCATCATTGTTCCAGTCGCCATTGAACGAAGAGGATGCTCCACATCGGATGTCTTGAAGATGGACCCGCTCTGGATGGATGAAGATAGAAGATGCCGTCTGGATGAACACTTCTGCCCGTCTGGAGGACCTCTTCTGCCCGGAAAGGATGAAGACTTCGGACCGTCTGGAGGACCACTTCTGCCCGGTTGGGTGAAGACGTCTCAAGGTAGGGTGATCTTCAAGGGGGTAGTGTTAAGTTTTATTAAGGGTAGATTGGGTGGGTTTTAGAGTAGGGTTGGGTGTGTGGGTGGTATATTGTAATGTTGGGGAGGTATTGTCTTTTTTTACAGGTAAAAGAGCTGATTACTTTGGGGCAATGCCCTGCAAAAAGCCCTTTTAAGGGCTATTTGTAATTTAGTATAGGGTAGGGAGTTTTATTATTTTGGGCGGCTTTTTTATTTTATTAGGGGGATTAGATTAGGTGTAATTAGTTTAAAAAACTTTTATTATTTTCTGTAATTTAGTGTTTGTTTCTTTTCGTAAATTAGTTTATTTAATTTAATTGTAATTAATTGTAGTTAATTTAGGTAATTTATTTAATTATAGTGTAGTGTTAGGTGTAATTGTAACTTAGGTTAGGATTTATTTTACAGGTATATTTGTATTTATTTTAACTAGGAAGTTATTACATAGTTAATAACTGTTTAATAACTATTGTAACTAGTTAAAATAAAAACAAAGTTGCCTGTAAAATAAAAATAAATCCTAAGATAGCTACAATGTAACTATTAGTTATATTGTAGCTATCTTATGGTTTATTTTATAGGTAAGTATTTAGTTTTAAATAGGAATAATTTATTTAATAATATTATTTTTATTTTTATTCATTTAAATTATATTTAAGTTAGTGGGGGTTAAGGTTAGACTTAGGTTTAGGGGTTAATAACTTTATTATAGGGGCGGCGATGTTGGGGGCGGCAGATTAGGGGTTAATAATTGTAGGTAGGTTGCAACGACATTGGGTGCGGCAGAATAGGGGTTAATAACTATAATGTAGGTGTTGGCGATGTTGGGGGCAACAGATTAGGGGTTTATAAGTATAATGTAGGTGGCGCCGGTGTCCGGAGCGGCAGATTAGGGGTTAATAATATAATGTGGGTTGCGGCAATGTCGGGGGCAGCAGATTAGGGGTTGATAAGTGTAAGATTAGGGGTGTTTAGACTCGGGGTTCATGTTAGGATGTTAGGTGTAGACATAAAAAGTATTTCCCCATAGGAATCAATGGGGCTGCGTTAGGAGCTGAACGCTGCTTTTTTGCAGGTGTTAAACTTTTTTTCAGACGAATCAACCCCATTGATTCCTATGGGGAAATCGTGCACTAGTACGTTTAGCCAGCTCATCGCTACCGTAAGCAGCGCTGGTATTACAGTGAGATGTGGAGCTAAATTTTGCTCTCCGCTCACTTTTTTGCGGCTACCGCCGGGTTTAAAAAAACCTGTAGTACCAGCGTTGTCTGTAGGTGAGCAGTGAGCATATACTGCACGTTAGCACCGCAAGCCTTACCGACAAAAACTCATAATCTAGCCGATGGTTATTTTACCTGCTCTTATCCCAGGTAATCTAAAACATCTGGACTGCTGGGGAGTCCTGAGGACAGATTTGAAAACCAGTGAGATAGAGCATGCAATTTTAAGCAACTTCCTTTTTTACTCCTATTATTCATTTTTCTTCATTCTCTTGGTATCTTTATTTGAAAAAACAAGAGTGTAACCTTAGGAGCCGGCCCATTTTTGGTTCAGAACCTGGGTAGCGCTTGCTGATTGTTGTATACATGTAGCCATCAATCAGCAAGTACTACCCAGGTTCTGAACCAAAAATGGGCTGGCTCCTAAGCTTATATTTTGAATATTCGGAACAAAAGATTCTGGCAAACCAAAACTATTGCCTGTGCACATGTCTAGTTAAATCCCTTTTTAAAAGGAATTAGCACATTATGAATGTGGTATATTAGGCCTAGATTTGGAGTTCGGCGGTAGCCGTCAAAACCAGCGTTAGAGGCTCCTAACGCTGGTTTTGGCCGCCCGCTGGTATTTGGAGTCAGTCAGGAAAGGGTCTAACGCTCACTTTTCAGCCGCGACTTTTCCATACCGCAGATCCCCCTACGCCATTTGCTTATCCTATCTTTTCAATGGGATTTTTCTAACGCCGGTATTTAGAGTCGTTTCTGAAGTGAGCGTTAGAGCTCTAACGACAAAACTCCAGCCGCCTGAAAATAGCAGGAGTTAAGAGCTTTCTGGCTAACGCCGGTTCATAAAGCTCTTAACTACTGTACCCTAAAGTACACTAACACCCATCAACTACCTATGTACCCCTAAACCGAGCTCCCCCCACATCGCCGCCACTCGATTAAAATTTTTAACCCCTAATCTGCCGACCGCCACCTACGTTATACTTATGTACCCCTAATCTGCTGCCCCTAACCCCGCCGACCCCTGTATTACATTTATTAACCCCTAACCTGCCCCCCACAACGTCGCCGCCAGCTACTTAAAATAATTAACCCCTAATCTTCCGACCGCAAAGCGCCGCCACCTACGTTATCCCTATGTACCCCTAATCTGCTGCCCCTAACACCGCCGACCCCTATATTATATTTATTAACCCCTAATCTGCCCCCCTCAACGTCGCCGACACCTGCCTACACTTATTAACCCCTAATCTGCCGAGAGGACCTGAGCGCTACTATAATAAAGTTATTAACCCCTAACCCGCCTCACTAACCCTATAATAAATAGTATTAACCCCCTAATCTGCCCTCCCTAACATCGCCGACACCTAACTTCAATTATTAACCCCTAATCTGACGACCGCAGCTCACCGCTATTCTAATAAATGTATTAACCCCTAAAGCTAAGTCTAACCCTAACACTAACACCCCCCTAACTTAAATATAATTTACATCTAACGAAATAAATTAACTCTTATTAAATAACTTATTCCTATTTAAAGCTAAATACTTACCTGTAAAATAAATCCTAATATAGCTACAATATAAATTATAATTATATTATAGCTATTTTAGGATTAATATTTATTTTACAGGCAACTTTGTAATTATTTTAACCAGGTACAATAGCTATTAAATAGTTAAGAACTATTTAATAGTTACCTAGTTAAAATAATAACTAATTTACCTGTAAAATAAATCCTAACCTAAGATATAATTAAACCTAACACTAGACTATCAATAAAATAATTAAATAAACTACCTACAATTACCTACAATTAACCTAACACTACACTATCAATAAATTAATTAAACACAATTCCTACAAATAAATACAATTAAATAAACTAGCTAAAGTACAAAAAATAAAAAAGAACTAAGTTACAAAAAATAAAAAAATATTTACAAACATAAGAAAAATATTACAACAATTTTAAACTAATTACACCTACTCTAAGCCCCCTAATAAAATAACAAAGACCCCCAAAATAAAAAATTCCCTACCCTATTCTAAATTAAAAAAGTTACAAGCTCTTTTACCTTACCAGCCCTGAACAGGGCCCTTTGCGGGGCATGCCCCAAGAATTTCAGCTCTTTTGCCTGTAAAAGAATAAATACAATACCCCCCCCCAACATTACAACCCACCACCCACATACCCCTAATCTAACCCAAACCCCCCTTAAATAAACCTAACACTAAGCCCCTGAAGATCTTCCTACCTTGTCTTCACCATCCAGGTTCACCGATCCGTCCTGAAGAGCTCCTCCGATGTCCTGATCCAAGCCCAAGCGGGGGGCTGAAGAGGTCCATGATCCGGTTAAAGTCTTCATCCAAGCGGGGCAGAAGAGGATCTTCCATCCGATTGAAGTCATCATCCAGGCGGCATCTTCTATGGTCTTCCATCCGGAGCGAAGCGGCAGGATCCTGAAGACCTCCAGCGCGGAACATCCATCCGGACCGACGACTGAACGACGAATGACTGTTCCTTTAAGGGACGTCATCCAAGATGGCGTCCCTCGAATTCCGATTGGCTGATAGGATTCTATCAGCCAATCGGAATTAAGGTAGGAAAATTCTGATTGGCTGATGGAATCAGCCAATCAGAATCAAGTTCAATCCGATTGGCTGATCCAATCAGCCAATCAGATTGAGCTCGCATTCTATTGGCTGTTCCGATCAGCCAATAGAATGCGAGCTCAATCTGATTGGCTGATTGGATCAGCCAATCGGATTGAACTAGATTCTGATTGGCTGATTCCATCAGCCAATCAGAAAATTCCTACCTTAATTCCGATTGGCTGATAGAATCCTATCAGCCAATCGGAATTCGAGGGACGCCATCTTGGATGACGTCCCTTAAAGGAACAGTCATTCGTCGTTCAGTCGTCGGTCCGGATGGATGTTCCGCGCTGGAGGTCTTCAGGATCCTGCTGCTTCGCTCCGGATGGAAGACCATAGAAGATGCCGCCTGGATGATGACTTCAATCGGATGGAAGATCCTCTTCTGCCCCGCTTGGATGAAGACTTTGACCGGATCATGGACCTCTTCAGCCCCCCGCTTGGGCTTGGATCAGGACATCGGAGGAGCTCTTCAGGACGGATCGGTGAACCTGGATGGTGAAGACAAGGTAGGAAGATCTTCAGGGGCTTAGTGTTAGGTTTATTTAAGGGGGGTTTGGGTTAGATTAGGGGTATGTGGGTGGTGGGTTGTAATGTTGGGGGGGGTATTGTATTTATTCTTTTACAGGCAAAAGAGCTGAAATTCTTGGGGCATGCCCCGCAAAGGGCCCTGTTCAGGGCTGGTAAGGTAAAAGAGCTTGTAACTTTTTTAATTTAGAATAGGGTAGGGAATTTTTTATTTTGGGGGTCTTTGTTATTTTATTAGGGGGCTTAGAGTAGGTGTAATTAGTTTAAAATTGTTGTAATATTTTTCTTATGTTTGTAAATATTTTTTTATTTTTTGTAACTTAGTTCTTTTTTATTTTTTGTACTTTAGCTAGTTTATTTAATTGTATTTATTTGTAGGAATTGTGTTTAATTAATTTATTGATAGTGTAGTGTTAGGTTAATTGTAGGTAATTGTAGGTAGTTTATTTAATTATTTTATTGATAGGGTAGTGTTAGGTTTAATTATATCTTAGGTTAGGATTTATTTTACAGGTAAATTAGTTATTATTTTAACTAGGTAACTATTAAATAGTTCTTAACTATTTAATAGCTATTGTACCTGGTTAAAATAATTACAAAGTTGCCTGTAAAATAAATATTAATCCTAAAATAGCTATAATATAATTATAATTTATATTGTAGCTATATTAGGATTTATTTTACAGGTAAGTATTTAGCTTTAAATAGGAATAAGTTATTTAATAAGAGTTAATTAATTTCGTTAGATGTAAATTATATTTAAGTTAGGGGGGTGTTAGTGTTAGGGTTAGACTTAGCTTTAGGGGTTAATACATTTATTAGAATAGCGGTGAGCTCCGGTCGTCAGATTAGGGGTTAATAATTGAAGTTAGGTGTCGGCGATGTTAGGGAGGGCAGATTAGGGGTTAATACTATTTATGATAGGGTTAGTGAGGCGGATTAGGGGTTAATAACTTTATTATAGTAGCGCTCAGGTCCGCTCGGCAGATTAGGGGTTAATAAGTGTAGGCAGGTGTCGGCGACGTTGTGGGGGGCAGATTAGGGGTTAATAAATATAATTTAGGGGTCGGCGGTGTTAGGGGCAGCAGATTAGGGGTACATAGGGATAACGTAGGTTGCGGCGGTTTACGGAGCGGCAGATTAGGGGTTAAAAAAAAATGCAGGGGTCAGCGATAGCGGGGGCGGCAGATTAGGGGTTAATAAGTGTAAGGGTAGGGGTGTTTAGACTCGGGGTACATGTTAGAGTGTTAGGTGCAGAAGTAGGAAGTGTTTCCCCATAGCAAACAATGGGGCTGCGTTAGGAGCTGAACGCTGCTTTTTTGCAGGTGTTAGGTTTTTTTTCAGCTCAAACAGTCCCATTGTTTCCTATGGGAGAATCGTGCACGAGCACGTTTTTGAGGCTGGCCGCGTCCGTAAGCAACTCTGGTATCGAGAGTTGCATTTGCGGTAAAAATGCTCTACGCTCCTTTTTTGGAGCCTAACGCAGCATTTGTTTGAACTCTCGATACCAGAGTTAAATTTATGGTGCGGCCAGAAAAAAGCCCGCGGAGCGTTAACAGCCCTTTTACCGCCAAACTCCAAATCTAGGCCTTAATTTGTGTGTATTCTGAAAGCATTATAAAAAATAAAATATGCAAAAGAAAGGGAATCCATACTTATAAAATTGTACTTCTTGCTCCTAAAAATAGAACCAGAATCTTTTGTAGTTGTAAACCTTATTGGCATGAATTTTCATTAAAGTTAATGTAGATTTTTGTTCTTACTATTAGGTAATACATTTTGCAGTTGCTATAGAATCCATACCAATGCCTCATTTTTTAACACTACAAATTTATGCATAATATGTGTACCTCTCTCTCTCTCTTTCTCTCTTACTCTTTGGGGTCTATTTATGAAGCAGCGGATGCTGCTTCCGACCCTTTCCGCTTCAGTTCCGACTAAATCGGAAGTTAAGAAGCAGCGGTCCTAAGACTGCTGCTCCATAACTCGTCCGCCACCTCAGGTGGCGGACAGCAATCAGCCCGATCGAATGCGATTGGGTTGATTGACACCCCCTGCTAGCGGCTGATATGGCCGCAAATCTGCAGTGGGCGGTATTGCACCAACAGTTCACCAGAACTGCTGGTGAAATGATAAATGCAGACAGTGTATGTTGTCGGCATTTATCGATGTGCGGCAGACATGATACGCTATAGTGGATCATGTCTGTCCGCACCTACATATATAGACCCCTATCTCTATTTTTCTCTCTCTTTCTCTTCTTTCTTTCTTTCTCTCTCTCTCTCTCTCTCTTTCTCTTCTATCTCCCTCTCTTTCTCACTCTCTATTTTACTCACTCTCTTTTTTCTCTCTTTCTCTCTCTCTTTCTCTTCTTTCTTTCTCTCTCTCTCTCTTTTTTCTCTCTCTCTCTCTCTCTCTCTCTCTCTTTCTCACTCTCTATTTTACTCACTCTCTCTCTTTTTCTCTCACTCTCTCTCTTTCTCTCTATCTCTGTGTTTCTCTCACTCTCTCTCTCACTCACTCTCTTTCTCTCTCACTCTCTCATTGTCTCTCTCCCTCTTTTTCTCTCTCTCTATCTCTCTTTCTCTCTCTCTCTCTCACTCACTCTCTCTCTTTCCCTCTCTCTCCTTTCTCTCTCTCTCTTTCTCTCTCTCTCTCTCTCTCTCTCTCTCTCTCTCTCTCTCTCTCTTTCTCTTCTCTCTCTCTTTCTTTTTTTCTCTCTTTTTCTCTCACCTTCTTTCTCTTTTTCTCTCTATCTCCCTCTCATACATACACGTTAACAATGTGCTACAAAATAAACCTCAGTCCTAAGATTGTCAAATGTGTAAATAACTCTGATCCTATAAATTTATTGCTGATTTGTCTTTAATTATATCAAATAACTCCTAAAAAATTGTTGTAACATGCATGTACTGCAAAATCTTGTATGTATCATACAAATCTGCATGCAATAGCAGGCTATACCGAAAGCACAAAGGTGAAAAACTAACTAAACAAATTTTTCTCTATAATCCTATATTTCTTCATTTTAACTTGCTGGTTTGTGTTACCATCGTTTATTCATGTAGCAGATTGTGCCAGAGATGTTGCGTGTTCCTTCTTTATCTGGTTATATATTTTTAGCACATGCCCTGCATCAATATTCAGGAGCTTCACAATAGACCAGATCAGTCAGTCATTCACAAACCAATCCTCAGGGAATCACTAACAGGCCAAGGTTTAAGGCTAATCCTGCTTGAACATAGGTGAATTAGTGAATAGGATGGATCCTCCTACTGCCTCTAATTGTCTCACAGGTATTCAAACAGATTTAAGCTTAAATATTTGAATAATAGTGGATCCCTTAGGAATGGTTTGTTAACCACATGTCAATATTTTCAGTTCTCATGTGCAGGGCTCCCAACTCAATAGTTTAACTTAAATTTATCTTAAAAGAACAGCAACAAAATATGTGTTGATATTTTAAATCTTTTATAGAAGCTTCCAAAAATAGCTTAAAGTGGTTTTTTTTTACTAAATAATTCTTAGGGTATATACCCAGTCTATAAGGGCAAAATTCACAGGGATATGTGTGTGAGGACAAAGTATTAAAAATGTTGAGCATTAAAGGTGGCTGTGCAGTGGAGTCCTTAACTGTATTTTGCACATGGCCCATGAGAGCGAGAGAGACACCCCACTACAGCAACCCTTAAAGGGACTCTAAAGACTAGGGGGCCTATCTATCAAGCTCCGAAAGGAGCTTGACGGCCCGTGTTTCTGTGAGTTTTTCAGACAAAGACCGCTGCTCCATAACCTGTCCGCCTGCTCTGAGCAGGCGGACAGACTTCGCCGGAAATCAATCTGATCGAGTACGATCGGGTTGATTGACACCCCCTGCTGGTGGCCTATTGGTCGCGAGTGTGCAGGGGGTGGCGTTGCACCAGCAGCTCTTGTGAGCTGTTGGTGCAATGCTGAATATGGAGAGCGTATTGCTCTCCGTATTCAGCGAGGTCTGGCGGACCTGATCCGCACTGTCGGATCAGGTCCGCCAGACCTTGTTAAATAGAGGCCTAAGTGGTGTGCTAAAGTTAGCTTGGGTCGCAATAAGCAATATTGCTACCTAGCATTTGAAAGTAAATGGATTAGTGCACCTGAAGACCTAGCGCAAAGTGTACGGGTTAAAAAAAATGTTCAACAAACACATAAAAAACACATTAAAATAAACTATTACACTTATATATACACTTTCTGATTAAAATATTATATATATATATATATATATATATATATATATATATATATATATATATATATATAAATAAAATGTATAAGGATTAAAAGGTATATGGCAAGGTATTTGACTGGAAATGGCTTATATATTTGTGTGTGTGTATCTAAATATGTGTACATATGTGTGTATATATAAATATGTGTGTGTATGTGTACATACATGTGTATTTATGTGTTTATATGTGTTAATATGGATATACATGTATATACACACTAAACACATATATACACATGTATTTACTTATATAAACACATAAGTCCTGTTTCATGCACTCACCACCTAGTGTAACTTTTCTTCACTTGCCCAGGTGCTCTGTTAAATGCATAAAGAAAGTTTTTAAGATTTCGGGCACTCACAGGTCTTGATAAAATTCAACACTTTTATTAAATATCATGCAAAAAAGCTGAAGTTAAGTTTTGGCTCCAACAGGAGCCTTTTTCAAGACATCAATGTATTCCCCAAGACTGCCTAACAATGTCACACTTGCTATCTATATACCCAAAACCCCCACCTCCTTACTTTGTTATTATATATACCTGTCAATAGCCACATTTACAAACTGGAGCATATATATATAGACTCAACGGCCACTTTACTAGATACACCTGTTCAATTACTTAGTAACACAAATTGCTGATCAGCCAATCACATGGCAGCAACTCAATGCATTTAGGTATCTAGACGTGGTGAAGACGACTTGCTGAAGTTCAAGCCGAGCATCAGAATGTGGAAGAAAGGGGATTTAAGTGACTTTGAATGTGGCATGGTTGTTGGTGCTAGACGGGCTGGTCTGAGTATTTCAAAATGTACTGATCTACTGGGATTTTTCACACAGAGAATGGTCCGAAAAAGAGAAAATATTCAGTGAGCATCAGTTGTGTGGACGAAAATGACTTGTTGATGTCAGACGTCAGAGTAAAATGGGCAGACTGGTTTGAGATGATAGAAAGGCAACAGTAACTCGAATAACCACTCGTTACAACCAAGGTATACAGAATACTATCACTGAATGCACAACACATCAAACCTTGAAGCAGATGGGTTACAGCAGTGGAAGACCACACCGGGTGCCACTCCTGTCAGCTAAGAACAGGAAACTGAGGCTACTATTCCCACAGGCTCACCAAACTTGGACAATAGAAGATTTGAAAAATGTTGCCTGGTCTGATGAGTCTGGATTTCAGCTGCAACATTCAGATGGTAGGGTCAGAATTTGGCATAAACAACATGAAATCATGGATCCATCCTTCTTTGTATCAACTGTTCAGGCTGGTTGTTATATAACTTTTAATCAATTTTACTATTTTAATGTCTTTTATTGTGTTTTGGATATAAATACTTTCTTTTTATATATATATATATATATATATATATATATATATTTATATATATACTATATATACACCTGTATATATCCGTATAGATATATAGATATATATTTTACCAAAAAAATCATCAGATATACTGCATATAGAAAAATATATTTAACAATAAAAAGAACATTTTCTTCTATGTGAAGAACATTGGAATTTGAATTATTCATAACTACCTTTGGCTTTAGCGCTGTTGGTCTAATGTGGTGTTGGGCTAGCATGGGAGTGATAAATGTTAGTTTTTTTTGTTTGTTTTTTTAACAGTGTGTCCTATTAAAGTCTATGGAAGAAGTTAGTGTGGTTGCGATATTTGAATTCCTGAAGTTAGCGTGCATCCAGGGGTGGACTGAGACTAACCATGCCCCCCGGGAACATATAAGAGAAGGGCCCCAAATTGCCTCTGATGCCCCACGCACCTCCTATTCCCTTCCCTCATTCCCCTGCTACCCTGACCCACCATTACCAGGGTCCACCAACCTCCAGGGCCAGGGATCCCAGACACCAGGGCCAGAAACAAGTCCCCCAACTTTCAGAGGCAGACCCTACACTCCAGGGTCCCCACAGTGACAAACCACAACCACCACTCCCAAGTTCCCAAAGCAACAGACCCCCCCCCCCTCCAATCCAGGAACAGAGCCCCACTCCACCCACCCTTAACTGTTTAGTTACTGCTAGGGCATTATGATTGCTTGCATTGGCAACACAAATATGTGCTGAGCCCTTGGTCCAGTCCAGCTCCTATTTGCCAGACTGCTCAGTCCACCCCTGAGTGCATCAGACTTTCACTTGCTCGCTAACCTTTTACTTTCTATTTGTAATACGCATGTTAATCCTGCCACATTAAAAATTTTACATTGAGCACAGTTAGCATGCAAGCAAAATTTTTAGTTAGTATGCCACTTAAAATCTGGCCCTAATACATTTACTGTACCACTCTCTAACCATTAGTGCAACCATTATGGAACTTAGGTTAAACTGTGGGTATCTTAAGGAGATTTGCTGCACATGTGCCAACATGTCAGCACTGCAATGCAGTAACAGATAGATTTCAACATGGCAGCACCCATGACTAGAGCAAGGCGAGGAATAGTCTTAATTCTTATAAAAAGTATTTTAAGTTTAATGTTACTTTAACACTTCAGTAAAGGTGTCTGAGCTGGTGAGATTCTTTAAGAATACTCAACAGTACTTCTATTTTCCTAGTGGAATGAAAACAGAGTGTCTCGCTAGGGGGCGTAGTCTCGTATGGGAAGGTGATGCATACATTACAAAAGTGCACAATGAAAATCACAATTTAAAAATCATACAAAACTAATAATTTCACCATTCACAAAAAATACTCAAGAAAAAAATGTATTGATAAGGTGCATCAAAAGTCGTAACAAAATTGTTCACCAAAAATCCTATTTTATCAAAAACATAAAATTTGTATTTATGCACAGCATAAGTTGTAATTTAAGTACACTGGATGTGCAAAAACACATACAAATTCATAAGTACAAAATACAAAACGTAATTGTTTTTTTTTTTCCAGAAATTAAGTTGAACATGAGCGTTCCAAAGGCGTATATTAAATTGTCTCTCAGATTCCAGCATAATTAGGTAAACATTTTTGCCTTTGTCACTGTTCTTTCTCAGAAACTAAAAGGTGGCAAGCTTGAAAGGAAAAGCTATGCATACAAAAATAACAATGTTTTTGGAGTACATTGCACTAAACAGCCTAATTTGATTTGTATTTGGCTTAAAATTTAAGTTTAAACATACGCCGGGTTCTCCCTGTGTACTTTGCCCTCAATGGAGAGCTCTTAGATAGCAGAGAGCTCTTATTATTTCTATGGGAAACATCTTGCCACTTGCAGGGACAAATTCTTTTTTTATAGAATTCCATGTGGGCTGCCCCTGCGAGTGCTCCTACCATGTCTAGACTGGCAATTATTTTTAGAGTCGACCCCTATGTCTCCCTCTGCAAGCGCATCCACACACTTGCACTCTCACACAAACTCACATGTTTTACATGCTGTGGCACTCACTGTTGCATTTTTTATACCCCACAACGAATGGATTCCATTGATAAATGTTTAGTTATTTTATGGAAAGCATGGCTATGCTTTTACAGTTAAAGTGACAGTCTATTCAAAATTAAACAATCATGATTAAGATAGGACATACAATGTTAAATAACTTTCCAATTTACTTTTATCATCAAATTTGTTTTGTTTTTTTTTGGTATTCTTTGTTAAAGCCAATCCTAGCTAGGTAGGCTCATATGCTAATTTAAGCCCTTGAAGGCCACCTCTTATCTCAGTGCATTTATAAAAAAATACAGCTAGACAGTGTAAGTTTATGTGTGCCAAATAGATAACTGTGTTCACTCCCGTGGAGTTATCTAGCAGTCAGCACTGATAGGGTAAAATGCAAGTCTGTTAAAAAAACTGGAATAAGGGAGCATTCTGTAATCTCACAGGTAAAAAAGTATATTAAAATAACAGTGTTGGTTAGGCAAACTGGGGAATGGGTAATAAAGGGATTAGCTATCTTTTTAAACACTACAAATTATAGAGTAAACTGTCCCTTTAAGCATGCAAAGCCAAAGGGTACCACAGAATGCTGACAGTTTGGGATCTATTAAATAGTATCTTACTATCCAGCTGAAAATAGTCAATCGGCCCCAGCTGAATGAGGTAAATTAAAAAAATGCAACCTATAAGGATTCCACCTCAGACATGTTTTCCTGGACAGTTATGAGTTACACATGATGCAGGGTGTGCAGGGAGGAACATGAATTGTGCATCTGGGCAAAAAGTAAATTGTGTGTTGTTAGGCACTATTCATTCCCTGTACACCCTACAGTTTGTGTAACTCATAACTCTCCAGAAAATATGGCTGAGGTGGCAACCCTAATTACAGGAGACTTGTGTTAAATATATATATACTGTATATTTAAAACTGTGATCAGTATTTATTATTTAAAATAGGGTATACAAATAAAATTGATGTGTGTGTATGCAATTTATTTTTGTGTATACATATAAATTCTTCTAACTGTATTGGATAAACATTTACACCCAAGGCTTGCTAGAATTTGTCCTAAGTATTGCAAGTTGGCAGGTAAGACTTACATGAATTGAAATCTCAGAAAGTGGGTACATTTGCATTGAAGCCAATAAATATTTTTAACAGGGCCTATTCAGTAAACGGTAACCATTAAAGAAGCAGTGTACTGTAAAATTGGTTTCCTTTCCTTTATTTCTAATGACTAGCTATACCAGCTGCAGAGTATAAATGTAAGGCAAATTATTCCTTTATTTTTGTGAAATGGCTGTTTTTGCTAGTTGAAACCACAACTTACTCAAATGGGCTGAGCTTACAGGTAGAACAGACATCCTTACATCCTTATTTGTTTTTCCTGCTTTATAAAGAAAGGCTTCCTTATGCAATCTATGTCTAATTTCACAAGAGCAGGTGCAATAGGTGCAATTTAAAATGAACATTTTAATACAAAGACTAGATCACACACCCCACTGGGAGTGTAAATTCATCTTCAGCTTCTTGTTTACATAGCTTAAAGGGATAGTAAACACCAAAAATGTTATTGCTTAAAAAGATAGATAATCCTTTTAGTTACCATTCCCCAGTTTTGCATAACCAACACTGTTATAGAAATATAATTTTTATCTCTGTAATTACCTTGTATCTAAGCTTCTGCTGACTTCCTCCTTATCTCAGATCTTTTGACAGACTTGCATTTCAGGCAAGTAGTGCTGACTCCTAAATAACTTCACGTGCGTAAGCACAATGTTATCTATATGAAACACATGAACAAACACACTCTAGCAAAATTAGCTATTTTAAATGACAAAGTAAAGGTAAACAAATTATTTGCAAAAAATGTAACACTCTAGCAGGTAAAATGTATCATTGGGAGCACACTAAGGGGGTGACAATATTATAGTACACAGTCCATTTAACTTTTATTTGGTTCATTATGAAATCAAAATGAATGTGAGTTTCCTCAATGCTTACATTATGCAGCACAAAATGTTGACTATTTTTATTAGGTATAAAGAGACAGACAGTATGGCCTTAACAGCTAGTGAAAATGTTAAAATATTTTCATGTATATAAAACCCAAAAATATCTCTAATTTTATATTACCTTTTTCCCCCCACTATATTTTATTCTTGATTATTTTTTTTAGGCATTCACCCCCCACCAGTTACACTGTTTGTTAAAGTTGTTAAAGGGACACTGAACCCAATTTTTTTTTTCATAATTCAGATAGAGCATGACATTTTAAGCAACTTTCTAATTTACTCCTATTATGACATTTTCTTCATTCTCTTGCTATCTTTATTTTAAAAGCAGGAATGTAAATCTTAGCAGCCAGCCCATTTTAGGTTCAGCACTATGGATAGTGCTTGCTTATTGGAGGCTTACACTTACCCACCAATAAGCAAGCATAACCCATGTTCTCAACCAAAAATGGTCTGGCTCCTATGCATAACATTCCTGCTTTTTAAATAAAGATAGCAAGAGAACAAAGAAAAATTGATAATAGAAGTAAATTAGAACATTGCTTAAAAATGTATGCTATACCTGAATCATAAAAGAAACAAAATGGGTTTAGTGTCCCTTTAAGTAAAAGCATGCATATTATTTTATATTTGAATACATCTTTTTATTAATAAAGTAATTTATTTTGCTCACAGATATAAAACATGTTGTTTCATGTACAATATTTGTACATGTGTGTCTGCTTAGGTGTGTACATGCTGGCTAAGGAATTCTAACAAACTTAGTTGAACTATGATTCTGTTAAATGGACCTTAAACAGTAAACACATTGTAGATAAATAATATATCCAAAGCAAGTAATTGTACTTTGGTTTGCATAAAGTAATGTGTGCCGCCATGTTGAAAACTAGGTTTCATTTATCTAATCTCTTTTGATAAGGGCAATAAGGGACAAATAAATTGTGCATAAAATAAATGAGTGCAATGTTAAACTAACTATTTGACAGTAGTAATTGGTAGTTTAATGTTCCTATAATCCACACAGCCATTGTTTACAAAATCTGTCCCTAATTATCCTCAGCAACAGTGGTTCAATAAGAGAAATCTAGGTTTCAACATGGCTGCTCCCATTACCTTAATATGAACCCAGGAGAATTAGAAAGCCCACAATTTTAAGAGTTAAGCTACAGGAGAAGGGGACAAAGTAAGTAATGAAAGTTTAATGCAAAGTTTTTTTGTTGTTTTTTTTTTTCTTGGGGGGTTTGTTTTTTACAACATAACAATTCAGTGTTTAATGGTCCTTTAAAGTACATAAAACCAATAGGCTGGTCAGACAGTGTATGATAACAATTATTGGTATTAGAACTTGATCAGTCGATTGGTTCTTTTTTTTGGGGGGGGGGGCTATTCAATATATGGCTTTCAAACAACTTGCAGAACAACATCTTACTTTTTATTTTTTTATTTTTTATCCCCAAAGTTTGACATTTTACCTGTTTCCAACAGTTATTTCATAGGCAGTGCCTTCTTACACATCTATGAGTAGACCCCACAGTATATAATGAAATACGCTACAAATTCAAGTAAATTTTACTTTGTTTTATGTATTTATGGTGTAACCAAATGCTCATACTTGTTTTTGGAAATATCATGTGTAAGAGCATATAATGTTGATGCAAATGCATTACCACTTTGTAATTTATCCCATAGCAGCTGGTTACATTTCCATTGCTAGACATATTATTCATGAAATCCAACCCATATGAATTAACAATGTCATATATCCACCAGTAAACACCTTTATGTAACATTTATAAGACCATGTGTATGATATTAATAAAAGAACATTACATTGATTTTGGATTTAATTTCAGCTAATAGATGGTATTTTAAAATGTATTTTTATTATTTACTTTATTTGTATCCATTTATTAAACTAATGTTCCTGTCCTGAAGAAACCTGTTTTTCTTGCCTTGCTTTTAGAAGTTTCCCACTGACAACAAGTGAGCAACAGAAAAAGATGTTTTTTTCTATTAAAGGGACATTCCAGTCAAAATTTAAATATACATAGATGAATTACATCTTTGAATAGAAAGATATTTGCAATATACCTGTATTAGCAAAAATGCTTCTAGTAAAAGTTATCACTGTTTTAGTGTTAGAATTTTTTCCTGCACGTGCATGTGAAGCATAGCTAGATATTGTTACTGCACCCACATTTTAAATAATGTAGCTGCTCAGATCATCACTGGGGCTTGTATCATGTCAGCAATTACCAAATTGAGTCATTACCAGATCTTACACACACCTTAGGCTCTCTGAGCAAGTGCTGTGTTTAAAAGAATGGTGCGCGGTGCATACTTAAATACACTTTTGAAACAGCTATAGCTTTTATTAGAAGCATTTTTGCTAATGCATGTATATTACACAATTGCTTCTGTTCAATACCGAAATGCATCTATGTGGTTTTCAATTTTGGCTGGAATATCCCTTTAAATAGTTGCTGCAATGTTAATTTAAAGGGTGGAAGTCTGAGAATTGTGCTTTTATTGTTTTCTTAAATTTATATTGAAAAAGCAACATTATTTTCAGTTGCTCTTCAGGAAATAGATAACTAATTTCCTATATTATCCAAATAACACAGCTAGTATATTTAATAATATAAAAGGTTTATCCCAGTTTTTAATGTTGTATTCCACAAAGTAATGTTTGTACCGTTTATAGGGTATTTAAGGTTATTAAAAAGGGTCTGCATATTACACAGTTTTGAAAGTGCTCCCTAAAGTAGCATAATAAGAATACTTATTGAATCCTTGTAATCTAGTTTGACTTCTAAATGAGAGAGATAGTTGTTATAATGTTTAAGAGGGAAATAAATATACGTATTGGGTACGCACTTCTTAATGGTATATGATCAGATGTATGGTTGGAAAAATAACAAATAAATCAGAATATTTATTAAATGGCATATTAAATAAAGATATTTGAACAGTTTCATTCGCACCGGGAGATACTTGGAAATGCCTAACTGTACTAGATAGTAACTGTAAAAATGATCCAACAATGCAAGTGAACTGGTACCTAGAACTAAAAAAATGAACTAGGATCTCAAGTAGTTCCCTTTACAGTTCAAATGAAGCAAGCAGTATATCTTATACCGACTATATATAGACTGAGGTCAGACGTCCCTGCTTTACAAAGCCAGTATTGCTCACGTAAAGAATCACACAATTCAGCTAAGCCACCAAGTGTACCTGTGATAACGTATTCTATACAAATGATGTGCATGTGCTATTTGTGAAACGTGGAAATTGGCGACATTCTCAAACAAACATATATTATAGAGAGGGAGTTAATTGCTTCCTTTGTTGTCACAAATACAACCTATATTAGAAGAAGCACATACAATAGATATATTAACTTATGGTTGAATGGAATGATAGATAGATAGATAGATAGATAGATAGATAGATATAGATTGATAGATGATATATATATATAGATAGATAGATGATAGATAGATAGATAGATAGATAGATGATAGATAGATAGATAGATAGATAGATAGATAGATAGATAGATAGATAGATAGATAGATGATACATATAGATAGATTAGATAGATAGATAGATAGATAGATAGATAGATAGATAGATAGATAGATAGATAGATAGATAGATAGATGATAGATAGATAGATAGATAGATAGATGATAGATAGATGATAGATGATAGATAGATAGATGATAGATAGATAGATAGATAGATAGATAGATAGATAGATAGATAGATAGATAGAAGATAGATTAGATAGATGATAGAGAGATAGATAGATAGATAGATAGATGATAGATAGATAGATAGATAGATAGATGATAGATAGATGATAGATGATAGATAGATAGATGATAGATAGATAGATAGATAGATAGATAGATAGATAGATAGATAGATAGATAGATAGATAGAAGATAGATTAGATAGATGATAGAGAGATAGATAGATAGATAGATAGATAGATAGATAGATGATAGATAGATAGATAGATAGATAGATAGATAGATAGATGATAGATAGATGATAGATGATAGATAGATAGATGATAGATAGATAGATAGATAGATAGATAGATAGATAGATAGATAGATAGATAGATAGATAGATAGATAGATAGATAGATAGATAGAAGATAGATTAGATAGATGATAGAGAGATAGATAGATAGATAGATAGATGATAGATAGATAGATACATAGATAGATGATAGATTAGATAGAGAGATAGATCAATTATAGTATTTCTTTGAGTACAAATAATTAAAGTTTTCAATGCAGGCTGCTCCACCCCATCCCTTTCTTTGTCTAATTTTAATACAGAACTAGAGCCGAAATCTCAGTATTAAGGAAGCAAAGCTTAGCTGCCACTTGAGGAGTTCAGATGCTATCATTATCTGTGCACAGCTTGACTTCCCTCTAATCCTCTGTGGAACTTACAACAAGTTTAAATGTCCATGCATGATGTTATTAACTGGTTTAAATAAGTACTTGAGGGCACAGATTTGCGGCCAATCTGATATCAAGCCATGTCCAATGCTGGTCATTTTTATTTGAAAAATGTAACGTGTGTAGTTCAAATTTAGATGTTTGTTGAGTTTGTTTTCATATATTTATGCATCTGCGCATAAACCTAGTTTAGTAAAGTTCAACTGTGGTATTTTGTTTTGAACTTAACATTAAAGAGATCTCATTATGGAGCTACTCTGTATTACAAAGCTAAGACATTCATAAATTATACGCATGTATTTAACAGAAATAGACTTATAAAATAGTGCAGGGGGAGAAACAAATACCATCAATTGAAACGCAAATACTGTGCCATTTTTCAAAATGTATTATTTTTTTATTGTGATTGATTTGAGATGGAAATAAATTATTACATAAATTGCCTTAAACTGGGTTACATTAATCCAACGCACTTTTTTCATGCAACAGTGTTTTTGTTCCACTCCTGTCTCACTGACATATTTGCTAATACATTTGCTAATGAATACATTCTTACTGTAAATTTTATGCTTTCTTAGAATTAAAAAAAAAATTGTAATCATGTGTGAATATTCTATATATAGTTGCTTTTTTATGCAAACGATATAAAATATGGAGAGGAAGAGAATAGATTATTTGAAATTGGAATGAACAGAGGTTCAGTGCTCCAAAGATCTGTACCTACTGTAATGAATAAGATGCTGCTGGCATCAATACACAGGGAGCTTTAGAAGCACTGCTACAGTCTCCTAGGAAACACCAATCAGCTGCCAGCTAGCAGCTTACTCACACAGGCAGATGGAATAGATGGACCATTCGGTGGCAGCACACAACCTCCCATAGAGAACTCACTTTCTGGCAATAATGCATAGCCAGGAGAGTCGACATGTTACCTGGGTAGCTTATTTAAGCTTACCGAATTTACTGGAATGCTCTCAGATTTCACTTGGAGGTTTTACTGCTAAAGAAGACAGTTGATATTAGCTGAGCAGCACGATAGCTTTGAGAGTAGAGCATACATGACTCTCATAATACAATAAAACGGTTACTAGTGTGAATGTTAGTGTGGGGTATATATATAGCAAAATAGCAAACTAAAAAATGCTTAAAATAGAAAAAAGACAATATACAAAAAAGACAAAAAACTGTAATGAATACTGTATCAACCTGCTAAGAGTTAATTAGACTTCCTTATTTCAGACATGTTTAATATAAAAATGCAAAGTCCACATTTAATGCAAAGTCCTTCTACATAAGATACCACATGTAAATACAGGGAAATTCAATTCTGTTTATACTCAGAAGCACACTCACCAGCATATTTATCTAGTCTAGAATAACATATTCATCAGAAATGCTGGAAATTGTTTATGTAACAACAATAATCTCATTTGTACTATATACATTGTATAATGAAATGTCATTTTCATGAACAAAATGTAAAGGTGTAATATGTATTTGGAAGACAATTATTTACATATATACATTTAAAAAGCATAAAACATCCACAGAAGCAAGCACTTTAACAGACACGTTTTCTATTGTCATAAAATTATGATTTTTATGACATCCAACTAACAACAATATTTATTTACTTATTAAGAGAAATCTGTTCAAAACCTGAATGGATATGATACTCATTTTATTGGTCGGCAGGTTGTTTTAAATTCACCACGTGGTAACAATACTACTGTGTCATTTCTATATTATATAGCATTGTTTAGAAACAAATATGGGCTGTGAGCTGGTGTAAGGAAAAGAAAAAAAAGATGAATACAACAAAATCAAATTAAAAATCATATTTAACAAAGAAGTTTGCACCTACCACTATAATTAAATATTTGTATAATGTAACCAGATTACAACATGACATAGATACACAAAATATATGGCGTGGTGTAAATGATGGTATCAAAGATTTACAAATATATTTGCTTAAAGATGGATGGGGATAGATAGATGACAGGTAGGTAGATAGATAGATAGATAGATAGATAGATAGATAGATGATAGATAGATATAAATAGATTAGATGATAGATAAGTACTAGTCCTATTCTTAGTCAAATGCTTATCAAAATGTAGTATAGCAATGAAGGACACGTGCTTTTATTTCTAAATCAGAGCTTATAAACAATTCACAAGACATGTATGCGAGACTCACCACTGTTGTATGCATTTCTATATATACATAATGCACATTTTACAGTCTACACAAAATATATTAGTTTGCTTTAAAAACGTGTTTCTATTACAATACACTTTTAGTGTTTGCCCTTAATATGAACAATCTTTCAGGAGGAAATTTGGATTGTGTCTCTGTAAATGGTCTGGTAAATTATAGTAAATTATTAGACAATGTATCCAACAAATTAATAAACAATTTAGCAATTAAGTAGTACAGCATAGACATCATAAACTGACAGCATATTCAACATTACATTCATTTGCATTAACAAAAAACTAAGCAAGTTTTCAATTCTAAAAAGAATGTAGTTGGCAAATACAACTTGTGCAAATATGAATATTCAGTAAAATAATTGTTTATCATAAATTATTCTTTTTTTTTTTTAAATGGGAGGCAGCGTATTTTAAATGAATTGATGTGACCGTGCTATTATATTTTTTTCCTGCAACAATATCCTAAACCCATACTAAAGAGGTAATATATTATGATATTATTAAATGAGCTCACATGGTAAATTTGACCCAGAAGAACAGCATAGCATTTATATTTGTTAAAATAACACACATGTGCTTTAATGCAAATGGCAAGACTGTAGTATTGTAGTCACCCCAGGCTTCCTCTTCTTTTTGTGTTATAGTCAGTATTGTAGGCCCTTGCAATGATATTAGTTCTAGTGTGGGAAAATATTATAATTGAGATCTGGTACGTTATTTGCAGGCTTCACGTTTTTCTTTACACTGGGCTGACATTTAGTATAGACCCGGTGAGGGAGACAATACCACCATTCATGGCTCTAGACGTAGATTTCAATCGACTTAAGCAGGCACAATAAGACTTGGTCATTCACTAGTTACCCATATTGTGTTCTCATATTTTCTCTCAGCAAAAGTATAATGACTCAGTATTGTATGGCTGCATAGACAAGAGCACAGAACAAGGGACACTAGTTTTGTCTGACAGTGTGAGAAAGTCGTGAAGGGATCTTTTCTTCCAGATGGTGTTAAATTCAGCTGCCTTTTTAACATTGGCCTTGCACAGCAATCTGCTACTCCCTTTTCACAAAGACTAAAGTCTTGGTTCCCACTAGTTAACATGCACACTAGCATAAACTACAGCTTCTCTCCAACTGTTTTACAAAGTGGAGCTCTGCTAGATAAACTTCATTTAAACTTTGCCCAATCCCAGAATTAAATGTGCAAGGAACATAATTCACAAAAAAGCAGAAGAGATCACAGCAGCACAACTACACAGCAATCGTAATTGTGAATCAGTAAACAATAAAATAAACACCATGGGACTTTACAGGAACATTGCAGGCACACGAGTCATAAAACAGAATATTTTCAAGGGTAAATGGGGGTTGTATAGATTATTTTTTAATTTTAATTGAAATGTAGTAGGATGTTGCAGTTACGACTGACTGTTGGTAACATCCACCACAGCTTATTGACTTGGTTGGGAGGAGTCAACAAATGTAACAAACAAACAAACAAACAAACAAACAAAAAACAGGTTTATTCACCACATGAACAATTGTGCATTTGTAGCTGCAATATATTTTAAAACATTTTAGATGAAGTATGTAAAAATGCTGCCCCTTAGATTCCCAAATCTCTTTTTTAAAAAACAAATGAATGCATAAATAATTAACATTATATCATTATTTTTTTTATTGAAAGTAATGTGTCATCGTGATACATATTAACTTTTTCTCACATTGTTTAAGGCAAATTGTACACAGTATACTTTGTTTAAACATGAAGGAACCAGAACACAGAGAAATTAAGTAATTTTAGCCTGGTAGTGCATTTAGTAAACAATAGCTCTATCAGAAAACATGACTGTCTTAATTGAATGGTATTGAAAAGGAAATCACACACTTTGTAATGAGAATGCTAATTGTTGTAGACAATGGCTCTAGGTAAATAGGGCCATTGGACATGCAATAAACCCTAGACTCACAAGCCACTTAACAATCAATGGTTGTTTGTACATACATCATTTCAAATGTAAATAAACACGTCCCTCTATCTGGCCTACTCTGTACTAAAAGCATAGCACGTGTAGTCATACTGAGTGAGGAAACACTGTATATAGAGTCCAAGTGGCAGGTCCATAAACCAGTAAGTCTGAATGTGTACTTCCACATTGCATACAATCTCCCACTTCCCAAACCTTGTTTATATGGTTAATTATCACCACAGTAATGAGCCTAGGATAGCATTTAAGCTGATGAGTTATGGGAAGCTAAATTGAAAGTTAACATTGCAAAGGCAAATATAATAAAACCTTTTAACTCAACGTCTCACAATTTTCAAAACTTAAACACCCGGAGATCTGTTTTGTTAACACAGTAATTTTTAATACAGATATTTTTGCAAGTGATGTGCTATAGTGCAGATGATAACAAAAAAAATTGAGTGGTTCAGATTTGAACAAACTTTATTGAAAATTAGGTTTTACATTTCTAAATATAATGATCATGGCTAGCTAATTAAATATTTCCCATTGTGATAATTAAATATATCAATCTGAATGTGTTTTTCTTAAAATAGAATTCACATTTAAATCTACATTTGTCACAGCATCCATATCATATAAGCAAATTTGTCCTAACTAGGTTTGTGCCTAGGACAGCAGAATTGGGAGGCAGATTAATTTTTTATTTTTTTTGGTAGGGGGTAGTTCTATTGTATGATGAATTTCCACTCCTATGCCCCTAAATGATTTATTTATTTGGTTTATTACAAATCAATGATCATTGGTTGTGTAATGGTGTGTAAGACCCTTTTATGTTTTCCTTGCATAAATAAGGCTGTAATATTTGCTATAATATATGAGTTAAGATTGATGAGGTGGTGGAGCCCTTGTGGGTCTTCACAAAACCTAAATATACACTGTTACCACATGACCACATGACACTAAACTATGCATACAGTATGGAAGTTCCAATAGCTGTGTGTTTTGAATACTTAAGTAGTCTATATTTTTTGGTATTATCACTGATTTCAGAATACAATATTGAACTTTTTAACTTAAAGGGATACTAAACCCAATTTTAAGTAACTTTTGAATTTACTCCAATTATCCTTTTTCTTTGTTCTCTTGCTATCTTTATTTAAATAGCAGGAATATAACACTTAGGGGCCATTTTTGGCCCATTTTTGGTTCAGAAACTGGGTTATGCTTGCTTATTGGTTTGCAAAATGTATAACCAATAAGCAAGCACTATCCAGGGTGCTGAACCTATAATGGGCTGGCTTCTAAGCTTTACATTCCTGCTTTTTAAATAAAGATAGCAAGAGAATGAAGAAAAAATGATAATAGGAGTAAATTAAAAAGTTGCTGAACATTGCATGCTCTATCTGAACCATTAAAGAAAACATTTGGTTTTAGTAGCCATTTAATTATCTAGTGAAAGAAAGAAAACATTATTTTCCATGGTGTTATGCCTATTCATCACATATTCTAAAATGTCACATCTCATGATAATTAAGTTCCACCACAATTGCATACCATGTTGTCTTATTTTTCTCCTATGATATAAATAGTAACCTTTGATGAATATGCTTCTTTGTGTTTGCTTAGTATTGTATGTCTTATTGAGTAATGATCACAAGATATTGCAGTTCAAGGCTACACAATCTATTTTGTAAAAGTGAAGAATAGCCCTATGTATTAAGAACCCTAATACTGTATGTAATTGCCTTAAAGGGACATTAAACAAAAAAAAAATGTCCATCATGTAAATGAAAAGCATCCATTACATGTTATTTTTAAGGAAGTTAAATTAAAGCAGTTTACATTGATATTGAAACTAACAGTAAATTTATGCTGGTGTACAACTCATCCCTAGGGATAGAATGCTAACTGGCTGAGAAGGACATCTCCCACAACCATATTGGTTAATAGGGAAATGACTCAACAAGCATAAACATTAATTGTATTTTTGGATGCCAAAATTGTTAAATAAAAAATCTGTTATTTTAATGTCCACTTAATATGACCTTTATGTGCATCAATCAAAGTACTGTTTTTATAGTAGCATAAACTATGAGCTAATTATTAGTGTAAATGTATTTACATGGATATAAATATCCAAATGTGTTAATACTTATGGTACTGAGTATCTATAATATTATATTAATTATCAACACTTTACTAAACTACTTGTGCTTGGAACTGCATAAGTGCTTAATCAATGTGCATTATGGTATTTTTTTTAAAAAAAAAGCAGGTTTATTGATGGTCTGGATTTGGAAGTAGTAAATAGTGTGGATTTTATTTAAAAAAAAAAAGCTCCCTTCTTAGAGGAGGAAAAAAAAGTGCTTATTTTCTTCAATAGATATGGCCCCAGAGCTACTGGCTGCACATTGATAAACAGCCCCCTATATATAAGGAGATTTTGTACTGAATATATCAGTAAGCAGTTTGGGAAGTGGAAAGGGCAGACTGTGAAAAGGGCTGATGATTCATATCAGTTAAGCAGCTCTCACAAGATATGTATTTGCTGAACTTATAGTTACATTTAAAAGGCCCAAACCACACTATCATTTTTATGTTAGATGCACATATAATTAAATATATCAAAATACATGGGTAGGTTATATTTAAACAGAAATGTGTTTTAATGCTGGGGGGTTTAACTGTAATTACCATAAAATTGGAAGAGTGCCTGGTAAATAATAAGGTTTTAAATAACCAATATCAACTGAATTTAATAATAATATGTCCAATTTTTGTTTTAAAATGTAAAAATTTTAAAGTCATAAGTTCATTTGACCTTTGTTTTGCATTTGTGAGAATATACTAATTTAGTGGCTGGAGTAAGTGACATAACTCCCAGTGCATTCAATTGTGCATATTTCCTTTCCAAATTCCCTTTCTCATTCACTTTTATTAATACATAAACAATATGTGTAGGTGCTCAGTTCTAAAATATGACTCCTACATTTATTTCAAAATGCATTCAAAAAATGTGCACACACAGAGAAAATAAAGATGAAACTACTAATCTTTTGTGTGAATAAACTATCTTTAAAAATACTCTTTCCATAGAATACTGGTAGTTGTCTGACTTCAGCATTGGCTTTGACTGGCACCATCAGATAGTATGGCATAAAATACTCTAATACTGGGTAGCCATGCAGACAGTCTGCAATGTAACATAATCATTTTGTCAAATTTTATAATGTGTAGGTCACAGTCAGTTTGATTAATGTTATTGTGCACTATTATTATTGTTATTTCTAATCATGGGACACTGTTAATAGTGTAGTTTAGTTATACTGGTTGAATACAATTGGTACTTAAAATATGAATACACCCATTGACTGAGACATAACATCCATTAAATGATAAATCTTATGCAATATTTGGCTTATTTTGTGGCTACAGATCTGTGATAAATAGGCACCCCATTGTACTATTCATATGGAAATGCTAATTCTGTTTCTCTGTAAATAAACTACTATTTGATATAGTTTATTAGGGTATTATTTAACTACCTGAATAAAAATAAGGAAAGATTATATGTTGTTGTCCATTAACAATCAAGTGTATAAAATGCTAACAGTAATATTTTAAAAATACATGATCATATTTTTAGCCTACATCTATCTCTGTTAAATTATATATCATGTACAACATGTGTATCATATTAAAAAATAAAAATAAAATAAATGAAACAAGGTTTTGAGGCCTACGTGTGCCAAGCTACCAACCCATAAACTAAGTCAACCATTTATATATTTGAAGCTTCAATTAATTTGAATTAAAACACATAATTTAATCATGCTAAAGTTGCAGATTGATTATTGTGTATTCATTTTATTTAGTGGCTTATTTAAAATAATCACTCAGCAACTTCTGATTCTTGTTGAATATTTTTATGTTATACTTTATTTATATGTTTGTCATGAATGGATTTATATCAAATGTCCATCTTCTGTATGACAGTATATGTTTATATAATATTTTTAATTATATGGCAATACTCTTCAAATTATGATATAACTGAAAAATAATAAAACTGCCAAAACCTGTGTTATTTGTTGGAACTGATTTTTCAAGCAGTGGGGTATTAGACCATGAAAAAGCAGTCCACAATATAACATATTATTGAGTGATATGTTCTCATGTGAACCACTATACCACTGATGATAAATGTAGGCCAAAGCTGTCTGTTCTCTATTAAATGATGGATTAAAAAAAATGCTAAACTCTATGTCCAGCTGGATTAAATAAATTAACATTAATCTTTATGCATTGTGTTTTCAATCTTGAATGGCTACTCTAAGAAGAAAAAAATGATAGTCAAAATATACTATGGATTATCCTGTACCAGTGTCCAGTAATACACTAAAGAAGACTGTATTTCCTATTGATTATGATCTGTTAATTTATTAAAAAAAACAACAACAACACATATGCTGTGATAATGCTGAATACAGTACAAGTACATTGTCTTTTAGTACCATGTTTACTTTTGTCAGAAAAAAACTAAAAACCAATAGCAAATGTCAAAATGCACATACATATTTGAAGCAGCTACAGAGCCAGAATTCTCATCTTTAGGTAATTTTTTTTTTGTCGATTCATCTGCACTTTAGAGATCTTATATACATCAACTATATATATATAGTTGTATAGCTGTATCTATCTGTATAATATATATATAGTTGTATGGCTGTATCTATCTGTATATATATATATATATATATATATATATATATATATATATATATATATATATATATATATATATATATATAGTTTTATGGCTGTGTCTATCTGTATACTATATATATATATAGTTGTATGGCTGTATCTATCTGTATAATATATATATATATATATATATATATATATAGATAGATAGATATAGATATAGATAGATAGATAGATAGATAGAGTTGTTTATCAGACATGCGTGCATACATGCATAAAAACTAAAAAAAAGTGGTTATTGAATTACTAGACAGTGAGCTGCTGAACAGTTGGTGCTCTCATTGGGGAGCCTGCAGATGGATGTGGGTGGGAAATGCCTCCACTTTCTAAAGCGATGAGTGTGGTGCGTTGCACTTGATGTTTTCTCACCTCCCTCCCCCCCTGAGAGGCTGTCTGTCACAGGCTGCCGGGGCATGGCATTGCCACTTGCCCCCGAGCGTGGGAATGGGAGCGTCCAGCCGTTCACATCCCCTGCATTCCGTTTAACCGAATCAATTAGACAGGACAGACCCCTCTGATTCTCCTCCCCCATTGCAATTTTTGGCAATTCTATCTACATCCTAATTATTTCAGTTTGGGATGCCAGGGCTGTTTCCTGGATAGATCTGATCAACCTTAAACAACAACAAGAGGGGGGAAAAAAGATAAGAGAGCAGAGGAGGAGCACACGTGGGTTTTGGCGTAAATGTCACTTTCATTTCCAATGCTAGAAGCAGAGTAAGACAGAACATTTTTAATACTTTGACAAGGGGGGAGGCGATCTCGTCTCCATTATGTCTTTCTGCTTCACTGGCTTCCTCAAGGAAACCCTCTTAGATGAGAGAAGCATCTGTCCTTGCATCCTGAATAGCATAAAAAGCAACCATAACATTTCTCTTCCCTGTCTTCTTATCTATCACTAAAATAAATTGGTAAGCTATCCTTAGATGCAATTCCAAGTTCTTCAAACTCTTTTAGGAATAAAAAAAAACCCCAGAATATACATAACATTTTTAATTTTAACAATACTTTTCAGTTAACATCGAAGTTGCACATACATTACCAGTAGAATTATTTCCTCAATGGGGATTTGATAACAAACCCAGCAGCAACATTGAAATCCATGCTCTGATTTTGTGTGTAACACTTAAGGAAACCACAATCCATTTAATCTTAGCCAATACTGAGCTCGGTAAATGTATGTTTGTTTTTTTGGTTTTCCTTTAGTCCAGTCTTTTTGTTAGTCCTTGACTTTTATTCCTTACCCACGATGTGATGATTTTGAAGGAGTTTTTACTTTCGGTTATCTAGCTTTATGAAGAGCCATACACTCATACAGCTAGATAACCAAAGATAACAACCCACTTCCCACACAGCAAATCCATCTTGAGAATCCACATTTCATCCGGAATTAAAAGAGCGTCCAGTAACAATGATCTCCTTGCAAAAAAAAACAAAAGCAGAAAAAAAACACTTGATCCCCTCTTGTATTTAGCTCAAAAAGCATCCAAAGAGATCTATTGCCTTCAAAGTTTATTTCCAACTTTGCACTTGACCAGTTATTCCTTTAGTGATAATCGAGATTTTATGTTCCATAAAAGAAAAGAAAAGCAGCTCCCAAGATGCATGTAGCAGGTTGTGCACATCCATCGCTTCCCAGGCCTCTATTTGCATTGTAAATTGCTTCATTCTCACCAAAGACTCCTTAAACCACTATAGAGAAGTAAAGGCTTCTGCTCTCTGCAGCTCAGTCCGCCAGTGCAAAAGAAATCCCATTCCAGTCCAAAGTGACAAGATGATTCAATGGTCTGATCCTGATCCTTTCACATTATGCATGGCAGTGCTTTTTTTTTCTCTTCCCCAAATGGTGGCAGCTTGATCGCAAACCTCTCGTGCGTGTGAGTGTGTTTTAGGGGGGCAGCTCCTCGCAGGACTCGTTGGTAGGGAGGGAGAAGAATGAGATGCAGTCTTGCTGCCTTGCTGCTGCCACCGGTCTGAAAATGGAAAAAAAAAAGGGCCATCATTGGAAGGGGGGTTTTCATGGCCAAAAAATGTGGCAAGGTCAAAGGTCCCGGACAGCAGGAGACCAAGGTAATGATGATGTCATGAGAAAAAAAAAATCTCAAGTACACAAGGGCTATTGATATGCATGAGTGATCAGCAGTGGGCTGCCTTCAGCACCAGCGTTTGGACAGCTCCCAGCTCCGCCAAACACAACCCTGCTGCAACCACCCACAGACCCGCAACCTCTTACAAGCACCCGGCTCCCTGCAGCCTCAGCTACGCTAAAGCCCAAGCTGCCTCGCTCACTATAGGCACTGGATGCTGGAGCACGTCTGTATGTTTCCTCCTCTGGCACACTGGCCTTACACAGGGATGGCAGGCACTTTGTTATTGCTTAAAGCCGTGGCCTTGTTTGCTTGTGACTGGGAATCAAATCTGTGCTGAATACTGAATCGATGTTTAATGCTGAGGTTTGCTCTATAGTATATTATAGATACTATCAAGACAAAAAAAGGAGTTGAACGCTATTTTGTAATATTATTAATATGCTTTAGAGCAGCTGTTCTGTTCAGCAATAACTGGAGGAGTTAATATTTCTACATAAAGTGTCATGTGATGGAGATTATTTCTTTATCTATTGTATCACAATCAAAGCTGTTATTCTTTTCATCACTAGTAGTAACTAATGAAAGGGTGTCACACAAGTACCACACTGAATTACATTGTGGAGCTCCCGTCTAGTAAACAGATAATAATACACGTCCATGACACAACTTATTGTATGTCATTTGCCTTCAGTTATATGGCAATGTGTTTGTGACGTTGTAATTTATATGTATACTATATATATATATATATATATATATATATATATATATGAGCCAATAATTTAAGGCATAGTGAACTAAAACATAGGACTTGAGTGGCTGGGTGTAATTCTTGTACAGTATATAACTTTATTGAATGTCTATAAAAAATAACCCAATAAAATCTCAGTCTATGGAAATTATATGTTATCTACTCATCTCACAACTAATGAGAAAAAAATAACGATCATAATTATCGTCTACTCTATAATTTCTTGTTTATTAAAAAACAAAAGCCATACATAATGATTTTCTAAGAACATTCCAATACATTTATACATTTTACCCCCCCCCCTTAAAGCAGACATACAGAGATTGTGAATAATGAATATGCATAAAGTTGATGATGTACTGGCCATTAAATTATATTAACACATGATGAAAGACATACCATGATGAAAATATTACCAATAAATGTCAACGAGTAATAAAAAAAACAAAAATAGTATGTCAAAATGTCATTTTCAGATTAACATTACTATGTGTTATTGGGTGGGAGCTATAACAGCAGAGAGATGCTGAATTGCAGACTCAATGCAGTGCATGTTAAGCCACGTGACCACTCCACTGTGTAAAACCCTAATAAGGTTTTTACAATATGGAGAAGTCCTGTTTTTACCTGCCAAAGCCAACAATATGTAAATGCAAGAACAGGGAACATACCATAGACAGAAGAAACGGATGAGAAGAATATATTTCTCTATCTATCTATCTATCTATCTATCTATCTATCTATCTATCTAGCTATATATATATATATATATATATATATATATATATATATATATATATATATATATATATATATATATATATATCACTGTAGTTCATAAATGTAGCATATTTAAAGATGGCTATGGAAAGAAATAAAAAAAACATTTTCAAACATTTATGATCTATAATCTACGTATGTCAGGACAAAATTATTTTTTGTTATAGAATCACCTCAACAGCTAGAACTAATGACCAAAATGGCAACCTGGGCTTAATACTACTTTTAAAAGAAGAAAAACAACTAAAGTGATCAAAATACAGAGAACATTTTAAAACCGCATATCACATTGTGTAAATAGGGTAATTTGGCACTCGGGCCTGGTAAGCCTCTACTACAAGACTAATAAGACAGCTGAGCTTTAGAATAAAACACATAGTGATGATCCTGTTCATTTGCACTATTGCAATAATGCTGATACAGCCTATTCTACACCCTGACTTTGTGTCCAAAATGTGCTCACTAATTAGTCTTAATAAAACTTGGATCCCCCAAAAGTATTTTAAAACACCAATACTGCATTCTGCATTGTGCTATTATAACTGTCACTACAGATATATATTTTAATATACCAGTGTTGTAGTTTGCTTACTTTATCTATCTGCAACCAGAACGACAATCTGCTTTGATAATATGTAATGTATGCTGGAAATCATGTATATATTTGTTTAACTCATAGAGTATAATGCCAGCAGATGAAGTGTTAATATGAATGTATTATATAAATAAACACCACAACATTAACATAAACACAGCAGTTATGGAGTGCAAAAAAATGAGATCTGACATTAATCAACAAATCTGGGCGTCCAATTCAAATGACAAAACAATAAGGTGCAGCCTATAGGACGTGACAGGTTTAT
The DNA here is from genome assembly GCF_027579735.1 of Bombina bombina. Classification (NCBI taxonomy): domain Eukaryota; kingdom Metazoa; phylum Chordata; class Amphibia; order Anura; family Bombinatoridae; genus Bombina; species Bombina bombina. The sequence goes on from NC_069500.1 coordinate 224,797,617, forward strand.
GTAGGTGGGTATAAACCTTGGTATAGAAACAAATACACACAGAAACACATGCACGTGAAATTACCTCTATTTAGACTTGCAGAGAAGTTAAGTCCAAATTACAGCCTAAAAAAAAAACAGAAAAGGGGATGATCATTGCAATTTGTTTAAACACACTACACTTTACAATCTGTAAATACTCGCCAAGTACAGTCAAACATGTCTATTTATTGTGGTTATTCAAACGCAAAACTGTGATCACCAGATAAAGTGACTATTGAATTGGAACATATTTATGAACATTTGAAATGCATATTCGAATAACATATTTTATACAATGATAACAAAGGCTATTTATTGACTGGCTTAACTCACTGTAATATAAATATATGTATCTAAAACTCTCAAGAAGAAAATAAAAGAAACAAATCTGCATTCCCTCACTTGCTTAAACAAATAAATGCTTAAAGACATGGTTTGGAACTGAAATCGAATATACAAAACTGAAATTAAATATGAGATGTTGAAATACTGCATATAATTCTAAACACATAAGGATAATATAAGCTTGATTGGAATTTCCATTGCCATTTGCCAGTACAAATAAATGTCAGGCCCCACAGTAGCATACACGTGCATGTCTTGGGCTGTATAGATCTGGCCTCATTAACTGGTAGCTATATACGAATGTTGGTTGCAATCTCTAGCTTCATGTCACCTCCTTCCTAATACTAAAAACAGGCATGTAACCTTTATCAAATAACTGTGTTCTGCCAAACCACGGATGGATAAAATACTTGTTCATGCATAAACAAGTTAATGCAAATATTTCAGTCATATCAAGGTTATTTTAAACAAATTCTCTATAGTTAAATAAAATGTTAGTTATTCAGTCATTGTGCATGTACAAACACACACATTTAACTATTGCACATCATGTACGTACATATATATATATTCTCCATATAAATATACAATTGGCTTTTTAGCTCCAGGACAGTGATTTATGCTTATTATAAAATCCCATATCAGATCAGATGATTTCCAGAATTATAAAAGTGGTTGGCTCAGTTAACTTCTGGTACTTAATTAAACTTCACAGGCAGAAACAAACAGAGTCGACTTTAATTTACATTGTACTGGAAAAGAAATGTAATTTTACTGTTTCTGAGGGTCCTCTTATTTTAACACGTGGTTCTGAAGTCAACTGGAATATCAACAGGTCTATATAGTTGGAACTGAAACCAATTAACTGCTACAGGCCATTGAGATCGCTGAATCTGACAGAGTGAACGTGTTTGGACAGGGTGAAGTGCAATACAACTATACAGTTTTATCTAGTGAATAAAACACACACGAATCATACAAATGCTAAAGAATAATAGGACCAATGTGTGAAGGAAAATAAGCCTGTTTAAATAACATATCTGCTTAAAATAATGCATTTCTGACCAATGAAAAGCTTACTTACACGTTAAAGAAAACATTAAAGTGAAATATGTTCCATGGATCTTCACACAAGGTTCCATCTAACCATATAGAGCAAAGTTATCTTCTGCCTCCATAAATAGCTCAAAACGATAAAAATGCAATTTAATCCTATTGAATAGTTCTTGTTTAGATCCATTTCATATACTACGGATAGTCATCCCAAAAGGAAAAGAGTGGAAACTTAAAAAAAACAAAAAAACTTTCCTCCTGAGACATATTCTTAATAAGCCCAAGCTAGAGTGAAGTGTACTAGTAGGGATGGGGTCTGCAAGTTTTTTGGGGGACTGGCCAAGGTCTAGACCAACCCTCTCCGCTGAAGAGTACGTGCTCTGAAATTCAACCATGTTCCCTTAATTCTTTTGTTAGTGATGAACTGAAGCCCCATTGTTCCCCATGGCCACGGTCTTTTTCAGTTCCCACTATACGTTAAGCGTTGCCAAAGATAATGAATTTGCACCAAAACCTCTCAGAGTCCTCATGTGACAGACGGAACAAATTAGAAATGTCTGGTCTATAGACAGGCAGTGGGTACGTTGCTAGTATAGGAGCTTGCTGAATATATTATAACAGCTTCTTCTATGTGTTTGCATTTGGATGCACCCTATCTGCAAATTCAAATAATATGTCATTATGAGAACTCAAGTTTATTTATTCTTCAATTAAATTAATGCAAATTCAAAATACACTTTAGTTATATATTTTAATGTCAGCTGAAAATATTATTTGCACATTATGTAAATATCAGCATCTATTTCAAATGTTAAATGTAGTTTCATTATTATGTACTTAATTTAACCACTCCTGTTCTGGGTGGATTGAGAACTACCACAAAGTTATACATAGATCTATACGAGAAGCGAGATTACTCCTGGGGGGGGGGTCATTAGTGGATAAAATTTAAATTGGCTTGAGGATTGTGAATGTTAATAAGCAATGAAGGGAGGCGATAATGAGTGAGACAGCGAAAAGCGATTGAAAGGGAAAGGATGGGGAAGAACTGATTTTTTTTTGTTAGAGAAACCTAAGGACAAAGAAAATGATCATGTGAGAGAAAAAAAATGGAAATGAATAAGACAAAAAAGAAGAATATTTTGGTTTCAGTTTAATGTCAAATAAAACTGAGAGACTAAAATGTAATCAAAGCAAAGTAATGAGAGAAAGAAAAGGTAAAAAGATAAATATAAATATAAGTATGATGGAGAGAGAAATGTGGATAATGCAATAACCAATTTGCATAAAAAGGACAAAAATGGCATTATGGGCGACTTGCCTAATCATTTTACACTACAAGGTGCACCACAGCTTGTATAACTATGGGCCCTCAGGTTTAAGGGTTTTAGGTATATACATATATATATACATACACACACACATATCTATATCTATATATATATATGTCTGTGTATTTGTGTGCATATATATGTAGTATACATGTGCACCGATGTCTATTTATTAATCTATTCACTCTTTTTCTTTATATGACCATGTTACATGTTATGTAAAAGTTATATACAAATTAACAACTAATGTATCCCTCTACATTTACTCAGGAACTTCTAGACAGTTTTCAGTTTATTTTGTATTAAAGTTAATAAATGAATTCCTCTATCTAAAGCGGCATAACATATTTAACAAAAGAGAGGCACCAATGTGTGTACATGGGGGTAACCTAACTAAATTTGTATCACATATAATATATATATATATATCTTCCTGTTCTGAATATCTTGCCAATATATTTTTACTAACAAATGTCGTTTTTTCACTAAGTTAAATACAAGATAAAACAGATTTCTAAATGTTTATCTTTGTGTTGTGAATACGGCTATAATATCAATGGAGAGTTGGAATATCTAAATCTATTCTAGGTCTCCCTTGCTTTAGACACACCTTCTTAGTGACCATACACGTGTTGATGTAAATGTATGCAGACGACTCCCAGACTCTCAGACCTCCTATGAACAGATTTTTCCCTTCTTTTAATCTATAAACGTTTAGTTTAGAAAATATTGTAGCAGCAGTCATCTGCTTGTTATATAAATAAAAATATATATTTTTTTGTATATAGACGATCAATGTAAACACACAAAGCTCTAATTTATGAAAAACATATTTAATGCTATTAAACTGTTTGGGTGTGTATATATGTGTGGATCTATTCAACACATAAACATGTGTGTGTGTTTTGGTTGTTTGTGTTTCTGTAAATCAGCACTCAGGATATATATAGACATACACTTCTAATACATCAGTACTCATTTTAAGGGTCACAGAATCGTGGCACCCAGGTGAATCATTATATCTATATGTTATACACACACACATATATATGTACATATATATATATATATATATATATATATATAATACACACACACATATATATGTACATATATATATATATATATATATATATATATATAATACACACACACACATATATATATATATATA